>NC_137507.1:10260000-10262500 GCF_041902795.1 Electrophorus electricus
AAACCCTCACTAAACACATGCATACGCACTTTCTCCTCCGTCCTCCAGACACAGCCACGGCTACATGGCTACGGGGCATGACCGTGTACATAAACCCTCACTAAACACAGGCATACGCACCTTCTCCTCCGTCCTCCAGATACAGCCATGGCTACGGGGCTACGGGGCATGACCGTCTACATAAACTCTCACTAAACACATGCATACGCACTTTCTCCTCCGTCCTCCAGATACAGCCACGGCTACGAGGCTACGGGGCATGACCATGTACATAAACCCTCACTAAACACATGCATACGCACTTTCTCCTCCGTCCTCCAGATACAGCCACGGCTACGGGGCTACGGGGCATGACCATGTACATAAACCCTCACTAAACACATGCATACGCACTACTTTCTCTTCCGTCCTCCAGACACAGCCACGGCTACGGGGCTACGGGGCATGACCATGTACATAAACCCTCACTAAACACATGCATACGCACTTTCTCCTCCGTCCTCCAGATACAACCACGGCTACGGGCTACGGGGCATGACCATGTACATAAACTCTCACTAAACACATGCATACGCACTTTCTCCTCCGTCCTTCAGACACAGCCACGGCTACATGGCTACGGGGCATGACCATGTACATAAACTCTCACTAAACACATGCATACGCACCTTCTCCTCCGTCCTTCAGACACAGCCACGGCTACATGGCTACGGGGCATGACCATGTACATAAACTCTCACTAAACACATGCATACGCACTTTCTCTTCCGTCCTCCAGACACAGCCACGGCTACGGGGCTACGGGGCATGACCGTGTACATAAACTCTCACTAAACACATGCATACGCACTTTCTCTTCCGTCCTCCAGACACAGCCACGGCTACGGGGCTACGGGGCATGACCATGTACATAAACCCTCACTAAACACATGCATACGCACTTTCTCCTCCGTCCTCCAGATACAACCACGGCTACGCGCTACGGGGCATGACCATGTACATAAACTCTCACTAAACACATGCATACGCACTTTCTACTCCGTCCTCCAGATACAACCACGGCTACAGGCTACGGGGCATGACCATGTACATAAACCCTCACTAAACACATGCATACGCACTTTCTCCTCCGTCCTCCAGATACAACCACGGCTACGGGCTACAGGGCATGACCGTGTACATAAACCCTCACTAAACACATGCATACGCACTTTCTCCTCCGTCCTCCAGATACAACCACGGCTACGGGCTACAGGGCATGACCGTGTACATAAACCCTCACTAAACACATGCATACATACTCCGTGTCCGCGCACACACCAACCCACATTCACTATCATTATGACACATGCGCACACACCAACCCACATTCACTATCATTATGACACATCCGCTGCAGCACACACTCACTCTCACTACAGCACAGATTCACTCACTGCAGAACACACACACACACACACACACACACACACACACACACCCACACACATACACACATTACCTCTCACCACGGCATACTCATGGCTCTCACTAAGGCATGCACACATAGGCAGACACATTAGCGCACACAAATGTTGGCTCTCCTTATGTTTCACGGCTTGTTGCAGCTCCTCGTGCACACACATAAGTGTGTATGGCTGCAGAGACAATTAGAAAAACAGAAACTACCATCCCAGATAGAATCTTCCATATCTGTAAGGGAGAAAGCCCCCCCCCCCCCCCCACACACACTCAGCTTCTGTTTCTCATTTCATGACATCATGACCATGGCAAGGAATGTCTTTATTTATGATATTGTTGCCATTGTCCAATTTTCTCAGTTGAAACAGCTTTGTGAGTTTAGATACCTCGTCTGATCTGTGTGTGTGCATGCAGGTGTCGTCATGGTGATGGGGACTAAAAGCGCTCATTTCCGCACATTGTCAGGAGATTTTAAGCCCGCTTGGTGAGACTTTGAAGTGCAGCAGCTGGGAATTCCTGTCTGGTTGCCAGAGAAAAGCTCAGCTGTGCCTCCCTTGCGGGCGCTAGCACACCCCTAGAGCTAGCTCCCAAACGCTCCAAAATGCTCCATCTGTTCGGCTTAGTCCGGCGGGCTAAGGGTGGACAGTGCGCACCACAGCGCCTGGCGTTATCGGCCTCGTCAGCAGTGCCACGAGTCATCGCGCAGCAAACGGAAATGCCAAAATTAATGTGAGATGCCATGTTTGCACATGTTAGACCAAACACAGCTGTGTTTTCCACAAAAGGGGAGACGCTTTCTGTTTGGGTGCTAGGAGCCATTGGAGCTACATGACAGGCTGGGCCGAGTTTCGGACCACCCCAGTGGATAAGCACAGAGGTGTGAGGCTTTATAGGCTGACATCACGCTGACCATCTACTGCAGGAGGTCCGTGCATTTTCCGCCCGTCTGCACCTGTTGTAACACGTGCTGGGGAAGTATTGCTTCTGGTGTGTTGTGGAAAACAAACTGTTCAGTGTCGTGGCCCATCTGGACTGGATT
>NC_137507.1:10267500-10292500 GCF_041902795.1 Electrophorus electricus
CCCAGTGCGTGACCTTGTGCTGGGGGTGGGTGGGTGGAGCTTGGCTTCTGTCTACTCCAGCAGATTACATCCATGTGTAAGTGTGAATGTGTGTCAAAGACACTTTTAAGTAGAGAATTGCAAAAGAGAGCGAGCGTATGGCTATAATTGGTATTATTTGTTTGTCTCCGTGTGTTTTCTGTATCATCATCATCCATTAACTTTTCTCTTGCTTGCGGGTTTTGACAGGCAGGGGGCTTTTCTCTGTAACCCCTCATCTGGAGTTGGTTGGGAATGACATCACAGGCCAGTATGGAGCTGCGATCGGCTCATGCTGTGAACTGGATCTCATTCACTTTGAAATCCACTTGTCCCAAACTCCCTGTGGAAGGATTAACATGATGAAGTGAGCCAGGGTAACGGAGACATTATGTTACGCACAGTGTAAGAATGGTTCCTTGTATAGTACGGACATAAGCTTTTTGGAATGCTTACCATTTTTTTCATTTATGCAACTAATCTACTGTACAGCAGTTCATATACTGTACAGGTAGTATCAAAACTAAAAAAGGAAAAGAATACTACGTTGATACTTCAGAGCAACTGCCATCAAACCCAAATACAAATAAGACATTTAAAGATATACACCCATACAAAGAGCGTGACTAGTGTGACTTTTCCATCTGTCAGGTGTTTTTGGGTTTTTTTTGGTTAAGTTGAATTTGTCATTGTAATGCCCTGTGGAAACAGCTAGCCAGTACTCAGTGAAAAAGGCATTTTGGCTCCAAGTCCAGAGGACACATGAGCGAAAGAAAGGCTTTGTGTGTGTGTGTGTGTGTGTGTGTGTGTGTGTGTGTGTGTGAGAGAGAGAGAGAGTTCTAAAAAGAATGTGTAGGGTGCTGTTTGTCTGTCTTTGTGGTTGCTCTCATACTTATGGGTCTTTTAATTCTATGAATCTTGTTTCTTTGGACAGTCCCAGCACTGCTGGTCTCCTACAGATGCTGCTTTTAATGCTGCCTTTGAATCTCTGACTCACCTCATTTCCTCTGCTGGGCCTTTAATCCAGACACTGCCCTTGCCAATGGACAGACTCTAGGCTTTGGGCCTGATGGATCACACTCGCACAAATACCACAAATTCAGATCTCCTCTCTCTTCCTCCCCCAATCCCACCCTTTTGATCCCCCATTCTTTCTCTCTCTCCCTCTCCCACTTTCTCTCTTTATCTTGATCTCTGTCTCTGCTGTGACCCCAAAAAAGGAATGCTGAAGTGTTTTAAATCTTTGCCGTTTTCCTCCAGCTACTCTCTTTCATGAGGCAAAGAGCCTGCACTCTGTTGAGCATGGGATTTAGCCATAAGATTATAGCCTTGCGATGTATCAAATCCTATTTCCGCAGGATTACATGGGACGCTCTTTGTGAGGCCGCTTCAACAAAGCCCGTGTAGGGCTGGCTGCAGATGAGCTGAAATAGCCGATGTGCACCTGCTCCAATCAGGTGTCAACGCCCACCTCCCCGGCTTAGTTCTGACCTTCATGAAACGGCAGGAAGATCTGTAGAAATAAATGTGATTAGCATGGCTTCCGCAGTGCTCTTTCCACATGGTTTTCCCCGCCTGCTCTCTGATTGTTGGCTGTTGGGAAAGTTGGAGGTTAATTGCAGATCTTTAATTCAACCTGTCAGCATAATCAGACTCAGCCCTGACGAATGGCCAGCAGTGCTTTCGATTAGCTGATGGAATCCTTAAGTTGTCACATCAGAAGCCAAGAGGCACCGAACTGGATTTTGATCTATGGTTTACTGAAAGTCTGTCAGTTAATGGTTTTATTTATAAGTCCAGTAAAGATTGTTCTTCTGTGATGGACAGAAAATGTCTGGCCTCCAGAAAAATATGTACAAATATAAATATTTTATTATGAAAAAAAAAAAAAACTGATAAAAAAAAAAACATAAAGTGGGTTTTTGGCAGGCAGTGAGACATTTCAGAATTTGTTATGCTTCTCTACCTTACTCCTCCTCCTCCTCTGTCTTGCTGGCCCTCTGCTTGGCAGACCACTGCTCATGTTCCATGCAAGCAGGCCTCGATCCTTCTGGGACCGTCTCCCTCGTCAGCTTGTGGACAGGCGACTCCTAATCTCCCGTGTGTGTGTTTTCATTTCACTCATCCGGCAGCAGCATCATGCCATTGCGTCATTAAGCCACTCATTAGAGCTGGCTCTTTAGAAGCGGCCTGCTGCCTCAAAGCTGTGGCCTCTCCCTTGGTGGACGGACCCGGGGCATTTGTGGCTGACCAGTCCCCTGCTGAAGAGCGCAGGGGGCTTTGTTCCGGCCCGGCCCCGAGCCGGTGCCTCTCGGGGAAATCCCTGCCGGCCATGGCCACCGAGAATGTGATCTAACGGAGTAATCCGGAACAGCTCTATCATTGTGGGTTAGCCTGTTGCTTTGATCACTGGTGATTATACTGCTCTTGCTTTTTCACGTCAGGTTCTGCGTGCACGCACACACACACACACACACACACACACACACACGCGCGCGCACACACACACACAGGCACACACACACGCGCGTGCACGCACACACACACAGGCACACACACACGCACACACACACACACACAAAATAAGAGACTTTAGATCAGAGACCAGCAGTGCTGTCTAAGGCGCATGGTTCTTACAAAGTATCCAGCTTTTTAGCTTTCTCACATATTACATAAGTTTGTTTAAATAATATATAACATCTTCAGAATTTTTTTTCTTTTTCCTGTGTAATACCTATGCAAAGCTACTGGTCAGGCTAAAGAAATGTAGTCACTTCTTGATATTTACAGATATCCGGTTTTTGTTTGTTTGTTTGTTTGTTTTCCCTCCTTCTTCACTCCACTGGCCAGTCACCAGTCTAGATGAAAGAACCTGACCTCAAATGTAGTGCTCCACTCCTTTTCCCGCTGTGACGACAGCCGTGTAGGGGAAGGAGATAGCAGAAAGGAGGAAAAATGGCGCACGCCTAAACGTGCTGTGATTACAAACATTTTTCTTTGGCACCAAGGTGTGAAGTCTCCGGGCAAGTCGGCGCGCGGCTTCCGCCGGGCGAGCGGGCGGGGCGGGCGTGCTGATTTATGCGCCCGCGCGTCGAATCAAAAGGGCCGCCCCTGTTTGTGTGCATACACCATCCGCAGGTACGAACAAGAAAATCCCTGTTAAGTTGTCTTGTGGCACTTTGTCGAGAGCAGCAGCAGATCTGCGGGGAATGTGACACGGCCGTGCAAGGCCCTTGTGTAGCGCGCAAGCGAAGGGAGTGAGGGCAGGCAGGGTGGAGGAGGTGCGCTCCGAGGCTGGGCCCTCTCCTCTCTGTAGCAGAGCCAGACCCTGCGGCTCCCGCGAGGGCCTGCGGAAGCTTCTGTGCCCCCACCCCACCATTCCCCACCGTTAGGTTAGTTTGACCTCCGACCCCTGAGCTCTGGTATGGCTACAGTGGGGCAGCCGGCGATGCCGGGCGGATAGGCCCACTTTGATTCGGCTGAGGGGGCACGGGGAGCCTACCGCCACATGAAAGAGAAGACAGAAGGTGTGGGCTGGAAGAACAGAAAAATCCACTGCAGGATTGACAGGAATGCACTTCGGTCTGAGGGTAGCGCTTCATTGTCAGCTTTCAGCAGGACGTCGGTCATGCTGTAACATTTGCCTTTCATCTCCCCGTGGGGCACCACGTTATTCCTCTCTCTCTTTTTCACAATTTCTGTGTGTGTGTGTGTGTGTGTGTGCGTGTGTGTGTGTGTGTGTGCGTGTGTGTGCGTGTGCGTGCAGGACTGCGGCCTGGTGGTCAGACCTAATCAGCCGTGTGGTCTGGAGCCTGCTCTTGGTCTTGGGTCTTCAGGTAAACCCCAGGCTGCACAGCCTTGCCCTTCAGGAGATCAGCCCGGTGAGTCAGGGCACCTTTGTCTTTTCTACACAGTTCATCACTTTCACTCTCTCTGAGATGCTGCTCTCTCTTGGCCATGCTCACAGTTACAACTTGCATAAGAACAAAACGGGTGCTGTATGAAGGCTTTCATGCCTTCATGCTTTATTCCTCTTTCTATGAAGATATAGGATTCTGACCCTCAGGCTCTTTTGAGAAATTCTGTTCACGTTTGGAGTGTGAACACGTTTAGCGCTTCCATACGCACCATTTAGTGCTAACACCCTCCTAGAGCTCTTTAAAAGCCTGTTAAATACAAGAAAAAAATTATAGTTTAAAAATGAATTTTTATTGCTGAAAACCAGTTGCAAAACTGGTTAAGGTACTGGACTTGTAATCAGATGGTTGACAGTTGAAGCTCCTCCACTTCCAAGTTGCCACTGTTGGGCCCCTGAGCAAGACCCTTAACCTGCAATTGCTCAAATTGTATTCAGTCATAATTTTAAGTCGCTTTGGATAAAAGCATCAGCTAAATGCCATAAAGGTAATGTCCATGTACATATGTCAGAGGCATCTTTATACATCTGTTTAAACCTGCTGGGTGACAGACCCCAAAGAACAAGAGCACTGTAAAAAATGAAACGTCAAACTTAGCAGGCCAGAGACTCAGGAGGGTAAGACTGTAGATAACATAAGAGATGAAGGATTATTGAACTGTGTGTGTGTGTGTGTGTGTGTGTGTGTGTGTGTGTGTTGGGTAGTAGAGTAGTGGTTTTAGACAAGTATGATGAGTATTTTGTGGTGATACTGTGCTGTATTTTTAGGTTATGGGAGATTTTCTTTGGGTGATAGTGGAAGTATTTTTGGTTAAAAGTGGGAGGATTTTTTTCTATTTATCCATCTCACTCATTAAAACATTGCTTAGATATCAAAACAAAGCTTCTCTGGATGGGTAATTTACACTGGGGTAAAGATCTAGTGTCCCTCTGTCTGATCTCTTCAGGATCTTACCAGCACTACAGCACTAGGACCCAGACAGACAGGACAAATTAACCAACGATAGTGTTTTTGTGTTAATGCATGAGATGAAATGAGCTCAAATATTTCTGTCATTATCTAAACTATCAGACTATCATAATTTACCTAATTTAATTTGCATGTCTTTTACTGCTTTGTGTTTTTTTGGGTTGTTTTATTTGTTTGTTTTGAATGTTGTAAGAGGATGGATCCCCCTTTGTGTCCCTTTACTCCAAAGGGAGTTTTTTTTTGTCTCTGGACTCTCGACTTGCTCTTTAGGGGTCAAGACCTGATTTCTGTAAAGCTGCTTTGAGACAATGTCTATTGTGTAAAACACTTTAAAAATGCATTTGAATTAAATTGAATTGTTACATTTTTGAAATGCCTGTGTACAGGGCGATGGGTGGTACCGTGCCTAAGCTGTTCAGACAACAGGACATGTGATTGGAGGGAGGTTACCTGGCAACCGGATTACTGTTACCACCCTCTGCTGAAGCAGCCCCAGCTGCAGAAATGCATGATGGACAGGAAGGTAACACAATTAGATGCACAAAAACCACTCATAAAACAGGTTGGCACTTTTTACGATTAGCCTACCATTTTTTACTTAAGTCATTAGCATATCTTGATGCACCTTTTCCATGTTCCTCCTGCTGAGAAGTACCAGGTGAGGAACGGGGACTTAGCCCCCCCCCCCCAACAGTGGCCAAACGACCCTCAGCAGGTCAGCAGGGTCAACTATAGGGTCGTCGAGCAGACTGTTTAGCAGATGGTTTCTGGAGGCCAGTAATGCTCTATATTCACTACACACATTCAGCGGAGAGGAGACCAAGGCAAGAGTGTGAGGAAGACAACAAGGAGAAAGATGGAAAAATGTAGGGTAGGCTGGAATGAACACCCCCTCCCTTCCCAGGGCTGGCAGATATAGGTAGTGTATTTGCTGATGTTGTGGAACACATTAAATGTTCTCACCGGGTAGCAGGATGTGAATGGGGGAAGCTCACCACACTCTTTTATAAGAGACCTTGTAAATGATTGCATTAAAGACAGTGGTGGCACAGAGCTCAGCCAAACCTCTGGCCCGCTTCTCTACATCCACATTATGAGCATTCACATTCCCAGTAAGACATTTTCCCTTCCATTTCCTGATTTAAGGCTCACCAGATCACACACACACACACACACACACACACACACATACAGTTAAAAGCCACTTGTGGCTGCCTTTGCTCACTGATGCTCACATAGGATTTAAAACATTACCGAGGACTCAGGCTTGGAGCTTGAGCTTGGCAAAACAGACTTTTGGGAAACATAGTTGTTTTGTTTCAGTAGTAAAGTTTAGAGTAGTGAGCTGTAACTCATGGGCCTGTTTCATTAGCTGATGAGTAACTGGTCTTGTATTGTTTCCAGTTGGACCATATCTCAAGACTGCCTTATCTGGCCAGTCCTGTCACACTTTGGTGTCTACAGTTTGTTTACACCCACCCACATGTTCACCATGATCGAGTATCAGGGCACTTCCTGCTGGTTTAAGAACTCTTTCCTGCCAGCCTATCCTCCCTTGATACACATATCCTCATGATTAAGGCAAACTGTCCTTGTCCTGAACACACACACACACACACACACACACACACACATGCACACACATATCATGGATTCTGTTTCCATCTTATCAAATCCTTGTGAACTACCACTGAGAAGCTGTGATCTCTGCCGACTCCCAGCAACCCTTACAATGCCACACTTGTTTACTCCTTCCCTCCTCCTCTCTTTTTTTTCTTTCATTCATCCCTCGTTTCTTTCACCCATGGCAGCACACTGAGAGAAGTAGGCTGAGGGAGTTGGAGGGGTCAGGGGTGGTGAGACAGCAGACGTGTGTGTCTGTTTGAATTCGATCTGTACTGTTTGTCTTCGATGTTATGGTGGTGTGTGTGTGTGTGTTGACTGTAGTCTGGGACACGTTGATCCTTCAGCGTTGACTTGTGCCTAGAGTGCAAACGCATCCATGTCCACATGCCTTTCTCTCGTGCTCTCTCCCTTTCTCTCTTTCTCCTCCGCTGTATTTTATCTCTCTTCATCTCTCACCAATCACCATTCATTGAACTTATCTGAATTTTTTATTATTTTTTTTACATGAAGGAGGAAATACATTCTGAGAAGTATCAAGAGTGTGGTGATAAAGATGGAAGCTAAAGGCTCTTTAATTCCTGGATATCCATAGCGTTGCACAACTCCTGTTCTGCCTCAGGTCCTTTTCATCGGAGACTCCACCAACCGGGGCATGATGTACTACCTGATGGAGCGAGTGAACACCACACTGGAAGACTGGGACAAGGCTCATGACACCATTGTCTACCACAATGTGAACCAGGGCAGGACGTTGATCAGCTACTCCTACTACCCACAGTTCTGGCTACACACGAGCCAGAGGCCCACCTTCCAAACAGCTTTGCAACAGCTCATAGAGAGGTGCTTGTATGTTTGTGTGTGTGTGTGCGTGTGTGTGTGTGTGTGTGGTCTCCCACTTGTGCATTTAAAGACATCTTTGTATTCTTTTGATCCCTAAAGCTGACATCCCTAAGGTCTGTCAGCTGTTTCACTGAAGTACAGTAGACGAGTAATAAGCCATATAATCCTGTTTTGTTTTATTTTATGTGTATGTATGTGGAGGGGGTAAATATTGTGTGAGAATGGAGTGTGTGTCTTCATGTGGGTATGACTGTGCTAACAGTCTGGCTGATGCCAGTGCTTGCAAACAAGCACTGTTACTGAGACTATGTGTGTGGAGAATAGATCTTTGAAGTATGTCTAAGTATCCTGTGTGTGTGTGTGTGTGTGTGTGTGTGTGTGTGTGTGTGTGTGTGTGTGTGTGTGTGTGTGTGTGTGTGTCTTAGTGATCAGATTATCTTCGTAAAGAATGTAAGTGCAGAACAAGGATATACAACGCAGATGCTGTGTTTGTGTGTGTTTATTGTTGTGCAAAATACCACAATATACCTTTTCCATTATTAACAGTGCTAGTTTGATTTACTTTTAATGAGTGTGTCTTTGAACTCTCACCTGTGACACTGTGGCCTTAATCTCATGGCAGGTCACGACCTCTGGAAAACTCCCCTCAGACAGTGCTGGTTGCTGGAGGGGTCCAGTGGTTCAGTCTGGAGCATCTGAAGACCATACAGCAGGTCCTGCAGAGGTAACACACACACACACACACACACACACACACACACACACACATACACACACACACTCACACACACACACGCACACTACTCCCTTGCATCCTGTAAAAGAAGCTGTGTACACATAGTGCCTGCACTTTGCTTGCACATCTGATGAAGGACCAGTCCAAAACTTTTTTCTTTTTTGCTTATGTTTCTTTATTATCATTTTTGTTGTCAATTTTTCTTATTCCGTTTTGAAGCAAAATGCATATAAAACAAACAAAAAATATAAAAACCTGCAAAAAAGATGATATTTATGCTGAACAGCTATGTGATTGAGGTTATTTGTATCACTTACTAATAGATGTGAGTTCAGTACACAAATTTTAGCCATAGTTTAATAATCTAACAATTATAGCAAATTGCAAATCTGTCTCCACCCCTGAAGCTGGAGGAAAGCATGATAATGACTGATAGGAAGTGATTCATTTGTGTGTACACCGAATAAAATATAACTAGAGACACATTGACGGAAAGTGACCGAATGAAGCAGAATTTTTTTTTTTTCAGTTGAAGGAGTTAACAGAATTTAACATATACATATATAACATATACATTTTCCAAGCAACCACAAGTCGGCCGAAATCACCTCATCATGGTAACTCTCCCTGTTGCTTCTAAAGCGGCTTTACCAAGATCCGTCCTGGCTAGGTATTATTATTATTATTATTATTATTTACCTTTATATAGCACCTTTCTCAGACTCAAGGATGCTTTACAGACAGATATCAGCTTTTACAGTCACTCACACACCGATGAGAAGCAGCAGCCAATTAACACACAGCGTACTCTCAATCAGGAATCACAGCCCCCTGGGGGACTGCACACGCGCACACACACACACACACACACACACACACACACACACACACACACATACACATACATACATATACAATTAACACACAGCGTGCTCTCAATCAGGAACCACAGCCCCCTGGGGGACTGCACACACACACACACACACACACACACACACACACACACACACACACACACACACACACATACATATACAATTAACACACAGCGTGCTCAGAATCCTGGGGGACTGCACTGGGTGCAGCGAAAGGGGAGAAGGTTAAGACCAGGACAGAGCACCACCCATAACTGGACACACACACACACACACACACACACAGGTCACATTCATACAGGACACTTTAGAATATCCAATCAACCTAACCTCCATGTTTTTGGACTGCGGGAGGAAACTGAAGACCCCAGAGGGAACCCACACAGACACAGGGAGTACATGGAACATGGAAAAAAGCTTACAAAATCACCATACTGAGTAAAGACGATGACAATGTTATATCTTATTTGGTCATGAAACATAATTGTTTTTCTTTATTGTGTAGAGAGAGGCTACAGAAGATTGTGGTGGTGGTGAAGTCTTTGGGATTGGGTTTTCATCTCCCAGTAGATGGTATTCACTCCCTCTCTCTGGTGAGTGTGTAAAGTCTTCTCAACAGATCCCTCAAAGGGATACTTCATCCAAACTATACTATTATTGCTAAGAAATAATGGAACGTAGCAGGGGTCGGTTAGCATGAGTGCAGACTAGATTTAGTAGCTTTCATGGGCTGTATAGCGATGCTGCCATTTTGTCAGTAGGTTTCTCTGCTCACAAACGTTCAGTACCTCACGATCTGTCTGGGATTTTTCCAGACTGGTTTGCAGAAACTCGACAGTGTGAACAAGAACATTCTGGACAGTGCAAAGCGCTTCGGCTATGAAGTGGTCGACACGTTCAGCATCACCATGGGCCGCTACAAAGAGTTCCTTCAGGGCCGCTGTGTGTGTCATTTCCACGAGGTACACCTGCACTTATGCTTCTGACGCCACTCCCAGCAGAGCCTTAAGACATTTGGAAGTTCATTGTCAAAAAAGATAGAGATCACTGAATGGCTAGAATGGGTCTGCTTGGTCAGACAGATTAACAGTAACATGAAATATGAACATGGCAAACATATGCCAAGCACATCTCTATCATTTTTAACAGTCTTAACTATAACTTGGGGCAATTGGCTAATGTACATTTGTTAATATGAGGATTGACAACAGTGTAATATTTGTGTATTATTACTGTAACTGGGTTATGATATGACTGTCTTGGTGGGTGAGACCTGAGCAGTCTAATTACACAGGAGCAGCATGTCTGCTGTGCTAATGCTATAAATTAGTTTCTGAAGTTCTAGTATTATGGGCTGCGCTTGCCACCCAGATGTCACTCTCACTGACTCATCAGCCTTTAGCCAGTTATTCCAGTTCTTCTTGGAATGTAAGGCCAGGTACCACAACATCCCCAGTTTGTTTGTTTGTTTGTTTTTGTGTGTGTGGTTGTGTCCATGTTTTTGTGTGAATTTATTTGTGAGACTGTGAGTGAGATTGATGTTATTCCTCCAATAACAATTCTGCCATGCCCCTTCGGTTCATATACACGGCTCCTTCTAGAAACACTTCCTGTCCTTCCAAGCCCAGTAAATCTCTTTAAAGAGCAGTCATGCTGCTTTTTTTTATTCGTCTATAAATTTGCAGTCATTTCAGTTAATAAGTAATTAGGCAGGCTTTGTATTAGCCAGTAAAAAGGAGGTTTGGTGCAGATGAGTGTGAAGTGTGAAGTGGTGGCATTTTCTTTCCATATGGCCCTGTAAAAGGAGCACACACAAGCTCCAGCCACTGGACACTACTGCATGGCTGTACTGAGACTAAAGAAGTTGATCTTTCCATATGGCCCTGTAAAAGGAGCACACACAAGCTCCAGCCACTGGACACTACTGCATGGCTGTACTGAGACTAAAGAAGTTGATCTTTTAAGAACATGGCATGGTGATGGAATTTGCAGGAAAAAAGAAAACCCACGTCAATCTGGTTACAAGTAAAGTGGTCTTGGGTTTTAAATATTCTGGACTCTCACCAGCGACAGATTAAGAAAAGCTTTTCCTTTTGGAGAGGTCAGTTTGTAAGTGTGAGCATGTTGTTCTGCTTTGAATTCACATGCCAAAACAGAACACAAGATAAAGGGATTTTTCGATTGTTAAACCATCCATTGATAGATTTTTAAATCGTAAACTGTTAGATAATAAAATAGTTAGTGCTGTTAATGTATGTTGGGTATGGGGTTGTATGTGGTTGTATGTGTATGTCCTATTACATTTCATCATTGTAATATTATAATCATAACATATTGACATTTATTTTCTTATTAAGACACAGCACCATATACCTTATGTTCATTAAGAAGCATACACGTTCAAATGTCACAATCTTCTCACCCTAACCAAAATATCAGCCTTCAGCGCTAGAAGAATCTGTTAACTAATACAATGCTATCAACGTGTCCTTCCCAGGTTGGTAAGCCATCGTTGCCCACAGTGCCGGCCCACAGGTGGCATGCAAGAGAGAGTCTGGGCGGGGTCAGTGTGGGCGGGACCAGCGTGCAGCAGGCAGGGGATTGGGCACAGCGCAGCGTGTCCTACCACGTGATGGGGGCAGTGAACCAGGTTTACTCTGAGATCCTGCTCAGCAGAGTGTGTGCGTCTTATGTACGTAACGCCAACACATATCAGCACGTACACAGACTGAGCTAGCTGCTTAAGATGGAAAAGTGTGTGTGTGTGTGTGTGTGTGTCTGTCCAGTGGAAAAGTGCATGTCTAGTATGTATATAAATGTATGTAATGAAATCACTCTCTGTTTTGTGACTTCAGTTCAGTCATAGTGCTCAGTAGCAAAAATGCTTGTGTGTGTGTGTGTGTGTGTGTGTGTGTGTTGAGGGGTCCAAAACTGCAGCTCAAAACTAACTGTGAGGCAGTGGCTGCCCAGGCTGCTCAAACAGCCGAGCAGAAACCTTTCCTCGACGTTCCCACAACGCTGACTCTGGCATGTCACAGGCTGCACCAGGATGCTTTTGGGACGTTTTCACGCCGCCTTTGATGTCATACAGCAGCAGCATCACTGTCACTTCAGTGAAAGGCCTGGTGACTTTCTGAACCTCCTTGACAAGCGTTGAGCTCCTTTTATGCCAAAGGTCTTATGATTGCTATATTTTTATGACTTAGGTATTCTAAGGTGTACCTCACATTTCTATAGTTTATATATTTTTCTACAAATGCGGTTTATTTCCTTGCTTTTGATGGCAGTGTAATCAGTGTAAAATATTTTGCACATGCTGTTTATAAAAAAGACGTATTGTTTCAGGTTATGGATTTGAATTTTTGATCTTATGAATTTTTTCTACTCTTACTCGGGAATGCTGAAATGTATCACCTTATTTTCCGCATAATCTACATTAAACATGGAGTCTGTGGATCTAGAGAGAGGTTTCTGTGAGTAAATAAATATGCCACAGCACGGTTTTTTTCACCTGTTTTATTATTAATGCAGGCGTACACAGATGAATATTATTTTTGAATGTAATGAAATGAAGGACTGCTGTGCGTTAAGATGTCTGTGCTGATCCTTTCTCCACACGGCGACGGCGACGTCACCAAGTTTGCGGTTTGGTGGCTCGGTAACCGGGGCTTCTAAATCTGGGAGATGTAAACAAGTCAAATGTTTAGAAATATTAAGTGTTTAATAATTATGAGCCAAAATGGGTTTTAAAGTGTTTACTTGCCGTTTAGTGTATATTACAAATAGAAGTTTATACGAGCATATACGGGCATATACAAAAACTATATAAAATATACATTTTCGTGAAACGGGTCCTTATTGTTTAAATTCTTATTTGACTATTTTTACTGAAGCAGGTAGATCAAAAAGTGGAAGACGTTTGATTAAGCATTATCAAGCCTTGAAAGTTAAGTACAATTTATTTATTATATATGCCTTAAAATGTAATTTAATAATTAAACCCGTTTTAAAAACGTAAACCCCCCTTTTTCAAGTGACTTTCACAATTCTGTAGTCGTATTGATTTTTTTTGTCGCATGTTTTCATCGTAGTTTTCTTCGTGCGTGACTTTCGTTATGGTTTAACATTCCTTTTAACACAAGGTGAGCGCGTGCTCTTTAAAAAAAAAAAGAATTGATATCTTGTAACAATTTATACGAAATATAAATGTTATGGATTGTCATTGTTTGGATCAACGTATCAATATAGTTTTCATATCCATAGCCATAAACAAATCTCAACCAAGCTATCAATCTATTTTATAGGACAGAAACGCACTATAATCGAAAATACTCGTAAAGGTGTTTATAAATTAAATCGCTTTTTCGTGATCTTTCGTTTTCAATATTTATTCTTATTTGTTTGTAGGCCTATTCGTTTTAAACCCGTTTCGTTCTGTTTTAGTAGTGGTAAGTTGTGGCGCTTTACTTTGTTTCTGCTCAGGCTTCATGCTGCACATAAGCGGTGACACTCATTTCGCCTCGACACGCTGATCTCCGAGCCTGTACCGGAGGATTCGTTACCTACGCTGTCCAATAAGCGACGGGAGCGGATGTGCCTCCTGAATATAAATGAACCACTCCACCAATCAGGATGCGGGAGGGCCAAGCTGGAGAGAAGTTCAAAGCGAGTTCTTTGCGAGCGGCATATAACAGCGCGCGTCGTTGGCGGTGGCGCGCCGACTAAAAGCATTCGTTTGCGCGTTTGACAGCTTTGTAAACGCCAGGGGGGATTTGACAGCTCTTGGATCCAGCGATCCGCTGAATGGATAAACGTGGGAAAAGGTCAATATAAGAGGCTCTTTGGGATTAAAGTATTATCCGGTATAGTTCACAAATGTGAGTTGTAATTTTCAAAGTGCTGGATGGAGTTGCGGCCTTCCTGCAATGTCAAGCGACAGTTTTAAATGAGGTGGAGATGGAGAAAACTAACATTTGGGGATTACGTTTATTTGACCTTTTCTTACTCGTATTCCTTTCGAGTTACCCTCTGTGCGGCCAAGGAAGCTGGATGTAAGTAGTCCCGGTAGTCTTTTCTGTGCATCTTCTTTTCCAGTCTAATTGTTAGCAGATTGTCCCATTCTGGTGTAACGTATCCAAGCAGAGGAGAGGAGAATTCACCCCCAGCTTGTCATCATTGTTCGCGCTGCCCCGCATCGCAGGTGGCTGGGCATCACCTCTGTCGGGGTATCCGAGAAGATGGGCTGCGCAAACCTGCCCCTGTCCAACAAACAGAGGGACGTGTGTAAGCGGAAGCCCTACCTGCTGGCCAGCATCAAAGACGGCGCGCGCCTAGGCATCGCGGAGTGCCAGACCCAGTTTAGGCACGAGCGATGGAACTGCTCTACAACTCGAGACCCGTCTGTGTTCGGCTACGAGATGACAAGCGGTGAGGACGTGCAGAGTCTATGAACCATGATCTATGATAAAACACGCCATTCTGTATTTCTAAACGAACGAATGGATTAATAACTGAATCAAATGTCAATGCCCTTGATTAAGATGTGGCGCAAAATAAGACTAGCATTACAGTTAATTTCTCTTAATTTGAAACGTTTGTATTTTTGTACAATGTTTCTCGATTAAGACTATATATGACTATGCATTTGACATATTTTGTTATTTTTATCTGCAGTGCAAACCGATTGCAAAGTGCCTGAACGATGAACTGAGGAAATGTTTGTTAAGTAGCGATTTCCTCCGGGTTGGTCTGGTCGACAGTTTGGGCTGTTTAATAAATTTCTTTTATACTCAAAGTAATTTGAGTTGTGGAATAGATGGGCAGCTCTTATGCACATCGGCATCATTTTAAACGTCTGAGCATGAAATTTCTTCACGGTCAAGTGTTTGATCAGAGGAGTTCTGGCTTCTCAGTTTAAATCTAAAGGTAGTATTAAGTACTATGGCCCGTGCCGACATTACTTCATTGTTTGAACTATGGTTGCAAAGTTTTTTTTTATAGTTAACACACGGGTTAAAATTTAGACACTTGGGTATGTAGCGATCTAGGCTTTTGTAAAGGAATGTACAAGGACTGTAGCCTTTTATGATATAATAATGTACATGCGTTCAGTGTCCAATTTTTTAACTGGCTGGTTTAAGAATAAATGCGAGCGCGAGGACGCTTTAAAAAATCACTCACGTTAAGCGCAAGTTGACGTGAAAATGTCTAATTAATTTAATTGTATTTTTTACTCTTATACACTCTCATTGGCAAATTTCTCATTAATCTTCACACCGAGAAAAACGTGACCTTTTCGTTCGAATAAAAATAAAGTATGACTATGGAAAGTCAAGCACAATACAATCCAGTCCATATTAAAAAAACAATTGTTAATGTAATTAAATTGATAATTTTATCATTTATTTAATCATGCCTTACGTTTGCAGGAGTTGTACCATGGCTTCTAAACACCGTTTCTACTATGAAGCCACTCATAGTCTCATCTCTCCACACTGTGAAAATAAGCCATCACATGCTTGTCTCATGAGATTTCACATGTTGAAGGAGCTCAGTGTATGACTATCCAGGTGCATCCGAGGCATATGTAACTATCATTTGTCCATATGTGGGTACTAGTATACATGCATACATTACCTAGTTATCCTTGTATAAACTAAATATAACTTTAAATATAAATTTGCGTTTTCTTTCCTGCTATTTCTCATTCCTTACTATATTTTCAGTGGCTGTAGTGACATTAATTGTCATTCTTCCTGTCTTCCCTCTCTTGCCCTTTCCTGGCTCACAGGCACAAAAGAGACAGCATTCATCTACGCCGTCATGGCCGCGGGCCTGGTGCATGCGGTGACGCGGTCGTGCAGCGTGGGCAACATGACGGAGTGTTCGTGTGACGCCGCGCGGACAGGCAGTGGCTCGCCCAGCGAAGGCTGGCACTGGGGCGGCTGCTCGGACGACATCGCCTACGGGACGTGGTTCAGCCGCCGCTTCATCGACCACGCCACGAGGAACGTCTCCGCCCGCACCGGCGATGCCCTGCTCGCCATGAACCAGCATAACAGTGAGGCAGGGAGACAGGTGAGAGGCAGGAAGACAGGTGGGAGGCGGCCATCGTCTCGGTGATCTGCTGAATTCCTGACATGCGCAAGCACTGCATCTTCTCCAAGCTGTCAGTTCTGTGCGCCAGCTATCTCACCGTGCCAATTCGTTGCCCTCCCTCCCTCAGCCCTGACTAATCTCTTCTGAAATGCAGGCTCCTCTAACTTCTCTACTGATTCTCCCTTCACCTTTGATGGACACGCTCATAAAAACCATGTGAACGGCTCCCAGACTGTCCAGAATGTGCATGTGCTACTATGCCACATGCTGAACATGTTCTATCTGTCTGGCAATAACAATGATAAAAAAAAAAAATTCAAAACAGCACAGGAAGTGCAACTTGACTGTTAGATGCGTTCCTTCCCTGGGTTTCTTATACTATGGCTTTGGTTGGAAACTACAAAGCACAATACAAGATCCCTCAAAACCTAAGGTTGTGGTTTAGAGAAAAGATCTGAGATAAATTCAATTAGTGATTTACAGTTTATTCCATTGTTTGACTGGAACAAAGTCCATGATGTCTGCTGAAGAGAGCATGATATAATTTGGCACATGACATGTTGGGATTCAGTTCTGGGAGTTCACAGAAATCCAGAGAATCTAAAATGAATGTTCTGGGTGAGAACTCTGTTAGCAAACAGACCAGGCCTCTGGTTCCCAGACGTCACTCATATGCGCTTCGCTCCTGTAGGCCATCGCTAACACGATGCTGACGGACTGCCGCTGCCACGGCGTGTCGGGCTCGTGCGCGGTGAAGACATGCTGGCGGACGATGGCACCATTCGAGCGTGTGGGCAGCTACCTGAAGGAACGCTACGAGAACAGCGTGCACGTGCTGGAGCGGCCGGCGCGGAAGCTTCGCCACAGGGACAAGGAACGGCGCCACGTGGCTGTCATGCGTGACCAACTCGTCTTCCTCAGCAAGTCGCCCAACTACTGCCTGGAGGACCGGAGGCGGGGTGTGTCAGGCACACGTGGCCGCCGCTGCAATCGCACGTCCGCCGGTCCAGACGGCTGCGACCTGCTGTGCTGTGGCCGCGGTTACAACACTCACGTGGTGCGTCACGTGGAGCGCTGCGAGTGCAAGTTCGTGTGGTGCTGCTACGTGCGCTGCCGCCGGTGCGAGACCATGCACGACGTGTACACCTGCAAGTAGAGGGCGGGGAGAGAGGAGGAGCCAGGAAGAGATCATGTCTGATTGGTGGTGGTGGCAGTGGTGGGGGAGGGTCTTTGCTCCACTTCTGGCCCTGCTCCATGAACAGGAAGCAGCACGTGTTTTGTTCCTGACCAAAACCTTTGTTTTCTCTGAAAGACGGATCCTCAGGAAACTGATGAAGTGTTAACTGAAAGTGCTGAGGCATTACAATGGGAAGTGGTGACAGAGGTGCATGATCTGATCCTTTTTAAATGACACTATTCAAAGAAAACTGGACAAAGCAGCCAAGGCAACCTAGAGTCTACACAAGGCAACCTAGAGTCTACACAAGGCAACCTAGAGTCTACACAAGGCAACCTAGAGTCTACACAAGGCAACCTAGAGTCTACACAAGGCAACCTAGAGTCTATGTTTCAGCATAGAAATGGAATTCCATTACTGTAGATTCAACTTATCTTTGACCCATTCCAGTTTAGACACCAAAGCAGGATCCAACCGGATACCATGGATCCACCTTAGATCAGCAATTTCAGATCAGTTCAAATGGTTCATTATGCTTTTGAACTTTCGGCTAGTTACAGATTCACTCTCTCAATTTGCAGTGTTCATACAGAAACTGAATTGAGTGTAAATAGATAATGATTTAAGTTTAAAGTTAAGTATTTGAAAAAGGAAGATTAATGTTTTGACAGTAGCCATCTGCATACACCTGGAATATACTGAAATTACTATAATTTGGCTCTTTTAATTGCTGTTAGCCAAATGATTAAAAGTAATTTGAAAAATGCAGTAATCCTGCTTATGGTAAATCATGTATTCTCTTAAATGAAGTTACTTTTCCAAAGGCATAGGTATAAGACATTTTTATTTGATATTTGGATCCGAAGTATTTGAAAGGTTGTACATACTGAATTATGTATTTGGTGTCCAGATGTACAGTGATATGTAATGCATTTTCAGTGCTGTCTGGCTTTGGCCTGTCTCCTCAGTGTTTGTCCCCTTATACTTTTTTTTCTTTTTACCTCCTTCCTCTCAACAAGAAGTAGTGCTTTGCTAGAAATCACAGAACTGTGCCAAATGCCACAAGTGTTTTCTCTTATAAAGCCCCCCTGAAAGCTAACGCAAGTGCCCCTCTAACATAGTCGTACTTCCTGAGCAAGCAAGAGGGTGGCCATTATTTAAACCTGAAGCTAAACACTCCCAGGCAATGCACGCGTGCACATTTGATTAGGTGTCTTCTCGCAGAGCGGATACTGCAGCTTTCAGGAGCATGGCGTCTGTCTGGCAGGTCTGGCAGGGGCGGTGAACGCTTGTTGGCTTGGTGCACGGGACGCTTTGCTTTGCACGGCCCCCAGGGAACGCAGCAGCATCCGTGTGGTCCTGCTGCACCAGTGCAGGGACGCTGCCATTTTGTGTCTGCCCAGGTACGTCCAACTCAATCCCCCTCTATCAGCGCGAGGTCTCTCCAGAGTGGACCGGCTCTCGAGTGGAGTATGCCGCTATGTTCTTGGGTAACGGTAATGAGAAACAGAGCCTCAGAGTGGAAATCAGTGTGCAAACCTGATCCAAATCATCTCTCCATCCACAGTTCAATAAATGAGTTCATTCGGAAACATCTCCACTGTTGTGCGTCAAAAGATTTGTTTGTGGTAACTGTATTTTAGACTTTTAACCCAATATATATCTTCTTTAAATATCTAAATAAGATTTGATCAGTTGTTCAAGTGCAATGACTTCAAATTTTCCTTTCACGGCATATTGCACAATGCAAAAAGCTCAGTAAACTTTGGCTCTCAGCCAATCATGATTCAGGTGAGCCAAATATCAGCCAATCACAGTTAATATCATGTTGGTTTGATGACCCAAAGCTAAAGCGCACGGTTGCCTTAAGGCCTCTTTTATTCCCAGCATCCCCTGAGTTGATGTGAAGGCCAGGCTGAGTATGACTGGTTGAACCAGGGAGCAGATGTGAGGAGCAGTTTTGTAAGTTACACCGTTCAGTCGAAGAAGTCCACAGGGAGACATCTGTGTGTAGGCCAGGCCAACTACACAGGCGGCTGCCAAATGATATTTTCTTGCATACTTGTATCCTTGACCTTAAAGAGGTAGGTTTACTGTCCTGTTAAGGTATGCGAGGTGTGAGCCTGGCTTTATGTAACCCATCTTTCTGTTGTCGGTCTGCCACCATCGCTAATGATGTGGAACTCCTTTGCTAAATGTACTGTGTGCGGTGAGAATGAGCTGTCTCCGCTCCCCAACTGTCAAAACAATGAAAAAAAAAAAAGAAGTTCCTGTGGGAGGCCAAATGGAATCGCACCAGTGCAGGGATTATAGGAACCTTTCCCTTCTTTATCCCTTGATTTAAAAATGAAGCTTTTCCTGGTGCCCTCAGCGAATCTAAGGCATGTATGTGCGGTAATTCAAGTCGCCTAAAAGTAAGCAAGATTAGTGGAAAGCAGTGCTGCAGAATTTCAAAGCGCTGTGTAGTGGGGACACCTCGTGTCTTACTCACTGACTGGACTACGGTGGTGTGGACAACAGGGGGGAGGTGGTGGCGCTCGCGCATGGCGTTTGATGTTCATTTGCTCCACGCTGGTTCACGGAAACCATAACCGCAGCTCATTTGGGCCATTGCTCAGCCTTTTGTCTGCCGTTGAATGGTCAGCTTTGCCCGTTCAAGCAGAGCTAGCGCTTGCAGCCAAGAGTAGCGCGCTTGTCACTCCGCCACTTCTCCGCGCGCCGTGAGGACTGAACGCGCTCTGTGAACGTTCCCAGAAGTCCGTGGGGGCTCGAGGCGGTGCTGCGGAAGGCCTGAGGTTGGGGGGTTCGGCTTGGGTTGCTCAGCTCCCGCTGCCAGTCCGTATTTCTTTAATAATAGCGATCAATCAGCCTTCCTCACAAAGTGTCTGTTGTTTGCTCGCTCTAGTTTGTAGTACTAACCCCCACATCTCACCGTGTCATTCTGTGGTACGTGTTTCATGTACTCTCACACTGAATACAAATCCATCTGAATAAATGCATAACGCAGTCTAAAAGGACACGGAACATGCTGGATTGCGTTTGTTTTTTTTGTTTTTTTGCATTTCCATTTAAAATACAGAATAAGATATTTCAGTTAAAGAGGTGAGAGACTGCTAACTTATATCAGTTAGCATGATTACATTTGCGTAATGTGTAATGCTGACTGACACTTTACAGTTTATACACTAATTCTTTTTTAGTGTTTTTTTTTTAGGTGCTGTATTCCTGTAACCCAGCGTGCGCTGCTCTTTGTCTCCACCTAGTGGTCTGGGTTACAAACTGAGTAGTACAAAAACAAACACTAAGGTACATTTATAAAAATGTAATTACTTGGAAAAAAATCTCACTGATTAATCCTGGACAACATCTTCACTTGAATATAGTATACATACATATAGTATAGTATAGCTATAAAGCTAAATATCTGTTTTAGCTTAATCTGTTTTAATTTATCATTCTATATAGTTCTGGGACTGTCCAAACATCTAGTTACTGACACGGCCCCTTATTGGCTAGACTACAGCACTGCAGTCTTCAGCAACGGCAGGCAGGTTCAGATGGTGTTGGGGCTCAACGCTGCTGTGTGACAGACATTTGCTGCTGCTCTCCGCTGATGTCACCTCGCAGGCGATGTTCCGTGCCACAGATGTGGGGGTGCAGTAGCCACACAATACAATTACCAGGACACTGTCTCAAAACTAGTTAGTACTAGTAAACTATCCTCAACTTTACCTGTCTAGCGTATTAATACTAGTAAATTATCCTCAACTTTACCTCTCTAGTGTATTAATACTAGTAAACTATCCTCAACTTTACCTCTCTAGTGTATTAATACTAGTAAACTATCCTCAACTTTACCTCTCTAGTGTATTAATACTAGTAAACTATCCTCAACTTTACCTCTCTAGTGTATTAGTACTAGTAAACTATCCTCAACTTTACCTCTCTAGTGTATTAATACTAGTAAACTATCCTCAAATTTACCTCTCTAGTGTATTAATACTAGTAAACTATCCTCAAGTTTACAGCTCAAATGCAGCATTACATATCAGGGCTTTCTGTGCCTTTGGTAGTCTCTCACCTGCTCGTTGTCCAGGAAGAAAATGATGGGGTTGCAGACAGGGTGGGTCTTGGCCAAGTACACAGCATGGAGGCCAGCAGGGGGAATATGGACAGTTCTGGCAGACAGATCATAAGAATGACTAGAACAGGGAATGAACACCAGCAGAAGAAGGAGGTGATCACAGCCACCACCATGCATGTGGTCCTCCTGTCCTCCTGCTACTGGGACCTTCCTCCCTGCCTCTCTATGCTCAGGTTCAGCTACACACACACACACACACACACACACACACATCCACAAATAGTATACATGTATGGAGAGAGAAATGCACACACAATTCAGTTAAAACAGCACTTTTAAGCAGGGGGTATTATACTATTCTCGCTTGCTCTCTCTCTCTCTCGTTCGCTGACCCTCCAAATGGCTGTAAGTATGTAGCAGCAGTTGACGATGACTTTGGTGGGCGGCAGAAGAGCCAGTAGGATCAGATTTGCGAGGCTGACCTGGGTGCGATCCTCCCAGGCCAGTAAGCATGACGTCCGCCTTCCCTTGGGCCCGTAGGAGCTCCAGCCCAGCGGGGGCGCAGTGGCCCAGAACAGGCCGTGGATGCCGCAGCAGCAGCAATACGGACTTCTTGAAGGCGGCCGTAGACTTGCACACCATGTAGTAGAGCTAACAGGCCAACAGTGTGAGTGTGCAGAGGAAAACAAGCCCTGCAGGAAGTGGGACAAAAAGATAAGTGACCTGGCTTGAGCACTGATCAGTGAGGCTTTGTGGTTGCTTTACTCTAGATTCATATCATCACCGGAGAAACTAATATTCAGTTGCCAGTAGCTAGCTTCTAACTCTATACCTCACCTTAAGGGTCATTTGATCTGATTCTTTATGATATTGCATTCCAAGTGCTGTTAGTCACAACACCTAACACAACACATAAATCAAATAAGGGATTTAGCATAGTTAAGGGAATTATAGCATCTATCGCCTGAGTTGACATCGATAGGGTTGAGAGATGAACTGATATGGTGTTTTGCAATCAGCTGTTAGCCAGCAATTTTATTAACCCTGGAGATAAGATAACTGCATAATAATCACACTCAAACTCACCAAAGTAACTAAATGTAAAACCCTGGAGGGAGACTGTACTTCCCATGAAGAACTGTCCATAGTAGTGACTGATTCTCACATGCTCAAGAGCAGGCCAGAGATGGCCAGCCTGAAGTTAAAGATGTTCATGAGGATGAAGAGCTGGCACTACCATAACAGGACCACGATGACCAGTTAGTTATTGAAGACAGAGAGCTGAGTGATGAGGAAGATCCAGACTGCCGGATGGTGTATCCGGGCAGAGGGAGGAGGGTGGGTGCAGGAGAAACATCTGCCCCGGCTTCCTCTGGGGCTTCCTGCACACTTCGCTCAACGTATGTGTAATGTAGATCCAGCATTTGTGCGGGGCGACCTTCATGGCTGTGAGACCCACTATCTGCATTTAGATGTGCTTCGAAGACATAAAAATAAACTTTTGCTGGCGTGGATCAGGGATCACCAGAGAGCCAATGGAGGATCTACAATGGTTAAAGCCCTTGACCAGCCCAGACCCTGCTCCAAATCCAGATTACCTGCTCCATATCCAGATTATACATGGTGTGCAATTAGGAATTTCAAAGTGCCTGAGGGGTCATTTATCAGATGCTTATCTAATATGATCAAGAGTCTTATACATGAAAACACAAATGCCAATAAGATTGCATCAATTTACTTTATATCACAAACCATGTAATATAATATAATGTGGTATTATTATATACTTCAGCAGCTATATAAATATGTGAAAGATCAATAATTATAATATTTACTGTTGACTAGGGTAAGGGTAAGGGTGATATACATTTCTTCTAGGAAGCAAGAAATGGACAGAATAAGGTCTGGTCTCGTCATTGTGCACAAGCCAAACAGCACTACAGTGTAAGAACCTAGTGTAAGGAAGGATACTCCAAGCCAAACCCCTGCACTTCCCTTTTAAAAAGCTGCCATCATGAAGGGACCTTGTGCACATGACAATAGCTCTGGAACTTGAAAGGCAAAAAGTACTACTGGAGAGAAGTATTAGTGTGAAATACAAAGAGCTACTTTTGCAGGCCTATATTTTGATTCCCAGTCATACACAAATGGCCCAAGACCAGAAAAATCTTATAGCTTCTCTTCACTTCACTTTTCACCTTTTAAGTCTAGATTTGAAATTTTTTCTTAATATGCTTATGATGTATCTTACATCAAAATTCACTATAAGACACTTGCTAGACTAAATAATTCACAAAAATTAACTTTTAAATAATCTAATTTCATTTCCCTTACCAGTGATTTCCCGTACTGTGATTTTTGCATATACAATGTGTTTGATTGTTTGATTGTTTCACTGGCAAGTAGAATAAATATCAATAACCAGTCAGGCCCTCACTGAAATACATTTTGATGTGTGAACTAACACACTCCAGGTGGGCCTACAGCCATGCACTGAGCCAAAAAAGGAGGAACGCTGTCAGAGACTTTGCAAGTTCTCACTACAAATCTCAAAAATATTCTCAACCATACAATGATGCTGCTACAGTGGCACTACAATGGCACTGCACACATGCATTTATACAACTACACACACACACACACGTAGGCATGCACACACAGCCTAAAGGGCACTTCTGAACTTCAAACTTCTGGGGCCTGGAAAGTAGTGACACAGCAGAATGTGCAGGAAGTGTGTGTGGAAGTGTGTGTGGGATCTTCACCCCATTAGCCCTGCTTCTTTATGACAAAGGACATCCTGTAATTTTGTTGCTTGCTCTAACAGCCGCACACACACATACAGACACCAAGAAAACACATGTACACTCATTGTAGCTCAAACTGTCCATCTCATTTCCAGCTTTCTGTTTTTGACTTCTAGTCTCGTGGTTTCCAGCTATTGTGTGTCAGTGTGTGTGTGGCTACAGCTGATGCCTATCGTTCATAAGATCTGCTGGTATCTTTTCCTCTTAGTGTCACATCTCCTTCTGATCCAATACAGCATGTGAACTCCTTTTTTTCTTTGAGCCCTATAGTCCTAACCCCCCAACCCCCACCACCCAGATGCACACAACAAAACCCAGAGACTCCTTCCTGGTTGCTGACAATGTACATGCTGAAAGAAAGCGTCTGAGAGGAAGGACCCTGGGTCCTAGGACTGCTCCAGGAAGGAGAGGAGGAGAACGCAGGAGGTGGTGAAAAGGCAGAGGAGTGTCACCAGCACTTCCAGTCCAGAGAGGAGTGTCGGAGCGTCTGGGACGGTGGGAGAGCTGGGTCATGGGCTTCAGAATGACCTGCGTAGGTGCAACTGGACTGCTGCTCCTGCTCACCCTTATGGGAACACACTCTGCAGCTCGGCAGGTGAGACACACTCTCACACTCACTCACTGACACTATATGAGATGTTAAATAAAGTCATCACACTCCTATTGGCCTTAAGAACAAACTGAATGCTGACAAATTAATGTAAAGTTACTGCAGTAGGTTATTTTGACATCCTTTATGCACTTACTACAGTGATATAGTAGAAAGATTGAAAAAAGAGGACACTGATCTGGAACCTGCTGCTAATAGGCAGTTTCTTTCCGGTTCCCCTGGCAGTACACACCAAGCTGAGGGGTT
>NC_137507.1:10297500-10400000 GCF_041902795.1 Electrophorus electricus
ATGCAGAAAGTCTTTTGCAATGTCTTCACCTGTATGTAGCTTGTGTGTGTGTGTGTGTGTGTGTGTGTGTTCTCACAGAGCTTCCCAATTGTGCTGTGTTGCGCTGTGAGCAGAATGCACTCTGTTTTGAAGACATTTCCTCTGGAAAACTGGTGTGCAAATGCAAACCCGGTTTCTTTGGTAACGGCGTCCAGTGCACATGTGAGTACCTGTTTGATGGACTTCCTGGGACCTGCTCTTTCATTTCCATCAGAACAGAGCAGAGCACTTTTTATACAGCTTTTGCTCTGGTACTGTTGTCAGGAAGAGCTGAAATCCCTAATCTGAGCACTTTCTTCTTTTCCTTTTCTATGCTGACAAATTTGGTTATCAGTGTGTTATTCAAATGACTTTTTATAAGGCTCCAAAACCAAAATGTGATCAAGCCAGCTGCCTTCATTCTTTTGAAAAATCGTCTGACTGGTTTAATGCTATTTTTGTTTCAGGCATTGGATGTGATGTCATTTAAATTGGGACATTATGTGTAACTTTACATGTAACATGTGCAAAGGCATGTTTGTCCTGTTAGGACAGTTGTAATCATTATCATGTTTGTCATTGTTGTTTTCAGCGATTAACCCATGTCTGAGGAAAGTGTGCCATGAGCACGCAGTGTGTGTGCACACAGGACCAAATCAGCACTCGTGCACGTGTGCCGAGGGCTATCAGGGAGACGGCCTTGTTTGCATGCCTGTAGACCCCTGCCAGACAAACTTCGGAGGCTGTCTCAGCAATTCCACTGGATGTGTGTACGATGGCCCTGGAAAGGTGTGTGTGTGTGTGTGTGTGTGTGTGTGTGTGCACTCCTGTATTTTTCTTTAATTTCAGTACTTTCTTGTAAATAATCTCTAAGTAGAGCCAGGGTTTAGAATCTATGCTTATAAACTTGTAGCTGTGTCACTCCTTAACCCCCCAGGCTATTATTGAATTCCTCAACAGGCTCACTGTGAATGTCTGGAAGGATTTGAGAAGTTGGTTATGGGGGTGAGCTGCAGTCTGAAGGATGCGTGTAAGCCAGATTCCTGCCATAAGAATGCCCACTGTAGAACAGTGGCACCAGGAACAGTGGAGTAGGTTTGCTTGATGACTTTTATCTGTGAGGGGCGATAAAGGCATTAATGTCTCTTTGTGCATATTAACCAGAATTTCTGTGCAATTAAGTCAATGATGTCTAAACCTTTTTAATGCAGACCTTATTGGACCTTATACCCAAGAATACCCCATTATTTTCTAAAATATTATTGAGAAATTATTAAAGATTCAAGTTATAAAAAAGTTATTAAAGTATTCAAGTTCAATGAAAAAGGAAAACACAAAACAGGAAGACACAATAGTGGAGGGTGAAACACTGAATTTCTAGACCATCTGCTACCGTCAGGTGAAAACATAACCAGCCGCATACTAGCTAGCAGGTTACTACACTGTGGTTTAAAAAAGATTTGCTAGGTTAATTAGAATTAACACACACACACACACACACACACACACACACACACACACACACACACACACACACACACACACACACAGAAAATACATACTTCCTTTCCTCCCTGACAGGTGTACATGTCTGGAGGGGTTCCTTGGCAATGGAAAAATCTGCTTTGGCAATATAATGCAGAGACTGCAAGATCTGAACTCAGAACCTGGAGGCCGGTGGGTGGGTCAGCTGTCCAGCGCCATCAGTCTGTTTGGTGAGTGACATGTCACCTGCTCAATGCGATTGATCTGCGTGGTGAGTGACACTGGCTGTCCAATGCTAGCATGGCTTTTAGTGAAATTCGGTTGGTTGGTCATATAATTTACAGAAGGTCTAAGGTCCAGAAAGAGCTGTGCTTGACTTAGAGCTCAGAGAGTCACACACGTTCTGCTGTGCCTTGTTGGTATTACAGAAGCAGTCATGTCCTGGCCTCTGACGTCACGTGGACCGTTCACTGTTTTTGTACCAAGCAACAAAGCTTTCAAATCAACATCTGTGAGTTCAGTCATACAGACCATCAATCATAAAATTACATATACACTACTGTTCAAAACTTTGGAATCACTGCATCAGTGTTCTCAATAATCCACCTTTTTGTGGATATGTACATTAAATTATTATAATGTGATACTAGAATTTAAAAATTCATGAATTTTCAAATAACTTTTAGGAAGCACATAAATACACAAATAGTTTTGTCCAGAATTATATAGAATTGTGCAGATGACTCCAAAATGCTTCATAGACATGTATGGAGAGAGTTAATAATAAAATTAATATCCAGAATACTTCACAAAGGGGTAGAAAGCAATGATCAAATCTTGAGGCAGATTATTTCAGGAGAAATTGCATTAAATTCAATTTAATGAATTATTCAATAGTTAATGACCTTTAGTTCACTAAAATACTAAATGATAGTTTAGAATGACATATCTACATACATTATTTAGACCTACATTGCATAAAGTTGCATAAATATGGGAACCCAAACTTTTGAAGTAGTAGTGTAAATGATAAAAAAGTGCAAAACACATCCATGCTACACACACACACACACACACACACACACCCATGTGCATCGTACTGTTCTGCTGCTGCAGGTGAAAACTCTGATGGCAGATGAGGCGAAGGCCCGATACCTCGTCAAGTTGCACATGGTCGCCGTGGAAATGAACTCTGACACTCTGAAGAATGGAATACTCTATTACACGCTGACAGGGAAAACTGCTGAATCAGTAACTGAGGTAGAGGAGTGTGTGTGAGTGTGTGAGTGTGTGTGTGTGTGTGTGTGTGTGTGTGTGTGTGTGTGTGTGTGTGTGTGTGTGTGAGTGTGTGTGTGTGTGTGTGAGTGTGTGAGTGTGAGTGTGTGTGTGTGAGTGTGTGTGAGTGTGTGTGAGTGTGTGTGAGTGTGTGTGAGTGTGAGTGTGTGTGAGTGTGTGAGTGTGAGTGTGTGTGTGTGTGTGTGTGTGAGTGTGTGAGTGTGTGTGTGTGAGTGTGTGAGTGTGTGTGTGAGGGAGGGAGAGATAGAGGGAGAACAAAAATGGGATATTATAGCACTCTCTAACTGTCTCACTGTCTCTCACTGTCTCTCACTGTCTCTTTCTCTCTTTCTTTCTCTCTTTCCTTCTTTCCTAAGTCTGAGCAGGTTAAAGTCCGTATCCATGGCAGCCGTAGGAAAGGCCTGCTTCTGGAATCCAATATTATTGCTTCGAATGGAGTGATCCACATCACTGATAAAATGATGGACACGGTCCCTCCTACTGTTATAAGTGACAGTCAGGTGTGTTCTTCAGACAAGCCTGATGCTTTTAATAATACTGACGTAAATCAGGAAATCCCTCTTTCTGAGTTATTAAGTAAAATAAAACTCTTTTTTTATAATTTGCTTTTTGAATTCAGGAAAACCTGATGAAGATTCTTTCTGACAATGGAAAGTTCTCCCAATTTAAGTCTCTTCTTGAGGTATCGGAGAATTGTGAGAAATGTCTACATATGCAGTAAATGCGCATGTATGAAACTCTAAGTCTGTCTCTTTGCATCAGAAAACCAACATGGTGGCTATTTTGGACGAGGCAGGTCCCTACACAGTGTTTGCTCCAACAAACACCGCCTTTTCTTTACTGAAGGACGGTTACCTAGACTACCTTGTGTCTGATGAGGTGGGTCTGCACTGCAGAATTTCTGCAGTATTTTATATTTAGCATCACTTAACTGGAAACAAGTTGATCTTTCCCTTTATATTTCTGTTCCTTTCATCTCTGAAGGGCAATTCAAAACTACTGGAACTGATGAGAAACCATATTGTTTCCTCTGCTCAGGTGAGTGTTTCTGCTTGGACAATGTAGTAGGAATGTGGTGTCCCTTCTGCATAGCATATTGAAACTTTACACATGATGCTACCAAACGTCTTTTTCTGTAATTACACTCATGTCTTATTTTCTTGCATTGAAATCAGCTGAGTGTTAGCTACATCATCTCAAGTGCGCAGACTGTGTCCATGGCTAATCAAGTTCTAGCATTTAATGTCACCCTTGTTGTGAGTACTCAAGAATTTTCACACTTCATTTCATGTAACACTTCACCAGGAAATGTTGGCATTGCTAAAATGTATGAGAAGGAGTCAGTCAACAAACACACACATGCTGACCACCTCTAGCTGCATTTACAGTTGTTCAAATAGGAATGTGGTCTGGTACACTGTGGCATGTCAGTTATTCCCATTTATTATTCGGTCATAAAGTCTCTGGCTGATTCTCATTCATGTTTAGGTATGTAAGTAGTGTTTGTGTTGGATGGACATTTCCCAATATGGTTTCTGCTCATAATCAGGGTCAAATTTTGATCAACGGGGTAGCAGTGGTTGAGACAGATGTTGAGGCAAAGAATGGACGTCTCTATTCGCTGGATGGGATTCTAATCCCGCCCACCATAGAACCCATCCTCCCTCATCGGTGTGACGTTACTGAAAATGTTAAATATAAGGTGAGTTTTGGCCATGCATCTAGAAGTTACGTTTGATTTAAATCTGCAGAATCCCACGTCATCTAAGAAAAAAAGCTACTTTTGCTTGTTGGAGTGAGAGCTTCAATGGAAGACCATTTTGTCTTTTGTCTCCAGGGTCTTTGTGTGAGCTGTTCATCAGTCACCAGGTCCACCTGTCCAACAGGTGTCTCAATGGTAAGAAGATGCCTTCTTCATAACTTTTATTATTGTACGCCGACTGAAGTCATATAATTCAAAACATTTTATCATTAACAGGTTTACAGAAGATTTACAAATACCTAGTAATCATTATAGCTGCATGTTTGTCTGAGTGATAGAAAAGAGTTTAAGGTTGATTGTGTTTGAGGTTTTTAGTGTCTATCTCAAGGTGCATATCTAAATTATCTGTGTATATCTACGTTTCTCTCCCTTGTGGCTCTTGTGTTAAGAACACGTTTTCCAGGGGCTGTGTGTACATGAAAAAGTCTCTAGGCCTGAATATTCCTGTTCTGGGCTGCAGCCTGTATTGCAGTGAGAACCGTACTGTGAGTATGAGAACCAACACCAATCACTTCGTGTGTTCCAGATCTGCTCTAGCAAGCATTGCACCAGCCTTATAGGAGCTGGTAATCGAAATGTCAGTTTCAACAATAATACAATACAATACAATAACCCAAAGTTTCTGGGACTGGTGAGACTGGGTTCATTATTAGGCTTTACCTCCACAGATTCAACATGCCAACTTCTTTGTTTAATTTATAATAGGAGAAAATCCCGCCAACGCAGTAGTTCGATCTAACATACTTACATATACTCAGGGCACAAAGTTACACTGTCATAAAGTAAACCTCCGGTAGATATGTTTACCCCCGAGTCCTGACACTAATTACTTAAGAGCAGAGTAGATTTGTACATTATACTTTATACAGCATTTTGGGTGTTTTGTATTAAAACTGAAGCTGAAGTAGGAGATGATGTCTCTCTTTCTCCATGTTGTGAAGACCCCACAATGCTGTAAAGGCTTTTTTGGATCAGACTGTTCCCCTTGCCCAGGTGGATTCACTGCCCCCTGCTCCTCTCATGGCATGGTACACACACACACACACACACACACACACACACACACACACACACACACACACACACGCATACACGCACACGCACACCCAACTTCACAACTCTCCCTTTGTTTCAGTGCTTCGAGGGTATAGATGGCAATGGCACTTGTCAGTGTGAGCCCAACTTCAAAGGGTCCCGTTGCCAGTACTGTGCTGACCCCAACAAGTACGGCCCATCCTGTGACCAAAGTGCGACTCCAGAAGCAACGGAGTACCCTCCCATATCCATAGATAAGATCCATCTTTGTCAGCCTCGACTGTCATAAGAGCTTCAGTAATCTCCCTTCACCTCTCTTTCCTGTACCCCAGCCTGCGGGTGTGTGCAGGGCATGTGTGACAACCGCCCAGAAGCCCACGGCACGTGTAAGTCAGGCTCCTGCAAGCCAGGTTTCTCTGGGCAGCTCTGTGATAAGCACACCCAGCCCTGCGGGCCCAAGCAGCCGTGCCACGCCCATGCCGACTGTGTCTACAGCGAAGGAGAGCTCATGTGAGTGCCTCGCCTTTGCCCCGTCCTTAATCTGCCCTTAACCCCACCCTTACACTACCGTTAACCGACTTGAGTGGTTGGAGAAGCAGGAGGGAAAGCTCCACCTTGGGACTTGGTAGCAATGTTTAAAGGCAAGTAGTTATTTTCTTCTTTTAGTCAAGGGTTGTAATAGGTTTGGTTTCGGTTAAGCTAGAAGTAAGGCTGTTTTTTTTTATTCACTTCATCATATGGTATGAAGACGTGAAGGAACAAATTTTTCCAGTCAGGGAGAGGTGTGTTTCATTTTACTTGTGTATCTTTGTTCAAGGTGTGTGTGTAAGCTGGGTTTCAAAGGGAATGGATTCCTGTGTGTGGAGAGCGACCCGTGTACTTCACCTCCCAACGGAGGCTGCAGTAACAACGTAGGTCAAGAATGCATTTGTGTGTGTTGGTCCGCGCGCACATGTGTGTGCGTGTGTGTGTTTCTGAATGTCTTTGTTCTCTCTCTCTCAGGCTAGGTGTATAAAAACTGGACCAGGCACCCGCAGGTGTGAGTGTCTGAAGGGGTGGAAAGAGGATGGAGATGAATGCCAGCCTGTCAATAACTGTGTGGAGCCCTCTAGAGGCGGGTGCCATCCCAACGCGTCATGCGTCCACGTAGGCCCAGGACAGGTGAGACGGGCTGCTGCTTAACCCAGACACTCAGTCCAGCACAGACTCTAGACTAAGGGCACTTGCACAGCATATTGTGTTGTGGATGTTGCCTTAGAGCCACTTTTGCCTACTCTACATCAGTCCTTTGTACATCTCCATTGTTCCATACATCCATCCATCCAGACATTCATTCAGCCTCTGTGTTTGCTGAGCTTGTCAGTCATTCTTTCTATTTTTTTCCAGAATTACTGTATGTGCAAGAAGAATTACCGTGGCAATGGGAAAGATTGTGAGGCTATCAATCAGTGTGTAGATCAAATTGGAGGATGTCATCAGCATGTTAGTGTGACACACACACACACACACACACACACACACACACACACACACACACACACACACACACACACACACACACACACTTTCAGATGAGTTAACATCATAATAGCATTACACCATTACATGAGATGGTCATACCATTACTGTGGGAGTTAAATGATCACATTATTCCTCCAGGCTTCTTGCTTGTATGGGAATCAAGGGAGGTTTGAGTGTGTATGTCAGATGGGTTATTCAGGAGATGGGAGCATCTGCTATGGAACCTTGGCACAGGTATGACAGCAGAATACTACACGGTTTATTAGTATTTCAGTGATTTTAGATAATGCTCTGCCATATGTTAGACTTCACAGAATTTAATCACACTGAATATGAACACCTGAACACTGAGAAACATGAATATCCTCACATTAACAGGATTATTTACATTTTCTTCTAAAGGAAGTGGAAAACAATCCTGATCTGAGTGAATTCAATACGTGGTTGACTGTAAGTTTCAGTCTGTACTTTTTTGAGAATTAAGATATAAAGTCTATCTAAATTATTGATAAAAACATTTTTTTATGCAGATTGTGTTAATAATTAATATGTTCCTAAGTCACTTTTTGGAACTGATCTTTGAAGGACTGAGGCAAAGTGTATATCAGAGGTAAAGGGTAATATGTGTGCTCTGTGGGGAATTATTACGGGTGTTCTGAGTGTCTCCTCTGGAATGGGCTGCAGCGAGCAGACCTCAAGGACATGCTGACCGAAGGCCAGAACATGACTCTATTTGTGCCATCGGAACAAGCCATCGGCACCCTGAGCAAAGACGACCGGGATTACTGGCTGGCCGTCAGCAACCTTCCAAGTCTGGTCAAGTGAGTTCACTATCACAGTGTAATCTGCACTAGTGTAATCTGTCACCTTGCCACATCTCTTTGGGTTGCATACACAGTTGCTCTTGGTGTAAAATCAACAGTGGTCAGTCATGAAATGCAGTGGAATGTCATATGATATTTAATGACTCTTAATGGTTGCTCATAATTGGTGTGTTCAATCTGTCCTCAGGAGTCACATGGTTTCTGGGTTCTTTGCTTTGGCTGAGCTCCGGAGTTCACCTTCTCCAGAACTAGTTTCCCTTTTGAAAAAGACACTTCCTGTTTCCTGGACCAATGAGGTAAAAAGACTGTGGGGATTCTATCATTCTATCTTTATAGTCACTCACACACACACACACACACACACACACACACACACACACACACACACACACACACCAACACCTACACATTCCAAGCAATTTTATTTTAAAAAAGGCTGTAATGAAGGGGATTTTCTCACTGGGTATATTCTGTATTCTTCATTAGACCACCAGAGTGGCTGGAGCTAAAATTGTATCAGGAGACATTGTTGCCAAGAATGGATTCATTCACCTGATCGACACAGCAAGTGTTAAAAAAACACCTCAAAATGCAGTGGAATCCTCGTACTGTTATGTAGTGGAAATGATAGACTGGTGTTTCTTTGCCAGGTTCTCATCTCTGATCGTAAGCTGAGCGAAGGTTTACTTGAGGTGCTGAACCAGAGACCACAGTTCTCTCTCTTCAGGGACATGCTTCTTGTGGGTATCCCCTAATGCTCTTCTTGTAGGTCTGTCATACTGCCAGTCTCTCACAGGGAAGGATATGATTGTCTCTCCTTAGCTTTTATGGTGTAAGCATCATTAACATGATTAAATTGAGCTTTTCTGGTGCTTTAGAAATTCAACTTGACTGAGGAAATGGAGAGCGCCTCTGGTTTTACATTGTTCGCACCTACGGACAGTGCTATTACTGAATATCTGAAGAACACTGGTGAAAGCTCATTGGTACTGTACACACACACACAAACACACACACATGTTTGGTGTTTGTATATATGTGATAGTGTGTGATTTCTCCAAATTAGGACCTGAATGTGACGCGTTACCATATTGTGCTGGGTGACACCCTGAGGCAGGCGGACCTGCAGGATGGCCTGTACAAAGACACCATGCTGGGTTTCTCCTATCAGATAGGCATTTTCTGCAAAGACAGTAACGTAGGTCGACTCCTTACCCTTGTGAACGGGGAAATCATAGGAACATATGGGATGTAGGAGAGATGTGCGTTAAACCACCCAGTACACATGAGAACAGCTACTCTGTTCCCAGTCAGTTGTGGAAAATGGAGCCTAAATGCTCACAGACATGCAGACAGACACTCACAGACCCACACAAACATGTCTCCGTCTTCCCACAGTAACGCTAGTGAGTGAGGAACAGTCAAACCCTTTCATACAAAGAGAGCATCGAGAGCCACACACTTAATAAATCTCTCTCTCTCTTTCTGTCTGTCCTTCTCAGTGGTGGGTGAATAAGGCTCTGGTGACTGCTACGGACATTTTGACTTCTAAGGGGGTCATCCATGAAGTGTCTGCTGTACTGAAGGTGCCCAGGAACCGCTGTGACACAGCGTCCACCAAGATCGTCCAGGTGATTCCCTCTGCTGTGCACAGCTCTCCCAGACTCTCTCACCCGCCGAACACCTTCACAGGCAACAGGGCAGACCCACTTTGCTGAGCTGTTTGTCAGGCATGAGTTTGTGATCTTCTGGAATAACACTGTATGCAGGGGCAGTGCATGGACTGCTTTCACCCAACCGAGAGCCGTTGTCCCCCTGGAACCCAGCAAGTATTCACGGTAAAATCAATGGCACATCTCTAAAACAAGCTATTCATCTAAAACACACGCATTAATTACTTTATGTGCCACCGTTTACAACCATAATCTAGTCAGTTTAACCAAACATTAGTTTAGCTTTTTAAATCTATTCAGTGCTCATTTGGGAGTGTGGCTGTGTTTCATAGATGTGGCTAATGGTATTTTTACATTTACATTACATTTACTGTTTTTACAATTAAATTTCCATTTTTACATTTTTGCATTGAATTCAATATTATGTTCTTGTTCATATAATTTTGTTTTTATTGGTGTCACTGTATTGTTAATAAGACTTCAGTCTCAGCTGGGTTTCTGGGTAAAATGAACATTTAAATGGAGCAGACTGACATGTCCTGATTTTGTCCTTTTTTTTTTGCCCAAAGTCCATAAAAAGGACCAAATGTGCATATAGCAGGAGGAAACACGGGATGTTCATTGGCTGTGAGGCTTCCTGTCAAAAACGGACCATCGTACGTGAGATTTTTAAATTCCTTTCTTCTGTAAGTTGTTTAAATGATGGTGCTGAATTTTGCACATGTTGGATTGAGTATGTTTTAACACTGATGTGATTTTACTGTTATTTTGTCATCATTAAGTTTTGATTGGAGGGAGGTTCCCTCTCTTGTTTTCTCTCTCTCCCTCTCTGTAGGTAAGGAAGTGTTGCGAGGGCTTTTATGGTCTTAACTGTGAGAGCTGTCCAGGGCCAGAAGGCCAGCCCTGTTTTGGTAACGGTGTGTGTGTGGACGGTATTAATGGTACAGGAGCGTGTCGGTGCAACCCTGGCTTTAACGGCACAGCCTGCGAGTCCTGCCAGACAGGAAAGTACGGCATCCACTGTGACCAAGGTATTCCGCCGTGGAATCTACCTTTGTAACGTACCTTTGTAATGTACAACAATGTAAGTTCCCAATACACTACGGGTAAAAGCTTGTTAAACCTCCACATATTTCTCTCAGTCGTATTTGTTCCCTTTTTCCCTTTTTCTCTCTTTTCCTCTCACTGCAGACTGTAAGTGTGTGAATGGTCACTGTAATGATGGTCAGGAGGGGGATGGCACCTGTGAATGTGACGTTGGATGGAGAGGAATACTCTGCTCTATAGGTGAGGAATTACACACACACACACACACACACACACACACACACACACACACACAAATTTAATTTCTTTTTTGTGATGAGAAAAGAAACTTAGCTCCGTGTTTTATTTCAGCCATAACCACAGACTCATGTAAAGGGACGTGCCACACCAGTGCAAAGTAAGTGAGACCCTCTCACTCTCAGCCCCCTCTCACTCCCTGATCCCTCTCACTCCCTGATCCCTCTCACTCTCAGCCCCTCTTCTCTCTGACTCCTCTCACTCTCTGAAACATCTCATGCTCATACTCCTCTTTCTGGGACCTCTAATATACCTTTATATTTGTCTTAAAATGTGCGTATTTTGTTATAACTTTGTTTGAATGTGTGTGTGGTTTTCAGTTGTCTACTGAACGTAGCAGATAATTCATATTACTGTAGATGTGCAGCTGGTTACCAGGGCAACGGTACATACTGTACAGGTAGGTAGTGGTTTAAAGATTTGCCCCCTGCCACGTTACAAAGTGAAGTTTGAGACTCGGCTCTGTTTGTATTTGTGTGTGGGTATGTGTTTCCTCAGCGGTGAACGCTTGCGCGAAGGATAATGGCGGATGCTCCTCCAGCGCTGTGTGTAAGATAACTATCCCAGGACGCAGGAAGTGTGTGTGTAACCCAGGTTATGCAGGGGATGGAAAAGTGTGTGTGTGTAAGTCTGACATGTCTCAATTTCAGTTGTGATGTTTCTTGAGTGTGCATGTTTGTGTGCATGCTTGAGTGTGCATGTGTGTGTGTGTGTGTGTGTGTGTGTGTGCATGTGCGTGTGTGTGTGTGTGTGTGTGTGTGTGTGTGTGTGTGTGTGTGTGTGTGTGTGTGTGTGTGTGTGTGTTTGGGCACTGTAATGTGCTATTGGGGCCAGTGTACTGTCCATTCCTTTGTGCGTCATGTTGATGACTTTGGCCCTCTGATTCTCCAGCAATCAATCCATGTCTGGACGGTAGTGGAAGGTGCAGTGCCTATGCAGACTGTGTACACACAGGCCCAAACAAGGTTGGTTTCCCGACCATGTGCATGCGCATGTGCATCTGTGCTTGGTTTTCATATGTGTAACCTAGGGGTCGTAAGGGCAGCACAAAACAATCAAAACCCTGCCATTAAGCAATCTAACAAGCAGAGCATTACAGGCTAAGAACACTTGAGAGAGTGAACATAAGACTTAAAGCTTAACACCAAATACAACAGGGGAGTATACGAGCAGCCAAGGGAATGGACAGCTAAAGAGGACTACTTAGAGGAGGAGTAAAGAACACCTCCCAGGAGGAGCAAGAAGCCAACCAAAGCAGGAGGTGTATGGTTAGGCAGAAAGACTCGAGAGGTGCCAACACCAAAGACACAAAAGACAGAGGAGATCCTGACAGAATGCTAGAGTATTGCTTTTTAGTAGATTCACAACAACAACAACTATGACTACTATTACTACTACTGCTACTACTACTACTACTACTAATACTTATTATAATACTAAAACTAATGCTACTACTAGTACTTCTATTAATACTAATACTACTACTATTATTAATACTAATACTTCTAAAACTAATATTAACTTATGTAACAAACTTAACTTATGAACCAGGTTCTGATTCTCAGTAATGGAGGCTGCAACCCAGTTGGTTTTAAATACCTGAATTTGACTTCAATCGCAAAAATTAAGTGAAGAAATAAAAGCACTGTTCACTATGCTTTCAGACAGCATGTGTGTGCAAAGCAGGCTACTCTGGAAATGGACAGCAGTGTAATCCTATCAATTTGTGTTACAAGGTAAGAAAGCCTCTGGACTATGAGCCCAGCACAGCAAAACCCATTTGCCTGTAAAATGCACTCAGCAGCCTATCTTGTACTTACACTCACTAGAGATTAGGTACAGAGTGTTATCATGCACAGGAGTGTTGCTGGGGTTTTTACATGTGGAACTGAGATCCATCGACCAAAATTAACCAGTCAGCTGCAGCCTTGTAAATCATACCATTAATCAAGAGTTTAATGATGGCCAACATAAGCTATGTACAGCAACCAGATATTCAGTCTCTAACTGTGCACTGGCCGTTTCTACCTTAAAGTGGCGATCAACTAACTAACTGATATTTTAGGACCTCTCCTAAAGGGTTCTGGATCATATTAAGAAGTCTGGAGTTCCCTTTGTCCAGATAGGTAGTAATGAAGACAGCTGTAATGTGGAATCCCCAGGGATCTGTTCTTGGTCCACTTTTATTTAAGCTATACATGCTCCGATTAGGCCAGTTCTACAACACAATAAGATTTCCTATCAATGTTATGCAGATGACACACACATATACACTTAGTTCTCTCACTGGATGATTATCCTAATAGACACTCTGTCTCTGTTTGTAGCACATAAATAACTGAATGACAGAATTTCCTGAAAGTAAATAAAGACAAAACAGAGGTTATGATATTTGACAACAGAGCAGAGAATCTCTAAATTGTTCCCCATCGTGAATCTAGGGATCTAAAAATGTAGTAAGAAATCTCAGCCTTAGAAAGTTCTTGGAGATCTAATAGACCCAGGACTGACCTTTACTGGCCATATCAAATGAATATTAAGAAACTATAAGGGTATTAAGAAAGGCTTAATGTTCCAACAAGACCTTGGACACTTTTGTGTGATTTTATCTCCAACCAGGTTGACTAATACCAGTTGACTAGTATATATTTTGATCACTTGCTCAAGGAGTAAAAACCCAGTAGGTCTCTGAGATCCAAGGATACAAGGCCCAGAATGTGGAGCCCAGAATTTAAACCAAACACGGAGAAGCAGCATTCATTTTTTTTTATTTTTATACATGACTGATAACTCCAAGATGAATTTAGATGTGGCCCAAATCTTTTTAAATTGAGGTTAAAAGTGTTACTGGTCATAATTGAGCTCTCTGTATTAATTTATATCTGCAGCACTTTATTTTATCATTATATATTGTTCATCTTTTATTTTCATTTATTAGTTATTGCTGTGTAAATCAGATGTAACTATTTTTCAAAAAAGCTTCCTGAGGTTATAGATCTCGGGATGAAAAACAATTTTATTATTTCATCATTTTATTTCATTCACTATTTTTGTGTGTTTGTCTGATGCGCTTTGAATTGGCACTGTGTATGAAAAGTGCTGTACACATAAACTTGCCTTGTTTTGCCTTCACCTAAAGTAGCTGGTGTATGCATGTAATCTGGCATCACAGGGTTTGGCATGTGTGACTGCACTGAGCCCTAACGTAATAAATGAATGTGAATAGCTGTAATCTATTCATCTGATCCTTGTCAGAAAAATGGAGGCTGCCACAAGCAAGCCATCTGTATGATGAAAGGACCAGGGGAGAGGAACTGCACCTGTCGCAAGGACTACATGGGAGATGGGATGACCTGCAAAAGTAACGTCATGCAGGTGAGAGCCAAGGAGCGCTCTCTCTCTCTCTCTCTCTCTCTCTCTTGCGCGCTCTCTCTCTCTCTCTCTCTCTCTCTCTCTCTCTCTCTCTCTCTCTCTCGCTCTCTGACTCTCTCGCGCTCTCTCTCTCTCTCGCGCTCTCTCTCTCTCTCGCTCTCTCTCTCTCTCTCTCTCTCTCTCTCTCTCTCTCTCTCTCTCTCTCTCTCTCTCTCTCTCTCTCACTCACACACACACAAACTCTCTGCCGTCTCATTTTCACTAACTTAAATGTGTCTCCCATTGTGCCTTCAGGAGCTCCGAAACAGAGAGCTGACAAGTTTCTTCTACAGTGTGTTAGTGAGTCTGTCATTCATTTGAATTGTATTATTGATGTGTTTTTTAATCATTATTTTTCTGTTTTCTTGAACCCTGTGTTACAAAATATTAGTTAATGCAGGCAGGAAATAATCAGCATATGTTTATGCTTTCAGTGGTCTGATGCTTATTTCCTACAAGGACGTGGTCCATACACTGTGTTTGCTCCTAACAATAAGGCACTTAAAAAGGCAGAAGTAAGTCCAAGTGTTTTATGAAACTGCCCAGTGTGCATGTTGAATGACTGGACCAACAGTCCTCTCGGTCACATCATAATCCTGCATCACTTCCCAGTACCAGAAGCCAGAGAATAAAGAGAGCAATGCAGCGCTGGTCCTGTACCACATCGTGTCATGCCGTATCCTGATGCCGGAGGACCTGATGCAACCCCGTAACCTCACCACGCTCAGCGGGGAAACGCTCACCATCTCCTACTCGGAGGTAGGCGTGCTGACCTCAACACAAAAGAGCCACTTCACTCCCTGCAGTCCTACTGAGATCTATAAACTGTGCTTTGTGTGCAGGGCTCGATATATATCAATAACAAGGCCAAAGTGGTGTACAGCGATCAAGAGAGCAACAACGGGATTTTCCACGAGATCGACACGGTTCTCATCCCCCCCAGCTTCCAGAAGCTGAATGGAATGAATAAGTCTGCCAGCCTCGTAGGTGTCGGCATTTATCTTGAGACTGTCTTGCGTATGGAAGATGCAAACCACTAGTTCAGTGATATTATCATGCAGCAAAGTAAATACCCTTGAAGGTTTTGCCTCTTTTGACCAACTTTGTCAGACAAATCTCTTGATCTAATGTTAATGGTGTGAATAAATCCAGGTTTCCTCATCTATCAAATGATGCTAAGAATTATTTTGTTATTATTTATTTTAAAAAAAACTTTGAAGAAATGAGCTTTCACATAGCAAACCCCTGACCTCAGCACCTGTTATTGCCTCTTTTACAGAAGTAGCTTCAGAGGAAATTTAACTTCCACTGTTAGATTAAGTCACTTTAAACTACTGAGAGCACAGGAATGAAGTTTAGATTCCACATGTTCCCAAACATAACAAACAACACCAGCTGTACAGGGAGTGCACTTAGAGATTTATTCAAAAACACCAAATGACCTCTTACCTGGACTTTATTTCACCATTTATTTCTGGCAGCCTGACCTCAAAGATGTAGCAAATGAACACGGCTTCAAGACATTTTTCAAACTGTTGGAGGTGCGTACAAGTAAAATCAAATCAAATCACTTTTTTTGTTGTCACTTTAGCACAGATGTGAAAGTGAGTGAAAAGCTTGAGTAGATAGTCCCCCACAGTCTGTAAGTAGACAATGTATACACATTAAATACAGAATATATACACATTAACATACACCCTTTATGCTGTGTTTCCAGAAGGTATAAATATATAAGCTGTGAAATATACAGATGTACACATTTCTATTATAGAATATATGGATTACGTTCAAATACAAGGTGTGGATAGAGTTGTACATGACATAGTTGTGTCAGTAAAGGTTTAGATGTACTAGAATTGCATGGTATGATCTGTTCAGAAGTTGTCCCTGTATTGTACCATACACACGGCAGTATGGATGAGAGTGTGATGAAAGCTACAAGTCAAAGTTGGGAGTCAAGTTCATTTGTATTTGTTTGCTTGCTTTGTTTGCTTGTTTTGTTTTTATGGTTTGTTTTTATCAAATGGTTCTGGAATAAATTTTATTTTGAGCGTTCAACCATGTAAATGGACCACCCAAAGCAAAACCTTCAAAAAAAGTGTTGCTGGCTTCTGCGCTGCAGAAAACACTCCACACTTTTGTGACTTGGTCTGTTGTTGCCAGGACACGGAGGTGATGGAGCGGGTACAGGACCGCCTCCATCAGCCTGTCACGCTCTTCCTCCCCACCGACTCCACCATGGCTGCCCTGCCTCAGGAGCAGAAGGACTTCCTGTTCGGCCTGCAGAACCGCGCCCAGCTGAAGGAGTACCTAGAGTACCATGTCCTCCATGATATGAAGGTAAGGCAGTAAGTTCATTCAGTGCAGATGGTAGCAGGCTGGACCCAGTTCAGACAGAGCTCAGGAGGACCTACGTCACTGTTTAGAGCTCCACATGCCTGCTGTGCATTGTGTTTCTGATGGAAGTTCCAGCCATAGAGGAAACTGAAGCTTGTGCCTTTATAATCCTGGGTATATATGCAATGATTTTGTATGTGTCTTTTTTAGATGCAGTCTGCAGAAATGATTCATTTCAGTTCAATGAAGACCCTTCAGGGTTCTGACATCTCTGTGAGCTGCGTCGGAGAGGACCAAATAGTGAGTGATGGAAAAGTCTTGGACTCAGGAGAGGAGCTTCAGGAGAGCAAGGACCAATCAGGGAACAGAGAGCACTTTCCAATCTGTAGTTCAGTGTTGTGCTGTGTGTGAAATTGGGCCCTTCATCTTAAACAAGCCATGCTGAAAAGGATTGAATGTTATTTCTAAAGTTAAGTTGGCTACTTTACCATACTTAATATTATTGATATCATTCACTTTTTAGGGTGAACTGTACATCAGTGACAAAAGTTGTCGGATTGTAAAGAGGAACCTAAAGTTCAATGGAGGCTTGGTTTATGGTATTGACTGCTTGTTAACACCTCCCAGCCTTGGGGGGCGCTGTGATCAGAAGGACACTGTAGACATCACAGTAAGTTCCACATAATTCCGATCTATGCTGACAAAATCCTCTACTGATATGCAGCATGCATATTATATGCAAATTATATAAATTACATACTTCCTATTTTAAAAATGTTTCTTAACTATGCTGCACTCTCATTTTGTATTATATATAGATTATATAAATGGTTTCTTTTCCTGTGGTAGATGCCTTGCAGATATTGTGCTGTTACAGTGTCATCTGATTGCCCTTCAATAAGTAAACCAAAGGTATGTTTTCTCTAATCACAAATCCATGCCCATTTCACTATGTACACATAAATGACTACCTTTCCAAAAAATCAAAAATGCTTCATCCAACTCATACAAACACTATGTGAAAGATATTACATTTGTTTTATATATATTTTTCCATTAAGATCTCTCATTTGAGTATGTTCCTGTAGTTACCTTAAGGCTAATCATTTCTATATGTTACATTTTATTTTAACATGTTTTTGGAATGCAGTCTATACAGAGGTGCGACCTACCCAGACGCTTCTCATCTGTGAATGCTGGATGTCAGTCTGTGTGCACCATGGTCATATGGAAGCCCAAGTGCTGCTCAGGTTACTACGGCAGGGATTGTCTCGGTACAGTAGTCCAGACTTCATGCACATTTTACTACAACTCACTAATCATGTTGTTAATGGCAGCTATATTTGGGCCCTTCTGGGTTCTTAGACATTGTTGCTTTTGCATAATAACAGTGAAAGTGATGGTGGCATTGTGTGTGTGATATTCTCACTGCAACCTGTTCTCCAGCCTGTCCTGGAGGACCAAGATCCCCCTGTAGTAACCATGGACAGTGTGATGGGGATCACCTAGGCAACGGCACCTGCATATGTTTTCCTGGGTACCAGGGAGTGGCCTGTGAATTATGCATAGATGGCCACTTTGGACCAGAGTGCAAAGGTCACATTCTCTACTGAACATGTAATAATCTAGTTGAAAAGTGTTTGCAAAGCTGAATAGTGAACTACAGCATGTGAATTTATGTATGCATCTTACTAGACTTTTTGCTAGTATGAGACAGTTTCATTATACATTCAGCTTTCCACACATGAATGACACAAGCACTGTGCCATAATCATATCCATGAAAAGCTTTTTCAGGTGGAGTGGAGGAAGTGGAAATTCTATTGAATGTTTTTTCTCCCCCTCACTTCCTGTCCCCACAGCCTGTAACTGTTCTGAACATGGATCATGTGATGAGAGTCCAGACGGTACAGGTTCCTGCTTCTGTGATGAGGGCTGGACTGGTCCACAGTGTGAACACAAGCTGGGTACGGCACACACCCACCACATCTCCACATTGTTTGTACAGCATGGGGGATGTGAATGTTCCTTGTATCTGTGCTGAAACCCTCGCTGCCTTTCTGATGCCGTAGTCGACAGCCCTGTGTGCGTCCCTGCTTGCCATGCAAAGGCGGTGTGTGCCAAGAACAACTCCTGTGTTTGTAAACCATTTTACGAGGGAGACGGGCTCACCTGCACAGGTAAACACTACACTTCTCCAGTCTGGCCTCAGCTCTCATCCTCCTATAACCACTCCTTCAATGCAACTACTTCTCCAGAAAGGAACAACCTGACAGACAGAAGTAGTGGCTTGTGCTCCCTTAGTCTTTGGTCTGTGTAGGAAATGAGATGCGATCGAGAAAAGCTTGACCTCTCTTTCAACAGACATATCGGACCAGCGGAGATGATGGCTCACTTGAAACCATTCTCCAATCTCTTTCCCCTGCCTCCAGTGGCTGACCTGTGCGGGTTCTGGAATGGAGGCTGCTCGAAGAACGCCAACTGCTCCCAGAAGGACGAGAAGGTGAACTGCACCTGCTTGACGGGCTACTCTGGAGACGGCCATGTCTGCTCGCCGGTGGACCCCTGTGTTACGGATGATAACGGAGGCTGTCACGAGCATGCCATCTGTACAATGACTGGAGCAGTGAGCAGGCTTCTCTTCCTCTACACCTACACCTTCCTCTATATATGTATATTTTTTATATGCTGTGTGTGTGTGTGTGTGTGTGTGTGTGTGTGTGTGTGTGTGTGTGTTTGTAAAACCCCAGAATAAGAAGAAGTGTGAGTGTAAGCCTAACTACATTGGTGATGGTCTGGAGTGTGAGCTGAAGGTGCTTCCAGTGAATCGCTGCATGCAGGATAACGGCCAGTGTCACTCTGACGCTCAGTGCACTGACCTGCACTACCAGGGTGAGAGTTTCAGCCTCTCTCTGTGTAACTGGAATGTCCTAACATACATACATGTGATTGGACAGTAGCACTGTACACCTTTTCTGCAATCCTGTTCTACATGTAGTCCATTTCATGGTCACAGGAGTAGTAGGATGTGCAAAGAAGCCCAGGTGTCTGGTTTCTTCTTCCAGCTTCTCCTGGGGGATCCCCAGTCTTCCCCAGGCCAGCTTGGAGACGTAGTCCCTCCAGAATGTCCTCGGTCTACCCATAGTCCTCCTCCCTGTTGGCCATGTCTGGTATACCTACGGCAGGAGGTGACCACATAGCATCCTTATCAGATGCCTGAACCACTTCAACTGCCTGCTCTGCTTTACGCTCCTCCAAAGTTCATGAGCAGGTTATGGTTGGGAAATAGTAAATTGAGAACTTGAATTTATAGCTCAGCTCCCTCTTCACAGCTACAGTCTGCCACAGCGACCACATTACAGAAATTGCTGAACTTATCCTATGGTTGATATCACAATTCCTCTTGCCAACACTTGTGACCTCAGTTACTTAAACTCCTCCACTTGGGGTCAGGTTCTCGCCCAGAGGGAGTGTGCCACTCTTTCCCAGGAGATCACCATGTCCTTCAACTTGCCTCCTTTTCTGCTTAATGGTGTCACTCACTGTTAAAGTCCATAACCGGGTTTTTGGGTTGACGCTATACCAGGCACTGAAAAAGATTTAGCCACAATGAACCTGCTTCCACAATGGAGATTTTGAACAGGGTCCACCCATACTCAGTGTCCCCAATTACTCCAGAAAGTACAAGAAGCTCTCTTCAAATCATTTGGGAAGGTGTTTCCAAGCAGACCCTCACTATATGTTTGGGGCTACCAGGTCTGACCGAGAATGTTCCCTGCCATCTGATCCAACTCAGCACCAGATTGTGATCTATTGACAGCTACACACCTCTCCACATGAGTGTTCAAAACATGGCCTCAGGTCAGATGACACAACCACAAAGTTAATCACTGACCTTTGGCCCAAGGTGCTCTGATAATATGTACACTTATGAGCAGCCTTGTGTTCAGACTTTGTCTTTGTTGTACACCAATCATGGATAGTACAGAAGTCAAATAACATCCCACCTCTTGCTTCAGATTGGGCAGAACATTCCTCCCAGTCACTCCTCTCCAGGTTTCCCAGTCATTGTCCACCATATTTGTTTTGTAATAAAATACTGTCTGTATTACTGTTTGTTCAGAATATCAACTTTCTTTGGTTTGTATTAGGGAAACCCTGCAAGAATGAAAGTTCTCACATTGTTTCTCTATTTGAGTGAAATATAAGTAACTGTTTGGATAATTGTTTATTTCTTGGCCATCAGGGTGAAATTGTATGGTTGAGGCTAAATGTGTAATCTACACTTTATCTGCTTTACCTCAGATAAGACCGTTGGGGTCTTCCACTACCGTTCTCCACTGGGAGTGTACAAACTCAACTACACACAGGCGCAGGAGGCCTGCAAGCAGGAGGGAGGCACTATTGCTACATACACACAACTGTCCTACGCTCAGCAGGTGGGTGTAGATGCAAGTAGGCACACTGAGCATCTGAGCAAGAGATAGAGATGGCTGTGCAGTATGTTTGACGTCCTATCTGTGGGCCACGCAGGCTGGGTACAGTCTGTGTTCTGCCGGATGGCTCGAGCAGGAGCGCGTGGCCTATCCCATGAGCTATTCCCACCTCAAATGTGGCTTTGGTCACGTGGGCATCGTGGACTACGGCAAACAAACTGACCTGAGCAGGACCTGGGACACGTTCTGCTACCGGCCAAAGGGTAAGACCATGCAGCTTATGACGGTGTATGACAAACATAAAACATGTTAAACATGTTAAACCCCATAGTTCAACTATGACTCCAAACTCAAACCATAACCTCAGCCTCAAACCATAATCCCAATATTTAACTATAACACCAACCTTAAACCTTAATTCCAACTTCATGCCAAACTATACTGAGCCTCAAGTTTGCATTTAATACAACAATCCATGCTGTTAAATATAGATGGTGTGTGGGTGTGTGTGTGTGTGTGTGTGTGTGTGTGTGTGTGTGTGTGTGTGTGTGTGTGTGTGTGTGTGCATGTTTATTTATTTGTTAATATTATTCTTTTACCAGATGTGAAATGTGAGTGTAAGATGGGCTACATTGGTGATGGATACACTTGCACTGGAAACCTGCTACAGGTTCTCTCCTCCAAGCCCAACTTTTCCAACTTTCTGTCAGTGAGTATAACAGCTTACAAGCTGCATGAAAAACATGTTCTGCACTTTCCAAACAGAATCCCTGGAGTATTAAAGAAAACACTCCTGAGTAAACTGCATTACAGCCAGTTTGTTGTTACCAGAACATATTACTTCTGGTTTTATCAGAGTAGTTCTTAAGGACTAGCATTCTATGCTGTGTACATTGATGCACTGATATCAGATGCACTCATATCAGACTATTTCCACAAGATTTGGCTCTGATGTTCCCCAATAACTGACACTGACTGGTCTCATAAATTGTTCCCATCCCCAGCAAATCTTGAATTGCTCCAGAACTTCAGCATCAGGTCAAGAGTTTGTGAGGCGTCTCAGCAACATAACCACCCAGTCCACCCTGTTTGTGCCTGATAATGACGGTCTCTATGAGAACGAGGTAGCTTGGTCCTCTCCATACCACACAGATGTCTGCATTCTTCATGAGTCAAGATTAAAGGTGTTTCACACTCCCCCTCTCTCTGGAATAGACACTGTCCTACAGGGATTTAGAGCACCACCTGCTGGATGGGAGAGCTCTGGTGCTGCAAGCTCTCATTAACGTCAGCCATGTTCGAACACATCTGGGACATACACTCAGTGTGAAAGGGGTTCCTAGCCTGCAGAGCCCCCAGACACTGGTAAACATTTACCTCCTTTAAGCTGCATTATAGCTAGTGGATGTTCTAAACAATTACATTTACTTCAAGTCTAAATCAGGCATGCACAATGTCTCCTGAAAACTGTGTTAGTGGATGCAAATAATTACCAACAAAGTTTAACAGATCCTTTCTGCCTCCAGGCTTCCTCTGGATATGTCAATGACCGTTACATTATCGAATCTGACATTTTTGCATCCAATGGGATCATCCATGTGCTGCATGGACCACTGAAAGCTCCACCCCCTCCGGCCCCTTCCTTCCACCCCGCCCACAAGGCAGGGATGGGCATCGGCGTTCTGTTACTCGTCATCCTTATCGTGGCTGGAGCATTTGTGGCCTACCATTTCTACACCCAGCAATCCAAGCCTTTCCAGTTCCACTACTTCAAGGTTAGTGTGGACACGGTGCGTCACAAGATAGCAACATGTTTTTAATATGCAAACAGAAAAATTAATCCAAACATGTGAAGAAAGATTTAATAAAAGGAAAATGAATTAGACTGTTATAGTGTGTATATGCAGTATGCAAGTATGTGTGTTTGGCTTTCAGGAAGATGAGAATGAAGACAGCAGCCCTTCTGGATCAGCCCCGTACATCTCCAACCCCACGTATGAGTCCACACCTGCCCCCACTGACCCCCACCTCCCAGCAGATGAGGTAATTAAAAGAATTACAGTTACAGATTACAGTTATGCATAATTACAGTTACAGACTGAAACGGAACAAAACTTTGTGCTGCCCGGTTCTAACACTGGACTGTGTTACAGAAGGATGACGAGCAGCAGATGGTTGCCAGTGGCTCTTATGATCTTCTGCAGGATAGCTGAAGAGATGTGGGATCTCACTCAGACACTCTCCGTACAGCTCAGAGCCTGAACTGCTGTAGAGCAGCAGGACACTCAAGTGCTGCAGTACCTTAGTAGACCATAAGAGGGCCGAAGAAAAAAAGAACAAAGATAGAACGGCAGTTTCATAAAGTTGAACTGCAATGAACTGGACATTGACGACCCAGTAAAATGGGAAGTACTTTTGTGATTATGTGTGTAAAACTGTTTACGTCTCTGTGTGCATGTGTTCTGTGGTTGAATGTTTACATGTTTGTTGGCCTTTATTATTCCTTTGGTATAACAAGTTTATGTTCATGTTACCACTACATGCACAAATAAACAAACAAACGCATTTGTATCAGTTGTGATTCATAAACTCTAAGGTATATTTCACTGAACATAAATTTCTAGTCAGCTGATAACTTGAGACAAAAGTCGAGGCTATAATGTGCCCCTAGCCCTTCTGCCACTGTCTTCTCATGTGTGTAGCCTGGTCCAGGCTGCACACGGTCTGTGATTTGGGAACAAGCCAGAATGGTGCAAGTTTCAGATACTCTGGACAGGGTTATAACAGGGTTATAAATACAAGTCTTATCTGATAGAAAAAAGTGTGTATTTAGTCTTTGATGCATTTTGAAAGAGCTGTATTCAAAATCCTTTTAGAATACAATAATACTCTGTGCCAGTATCACTTGTTCTCTTTCTCTCTTGGTTTACTTAAAAAAAAACTGCCCATTGAAGAATAGAGCATTTCTTATGTTTTTAGTGAGGGCGAATTTTTCTCTCTTTTTTCTGTCAGTAGAATAAAATATCTGTTTCACCACCGTGATTATAAAATTCATAATCCTCTTCTGCCATCTTGTAGATGAAATATGTATTACAGTTATACGGCAAAATGATTTTGTCACATCTTATCATTATCTATATAAAAGTTTTTAAAACTTTTACATTGAATTGTAATAAAACATATTCTAAAGTCTTTATTAAATTATCTACTGTTTTACTATTTTTGCAGTCATAATTTCATTATTATATGCTTCCTTTCAAATAACTGAAAACCAAGCGTCATCTTTCTCACTTTAGGCTATTAAAATATAAGTCTTTGGATGTTTTTCTATTCAATTTAGTTTATTTTGAGTGATAAACTAGTGCTTTGAGTGATAAACCAGTGTCTTTCTAAATCCGTATCCTTACCCAAACTAGCTGTGTGTTTGTCTGTCAGATACAGTATTAATCAGTGTTTAGATCAGCTCTGCGCAGGTGGCATTAAAGCTGTCTCCTGTATGCTGGTGACTTTCTCACCACACTCTCCTCAGTCAGACGCCTCTAGAGACGGGAGGTGGAGTTCTGTTCATCCGCGCTGACGTTCTTTATGGAGTAAGTCAAACATGCATCCTCTGATTTGTCACTGTAGAATGTTTGATGATTTCCCCTTCTCTGTCTAATAAGGTAACAGTGAGTGTGATTGGCAGCTGTGAGGAGCTCTCTCTCTCTCTCTCTCTCTCTCTCTCTCTCTCTCTCTCTCTCTCTCTCTCTCTCTCTCTCTCTCTCTCTCTATAGGGGGCTGAGGGGACACAGTTCCTTCAGTCTCTCTGGGGTAGTGGAGGTGAAGCTTGTGTTTCCTGCTGAGTTGAACAGAGTGTGTGCAGGGCAGAGGGAGATGGACAGCTGTCTGATTTTAATTCTTCTGATGTCCACAGTCTCACTCACTACTGCTGGTAAGTACACACTCAATTATACAAACATTCTCAGATCAGTAGGAACTAGTCAGTTAGTGCTGCCCAAGGTAAAGACTAATCATGGAGAGACAGCATTTAGCTATTATACTGTTCTTAAATGGAACAGTGTGTTAGACAAGCCCTGACACCAGATACTTTTAAGTCTGTACACAAAAAAACTTTAATTTTAACAAGTTTTCAACTTCAACAGCATTTTTTAATTTAATTTAAAATGTTTTCATAATTTTCATAATTAAAATGCACTTTTATATTTTTCATTCTTATTTGATTCTTTATTTTATTTTGTCTCAGCTCTTTACATGTTTAATTTGAAATCTGTTAGCATTTTAATTTAACATTGAATGTTAATTTAACATTGAGTTGTAGTTAGATCTCTCTCTCTCTCTCTCTCTCTCTCTCTCTCGCTCTCTCACAACACACACACACACACACACACACACACACACACACACACACACACACACACACACACACACACACACACACACACTTCTGTTTCCTTTAACAGACAGTGTGAGGCTGGTGGATGGTAGTAGTCGCTGTTCTGGGAGAGTGGAGGTTCTTCATAGAGGACAGTGGGGAACAGTGTGTAGTGCTGGCTGGGATATGCCAGATGCTGCAGTGGTGTGTAGAGAGCTGGGCTGTGGGGAGGCTGTAGATGTACTGGGTAATGCTCACTTTGGACCAGGATCAGGACCAATCTGGATGGATGAGGTGACCTGTAGTGGATCAGAGTCTACACTGAAGAACTGTAGATCAGAAGGGTGGGGGGAACATAACTGTGAGCATGATGAAGATGCTGGAGTAAAGTGCTCAGGTAAGATTTAAAAAATACATACAAAAATATCATATCAAATATCACTAATTATCACATCAAATATAAAACATATCTTTATCATACTAATTTTATTTTAAATTAGCTTTTCAGAATTTTTCACTTGAGTCTTACATTTAATCAACAATAAAGCAGTTTTGGCTCACATTTTTAGTTTCTCATACAATAATTAGCCAGGAATGAGTCAAATATTTCTAACAGAGAATATTTCTCACCACTGCAGCTCCAAGGCAAGAGCGAAAGATTAAAGTGAAAATAGAAGACTGGCTGCGAGAGAGAGAGAGAGAGAGAGAGAGAGAGAGAGAGAGAGAATGAGAGAGAGAGAGAGAGAGAGAGAGAGAGAGAGAGAGAGAGAGAGAGAGAGAGATGCTATTCTTAGACATTCAGTAACCAGAAGGGAAACTATACTCTGAGAGAAGGATCTACAGACTTGGTAAGACAGTTACCGGAGGCAGATTGTCCAAGCATTATTGAGACCATTCCACTGAGAACTTATCACACTTTATTCTTATTCAGGAATTCGTGAAATATGTCACTTCTTGCACTGATCAGTGCAGTTATTCAAATTATTTAAATGCACAGCTCACAGGATGTCCAGATTTACAGACAGTCCTCACCTGTGCTCTGAGAGAGTGGGGGTGCTTCATGGAGAGACCTGGGGCATAGCAACATTGTTTACGTTGTTTTGATGAAACCATAAAAAAGAATTTGAATTCTTTAAAATTAATCATTTCTTAAAACGGTGTGTTCACTTAGAATTTATATAGATGTCACATGCAAAGAAACGTTTAATGAAAGTAACAAAACCGAACATAAAAGTGCACTAACTAAAAAAAAAAAGAAGCCAGCGTAACATACAATGATCGATAACAACTATTGCAAACAGAACAAGCTTAAATAATGTGTAAAATAATTACATAACAGCCTCCAGGTGGTCTGGCGAATGAGGGAACACACAATACCTGAGGGAGGAGTGGTACAAAGTAAAACAAAGACACATGTAAGACAAGAATAACAAAAATAAATGCCACCTGCAGAGCCACCGCTGAATGACACAGGCTACAGCAGGGAGGCTACATCACAATAGATATTTATAAAGAACCTTTTAACAGGGTTTTAATTATTCCTTTTGTTGTTCATGTGGTTTAGATCATTATAATACATAGATTTCAATCCCAGTTTTAACTAATGACCTGCACCAGGTCTCTGGGAGAGTAGATTCACCCTATAGGAATATCTGATCATTGTACAGTATTTTAGTCCTTGTGCGTTCATTTGTACAAATGGTCCTCACCAGTGCTGTGAAATAGTAAAGGTATTTCAGGACTTAAAAGGTGTTTAAAGACTTTTGACCAGCAAGTTACAGATGTTTGTTGAGAGCTGGACTGTACATTCATTATAAACTTGTCCAGAATGCAGCAGCACGAATGGTCTTCAATCTTCTGAAGTCCACACATATCACTCCACTCCTGCATTTCCTTCAATGGCTTCCAGTAGTTGCCCACATCAGATTTAAAACTTTGATGCTCGCTTACATTGCCAAAAATGGACCAGCCCCTCCATAAATGATGTCAATGGTCAAAGCCCGATCTGAACCTTCAGTACTTCAAACCTCATGTATTGCTCGGCTTGAAATACAATGCTCCAATTCTCATGGAAGACAAGCATCAAGATTATTCTTTTTCCTGGCTCCCAGAAGGTGGATTGAAAACTTCCCCTGGCTGTCCAACAGCAGAGTCCCTTGCAGTCTTCAAATGCAGACTGAAGACCCAACTATTTGTGCAATATTTAAATGACCATTGATTCTGCAGCCATGTTGAGTAACTGAAACGCTATTACTTGTTGTAGGGTATTGTTTGTTATTGCACATATTATTGTCTGAGCTTATGCATGTTTTGCACTTCTAGGCATCAACCTAGAAGTTGTTGTACTGTTGTTGTACTTCAGCAGAATTCTAACTCAATAGTATCTTGGACTTCATAACGGGACCTGGACCACAGTGTGTGATGCTGACTTTGACCAGCAGGATGCAGAAGTTGTGTGTAGACAGCTGGACTGTGGGCTTCCTGTGGAGGTGCTGGGAGCAGCTGCTTTTGGCAGAGGGGAGGGCCAGGTGTGGACAGAGGAGCTTCAGTGTAGAGGCAACGAATCTGAGATTTACTCCTGTCCAACAACATCTTCACCCAAAAACTGTTCCCATGACAAAGATGTGGGACTAATATGTTCAGATTATTTGTCAATATTTATCTTTATTCTTGCTATTTACATACCCATTATATAGCTTGCTGTCAATTTGCATACACATATAATGACATTAAATATGAATGCAAGTGCTGTTCCCATAAGATGTCACATGTTTGTTCAGGTTACACAGCGGCGTGTCTGGTTAACGGCTGGGACTCCTGTTCTGGTCGAGTGGAGCTCCAGTACCTCAGTGACTGGGGCTCAGTTTGTGGTGATAGCTGGGATATGAGAGCTGCCAGTGTCCTCTGTGGACAGCTGAAGTGTGGGAGTGCTGTGGCTGTGTTGGGGGCGGACTGGTTTGCGGAAGGAAGTGGCCGCGTTTGGGCTGATGTGTTTGATTGTCATGAGAACGAGACACACCTGTCAGAATGTCTCATCTCATCATGGAGTCGAACAGCATATTCTCATGAACAGGATGCTGGAGTCATCTGCAGTGGTATGCTCTTCCACTCATGTACACCACATTATTGAAGTTTTAAAACATTAAATATATTTTGCATGCTAAAATAAAAACCTTTTTAATTTTCAGATTTAATTATATTCCCATTCAGGTTCCTCTCAGGCCTTTCATGAGGGGCGAGTGCGGTTGTCTGGAGGGAGGGAGTGTGAGGGGCAGGTTGAGGTTTACTTCATCCAGGACTGGTGGAGAGTTCTCCTGGACTCCCGGAGTGTGTCTGAGGCCTCAGTGGTCTGCAGACAGCTGGGTTGTGGCTCCGTGCTGAACATCTCCAGGTCCTCTCCATCCATTCCTGATCAACACAGCCACATGTGTATGACGGGTTTCAATTGTTCTGGGAGTGAAGCTCATCTAGGGAACTGCAACAGTACAAACCTCCTCAACCTCTCCTGCAGCTCCAGGGAACAGCTGTCAATCACCTGCTCTGGTATGTGTTACATGAACCTAAAACATGGGTACCTAATACGCTCTAAAATGTATCCCTGTTGTGTGAGGATTTATGATATTTATCACTTAGTATCAATAATAAGAACCTGGAGTCATTATTTTGGTAAAACAATTCCATGTGTCTCTTTCTGTGCATGCATGCGTGCGTGCGTGTGTGTGTGTGTGTGTGTGTGTGTGTGTGTGTGTGTGTGTGTGTGTGTGTGTGTGTGTGTGTGTGTGTTTAGGTGTGTTTAACTCAGGCCACAGCTCCATCAGACTGGTTGGTTCTGGGGGAGATTGTGCAGGAAGGCTGGAGGTTTTCCTCAACGGCTCTTGGGGGACAGTGTGTGATGACTCATGGGACATTGAGGATGCCCAGGTGGTGTGCAGGCAGCTGCAGTGTGGAGTGGCCCTCAGTGCCCACGTACCAGCCTGGTTTGGTCCAGGAACTGGGCCCATATGGCTGAATGAGGTGCAGTGTGATGGGAACGAGACGTCCATGTGGAACTGCAGGTATCAACTCTGTGGACAAGATGAGTGTGGACATCAAGAGGATGTAGGAGTCGTGTGTTCTGGTAAAGTGTCTTAACTGCTGCTGTTCTCAATCAGCCTGATGTGGCTGATTGTCTTTCAAAGCTCTGTATATAGTGATCACTAAAAAATAGGCTTGTCACAATCATTAATTTTTTTTATCTTCATTAATTTTTGTATAAAATATGACAATTATTTAATTGTTTTGTTCCAGTAAAATAAGCCCAATAACACTGTAACAAGAAAAAGAAGAAAAACATGGTATACTGGTACATACAAATACCCTTAAATTTGTAAATGGCTTTACAGAATTATGCTATATTGTTATTGTATAAATATTACATTGTGTTATTACCTTGTGTAACTACATTGCTGTGGTTATAAGTGGCTAGCCTTAAAATGTATGCATTACCATTATCTTTTACTTGGCTGACTTGCTTTTAAATACTCGACACTGTCTCTGAGTGAAGCTTCTAGCTGCTCAAGTGTTGGGAAATATGCTGGGTCATTATGGGAAATGTAGTACCTGTAGTTAATTTATGTGGTGTTAATGCTTTGGTGCATGGAAACATTTTACTGAGTCACTTGCTCTATCATTTCTAGTGATACCCCTGTTAAATAACAATTTTGAGGGAACAGTATTATTACCATTATTGAATGAATAATTGCTAAGGGAAAATGCAGTGACTGGGTACTCTCAGTTTTTTTGTCCTACTGTGTGTTTTGTCTGCCTGTTTGGACACTCGAGGCATTATTCCTCTTTGGGAGAACTGAACTTTTGGAAATTGGTAGATGATGCCAACTTTATACACCTGATAAACTAAATTTTATCCCAGTGAAGCTATCCCACTGTTATGAACTCCTGGAACCACACTCATCCTTGCACTGCCACGCCTACCTCTTCTCACCGACATCTCTGATCTGGTTTGCCAGAGTACTAATTACACACCTGATAACTATTCTACTCATTACTCCCCTTATTTAAGCTCCCCTCCCTGTCACTCTCTTTGTGAAGTGTTGCCATTCCCATGTTGCATACAGAGCCTTCCATATACGTGTTTGTCTTCCTGGTTTCCGTATCCTGCCTGTGTTTCAGGCCTCGTCTCCTCCATGACCCCTGGTTGTCTGTTGACTCTGCCCCGCGTTTTTGACCTCAGATCCACCTTACTACGAGTACCCACCTGACTCCTCTAACCTGCCCCGTTTCTTCAATAAAACCTCTAGCAACTGGATCCTCTCCCTCGTGTGTGTGCATTCATAACACCCACAGTGGTGGAGGAGGAGGCTGAGGAGGGATCGGAAGTAAAGGAGAGACAAAAGAGGAGAACTACATGCTAAGCTACATGCTAAACCACACAGACCAGCTTTAAGAATGTCAATTTCCCAACCAGAGGCAATAATATACTGGACCAAATCTACACTAACATCCTGGGGGCTTACAAAGCTGCAGCATCCGCGCAGCTCAGCATGTCTGAACACATTGTGCTAGAATGAACCGCTACTTACAAACCTCTTATCTGTAGAGGCCTTAAAATTACTACAAATGCAGGTACCAGCAGATCCACCATGATCGAGCACTACCTCACTTCCTGAACCAGCATTAAATGATCATTTCTGGGTATTTTCAACCTCTCACTGTATCTGGCTGTAGGGGGGAATTGTCCCACAGATGATGCCATAGTGCTCCACACAGCCCTGTTTCACCTAGAACCTCCTAACACTTGGTGGTGAGAATAGGGGACTATGCATCATCTCTGCTCATCCTAAATACAGGTGCACTGCAGGAATGTGTGCTTTGCCTGATCCTCTTCTTCCTTTTCACATGACTGCACCCCCATCCATGCTTCCAACACCATTGTGAAGTTCACAGATCACACCACAGTAATAGGTCTCATATCGAATAATGATGAGACTCACTACAGAGAGGAGATCTCTCACATAGCCAGATGGTCCTCAAGCAACAATCTGGTTCTGAACACTACCAAGACCAAAGAGTTCATTGTGTTTTACAGAACAACCAGAAGAACAGGGCATGCTCCATTATTCATGGAAGTGGAGCGTGTGGACAACATAAAAGTACCTAGAACTCCACATTACAGCCAGCCTTACCTTGGCATTGAACATCTCCCACCTGGAAAACAACGCCCAGTAAAAGCTCTTTCTCCTGAGGTGGTTCAAGCATGCTGGTGAGAGTAGCCTAGAGGATGGCAGGATGCCCACATTCCAACCTGAACTCAGGATCATGGGATTGCGGGATACCCGCTCCCCGACCTGAACTCAGTGTATGCTGCCCACCTCCAGAAGATAGCCTGCGGCACCAAGACCACAGATTGTTTGTCCACCTGCCTTCAGGATCAAGATTTCCAAGAATAAAAACCAGTGGACTAAGGAACAGCTTTTTCTCCAGAGCTGTGAACTCCATCACCCCATCTGTACACACTCACCTCAGTCTCTAGACACTGACACACTTCAGTTGCACCCTTGCGCATGCACCTATTTTACACATTACTGTACTTTGTATTTACTATTGCAACATATTGCTGTGTGCTTCTGTAATTGATTATGTGTTTGTTTGTGCTCTTGCATATCTTTTTATTATTTAATGTTTTCTTGGTCATGTTGAGGGTACAGCACAGAATTTCGTTGTACTATATGCAATGAAAATAGTGTTCATTCATTAATTTAATAGTTTTCATCTTTCTCTCACCTCACCAGAATTCAAAGAAATGAGACTCAGTGAGGGTTGTAAAGGGAATCTGGAAGTGTTCTACAATGGAACCTGGGGGAATGTGTGTGTGAATGGGATGAGTGAAGAAACACTAAGTTTGGCCTGTCGAGAGCTGAACTGTGGAAGAATAGACAGTGAGTCCACATCCAGCGCAAGAGTGGAATCATCTCCTAACTGGCTGGATCAGGTGAAATGTAGGAAACATGACTCCACTCTGTGGCACTGCCCATCTGAACCCTGGGGGCAGAAGAGCTGTGAAAATCACAATGAGGTGGCTCACATTACCTGTTCAGGTAGGCAGATTCTCTCTCTCTCCAGTTTCTACTGGTTTTATGTACTTTTACTGTACTGATGAGTAAACTGTAAAGAGTTGTTTCCTGTCTATTACTTTGACAATAATCAATGCCATACAAAATGAAATAGAACTGTCTAATATTGCTACCAACCTACTGTACTGGCAAGGTAAGATGACAAAGAACTTTTGTAATTTGCTCTGGATTGTCTGCTAAATGCCATAAATGTAAATATAAATAGCTACAGAACTGGATGCTCTTGGAAGTCCAATCTGTGTCTTGCTCTACACACAGGAGAGAGAAATGATCATCTGCAGCAAAGTCATGTGAAATGCTCCTCCTCTTCCTCCCAGAGCCAGTGCTCCAGTAAGGACTCTCACACAAAGAAGGTCCACATTTGACTCAGGAGAGCACTAATCACAAATGCTACAAGTGTCAGTCCTCTCCTCACCATGATCAATAAGTCTGTGAATCTGACATGTTCAAATTACAGAAAAATCCATAATTTACTATATTACTGTTCTGTTATGATTTCTGTAGCTAAAGTTGTCAGTGCAGCTTTGGCTCCTAATGTTTTGTGTTTGTGTGTGTGTGTGTGTGTGTGTGTGTGTGTGTGTGTGTGTGTGTGTGTGTGTGTGTGTGTGTGTGTGTGTGAGGTAGATCACCTGCCTCTCAGGCTGAGGGGACCAGAGAGAAGCTGCTCTGGGAGGCTGGAGGTTTATCATAACGCTGCGTGGGGCTCCATCTGTGATGATCAGTGGGACATCAGTGATGCTGAGGTGGTCTGCAGACAGCTGAGCTGTGGGAAGGCACTGAGGGCTGATGGCAGTGCTGCCTTTGGTGCTGGTGAAGGGGTGATCTGGCTGAACAGAGTGAAGTGCAGAGGGGATGAGATTCACCTGTGGGACTGCAGTTATCCACTGAAGAACCACACTGACTGCTCCCACAAAGAAGATGCTGGAGTCACCTGTGCAGGTCAGAGGATTTTGCTTGATTCTGGGGTTTCTGTGCAAAAATAATTTCTCCCATTTATAATAATTTGCAAAAGTTTATTTTCATTGTCATTTTGGGTAATGAGAGTTAAATCAGTTAGTGTTTAATTTCTCTCCAACTTCTTAGAGAACATGAACATGTATTTTGAATGTCTGGGTGTTCTGCTTTTATATTGACAGACCCTTATGTGTCCCCTACTACTGCACCCAGAACAACCACAAGCACCTCCACCTTTACAGGTTCACTCTGTCTCTTGGTCATTTTCATAAGTGACTGTGGAAACATTATTGCTTGTTCTTCAGAGTTGTTGGTGTGTATTTTTCTTTCCAGATGTTCAGAAGATATCCAGTCCTCTACAAACTGCATCAGCAGCTGTTCCATGCACCACCCCTACAGTGGTCCTGAGGTGGGACACATTCACACATCATCTACAGTGCAGTTTCTGGACATTCTCTGAACATCATTAGTCCTTGAGTCTGTCTGTCTTCTGTTACACTGAAGTGACACCATATTTCTGTCTGTCTCCACCCAGTGATCTCTAAGCGGAGGCGTAAAACTCTGCCTGAGGCAGTCTATGAGGAGATTGACCACAGATACATCAATAAAAGAACCCGTGTCTCCACTCGAAGGGGTGGGTGATGTTTGTGAAGTCTGCAAACTGAGATTTACTGAATTATATTTATATTATAATTGAGAGGTTCTTCCAAATAATCGAATAAACTAACACATCTGAATGCATGGCCAGTGATCAAAACAATATTTAATTTCCAAAATTCTTTGTAATTTTGTTGTGCAGCACAAATAAGAAGATTATATAATGTAATGGCATGGGCCCCTCCTCCTCAAGTACATGTGTGTGTGTGTGTGTCTGTGTGTGTCTGTGTGTGTGTGCGTGTGTGTGTGTGTGTTTGTGTGTGTGTGTGTGCTTGGTTTTGTGTGTGTGTGTGTCTTCATCACCATGCCCCCACCTCATTAACCGGTTATGTCAATATCTATCATTGTCTGTCATTATCTTTCTTGATAGTGTGTGTATTTAAAGTCCTGTTATAAGTATGTCTTTTGTCGGTGTTTGACCCCTTGTTTGATCCCTTGTTTAACCTCTTGTTTAACCATTTGTGTGTCCTGTTATCACTTAGTTTTCTTTGTGTTTGGGTTTTGTTTTATTTGCTGTGTGCGTTAAATGTCTGTGTTCATCACAACATGGCTCTCCTCGGCATCCTTCCTCTGCCTCCCAACATTACATATAAAACGATGAGAGAGAGAGAGAGAGAGAGAGAGAGAGAGAGAGAGAGAGAGAGAGAGAGAGAGAGAGAGAGAGAGAGAGAGAGAGAGAGAGAGATTGTATTTGATTTTCCAGATGCTTTGGAATTTTGCTCAGGTGTACAAATAGTAATAAAATAATGTCAAATAATAGGAGCGAGTGGGTGAAAAGAGTGTTGAATGTGTATTTGGCTGCATGTGAGGAGTGTGGTAATTCTGCTGATATTCATCTATTAGGCAGGGGAAGCTCAACTATATTATTCCTGTACACCTTTAGTTTAGGCACAGGATGAGAAAACCACAGAGCAGCAGGTGTGTGTAGAGAGAGAGAGAGAGAGAGAGAGATTGAGTGTAAGTGAATGAAAGAGGGGTGTTTGTGTAGCCTCTATACACCTCTGTACACCCTGGAAAGCAGTGTCCCCAAATTTCTATTATGCAGGTAAGTTTGGCTGTGTGTGGTTGTGTGTGGTTGTGCGTGTGAGTGTGTGTGTGTGTGCGTGTGTGTGTGGTTTTGTGTGTGTGTGTGTGTATATGTATCTGTCTTCTGGTGTGGGGTCTTAGGCTGCCCTCTACTGGCTGCAGTGTTATTATTTGCATCTTCCTGTATCCAACCCAGTTGATTATGACAACATGAGTCAGTTTGTGGCTGATTTGGTGTTCTGTACCTGTCACATGACTGTTCTGCTCTCCTCTAACAGGAAGTATCCTTTCTGAATCTCAGCATTCAGGATATGAGGATGTGGATCAGGCGTTTGTCTCAGGTAACGGCCACTGCATGTTTGTGTCAAATTGGATCCCATTTAGAAATATTAGAATGATGGATAAGCAATAAAATAATTTATTATTAAACCTCACCTAGCTGAACCTTATTTATAATATTCTGTGATGAATGGTCACAGAAAATGTAAAATTTTACCTAGCATGAAATATTTATTTGTTCTTTTAGATTTCCACTTTGTCTCATATGAGTCTATCTGGTAGTGTGTGTTCCTCTTTGTTAGATAAATGAGAGCTTCTCTGTCTCAGAGTCTGATTTACTACACTGGTTAAACATTTTATTCATCTGTAGATCAGAAGATGTTTTGCAGAAGTGCTTCCCCCATATTTTAACCAGAGTCACATGCAGTAGTTTACAAAAGACCTATCACAGAATGACTGTTTCTACATCATTCTCATTACAGCAGTTTGTTTTAAGTTGTGTAAAAAACAAAGTTATCATCTTTTTCCAGAAAAGTCTGTGACTGTGGACCAGCCTGAGTATTACGATGATGTCACCACCACCGGTGACCTCATAAGTGAGTTCCTTTATTAACTGATCATGTGATTCTACTTCCTTAAACCAAACTATGAAAAGATGGCTGGACTGTTTTAAAGACAGTCTGCTTTTATTGAACTTAGGTGACATAGAAAGAGAGGACATACCAGAGAACTACGATAATGTCATCACTGCTGGACCCAGCCCTGATATTGTAGCAGGTGTGGTTCTGTATTGGGGATTGTCTGTCAGACAGAACAAACATTCTTACTACAAACCCATAATTGTTCATTTCTTTGGTGTGAATACAAGTATGAATTTGTATGGGGAGCACTTTTACATTCAGTCATCATTACAAACATCTGAGATCACAAATAAAATAAAAATTAATAAATAACCAAACAAATAAATCAATAAAAAAGAAAAGACAATCATTAAATCATCTGTAAATGAATGATGCCTGTGCTACTTTTATGGAGCTTTTCTCTGCTTTAAGAGCTGCCAGCTCAGTAACATCTGTTTGTCTCGGTACATCTGTGTTTTGGTGTAGAGGACGTATCTGAGAATTATGATGATGTCATTACTGATGATCAGAACGCTGCTGTTGTGACAGGTATGACTAGTAATGTTACAAGATTGTAGCCTCATACATAAAAGCAGTTAATGAAATAAATGTTAATGTACTGGTATTTTCCTCTATATCTCCTCTATAACAGAGGAGATGACAGAGAACTATGATGACGTTATTACCAATGGACTAAACCCAAACATTACAGAAAGTAAGATTTTAATACAAGGCCATTTATGTCAAATGGAAGCACTGAATCAGAACAATTGGTTGTAATGTAACACATATTTTATTGCTATCAGTATCATATGTCTTCTCCTGTTGGTATAGTGGCCACACCAGAAGACTGTAATGATGCTGGAACAAACCCAAATGTTACAGAAAGTAAGTATTTTTTTAAAATGTAGAAACTGTAATGCTGTAAATATATATTTATATTATATAATATTATATATATATATATATATATATATTCATTATATTTTAACATCATAATTGATCTTTGCCTGTTGGTGTAGTGGACACACCAGAGAACAGTGATGACATCATCACTGCTGGACAGGACGTAGGAGGTGTAAATGGTGAGTGGCTTCCCTTGTTGTGTCCTCCACTACATTCCACCTGTATGGTGGAGTCGGTGTGTCAAATCAAGAACACAGGCAGCACAGTGAAAACATGGTCACATTAGTGATGACATGAGATGGAAATGTAATAATGTTGATGCATGACAGAGGGCTCCTATTTATATATCAACTACAGTCTCCCTTCACTTATATAACAAGTGTACCCATATTTATACAAGTGGAGACGATTGAGACAGTACTGGAGTTCAGTGCCATCTACATCTGTCTAACTGTGTCCTACAAATGCTGCGTCTGTCTAAGTGTGAGCTACAAATGATGTGTCTGGTACCTTGAATCATGCAAAGGCTTAAAACTAAGACAGAGCTGGTTGTCATAAATGATAATAGGCTACATTTTATTCTTAAGATATTTTATTTAAGGCACAGTATTTGTACATCTTCATATATTATATTTCTTGGAAATCATGGAATTTCTTAGCACTATAGTGGTGATTAGATAAACACTGAGGCAATTTCTGTTTTCTCACTCATGAACATTTTACAAGCTGATTTAATATGTGTATAATACAAAAATAAAATATTTTAAGCTATTTTAAGATTTTAGAAAGAAAAATTTGAATGTACTTTTTACAGACTATGAGGACATGAAGGAGGAGCCTCAGAAAGAGATGAATCACATGACCAAGAGACCACACCAAGTGCCTTTCCTCAGGAAATTACATTTGAACTTCTTCAAACTCAAAAAATGATTTCTAACATTTTTGACAATATGTAACATTTTATACGACATTGTTTATTTCAGCTTTCAGCTGGAATCACACCCAGGTATAAAAATACCAAAGTTTCTTTCGCAGCCAAGCGTCACCAATTGTTTCTCACCATTTTTAAAAATGGTAATATGTAGTACATAATCAAAGCTGAAAGCTTTATCTCATGTATCTCACTTGTTCTTCTATTGAAATAAACACGTGATCTTTTGCAAGCTCTCCACATTTAATCATTCGGAATACTTCGCTTACGCTATTAGAGGCCTAAACTTACATTTTCAATTCTCAACAATCTTAGCAGCCTAAGAATAAACAAATTCTTAACAAAGAATAAACAAAGCCTAAGAATAAACAAATAGCCTAAATAAAACTAACGTTTATTGGAAAAGGCTCCCTATTCTTTTTAATCTGTACTACCTAGGAGTCGCATCCTAAAAATACACATTAAATAAAACATTTAACGTTTTAAAACTTGAGGAAATTATATCTTAAAGGCATTCAGTACCATTTCTAAAAATGAATTTTACAACTTCTGTGATATTTTGTAGTATTTTATGTAATCCTACATTTTTTCTTCATCTACACTTTCACACATTTCAGAATTCGGTGAGCTATGCAGTTTCTGAGTTTAAGATAAAAGGGAGAGTTTTGTTAATGGCACAAAAGTTACATGACGCGATTCAAATATCAGTCTTTTTTTTCTCTTCAAAACAAATAGAAAAGGAGAAATCACAAATGAAAAGCTTATTATATATCCTAAAATGAAATTAGTAATATAACCGTTTAATTAATTAATTTATAAGCGTAGTAGGGCTACATAGATTTATTTTATATTTATACTAATGATAAATTGATTATGAGTGAAAGCCAAGGACAATGTACTATTAACTTGTTACACTAGAATAAGTTATTTATTGTAGGTGTCAAAAGCATTGGTAGTGTCACACACAACACGCTTACATTTATGGTATTTAGCTGAGATAAAATTCAAATTTCTATTTTGAATTTAACAAACATAAATAAAATGGAGCCATAAAACCTACACGTACCACTGAGTATTTGTAACACCGGAGTGCCGCATGGCAGTGCAGGACGTACAGACTCCCTCGACGGACACATTTATTAACATACGAAAAACCCAACGGCACTCACATATAATGTAAACTGTTAACATGAACACACAACGATTAACATTAACGATCTGAACATTAACAGACAACATGACCATCGTGAACGTGATCAATAACCGCCAGCGAAGCAGCGCCCCACAGCGGTGTAAGTGCACGCAGACATTAGCAGACTAACCACGTGCAGGCGCGTGCTCAGTACGAAGGAGTGGCTACAAACAAGACGATTAAGCGCCACTGCACGCGGTGGGCCGTACCAGGTGACTAGTGGGGGCTCCGTGACAGTATTTAATCAAAATGTAAAGACTTAATAACCGACTTCATTTATCATAACATAATATTCTGAGGTTTTGGCTAATATTAAGGGTAATTAAAGGCAACCAAAGACATGCTACACTGTATGAAGTTGAAGAGTTTAGCGATTGGCATTAGGTAGTCCAGTTATCATATTAGTTTCCTCGAAGAATGTTTTTCAGAACTGAATGAATATTTTTGGCAGTAGAAAGTCTTTGGTGTGAAGAGGTTGCAATGAGCTGTGCTTCAATACGAAAATGTTTGACCCACCTCCTAACCGTTTTACTTTTTTTTAATTCTTTTTTTTTGTGTGTGTAGAAAAATTGTATGATTGTTGAGTAAAGATTATTACTTCAATTTGTTTATAATCATGTAGGGTAATACTGAAAAAGTATCAATAATTTTTTTTTTCAAAAGTATTCTTGACTCATTACAAGCATGTCATTTTTTTCTAATTTATCTGCATAGAGGAGATTTATCTGCATAGATGGTTGTCACCTGAGTTGGTTGGCCCATTACTCATATTCTGTAAACTGTGGGTATATCTATAGAAGTATTGACACTGAAATGTTCAGATTTGAGGGCAGAAGCCAATTGCCATATTTCCCTCTCTCTCTGACCTGAACAGACCTGATGTAAGATCAGTTTGTGATTTTTCATAGCATAAAGTCTGTTTTTGGAGTCATATATTCAGAGGAAACTAAAATACCTTGAAATCAACTTTTTCACTAAAAACAGTGGGGAAAGTATTGTAGTACCAGTTATTAGTTTGAACTGTTTCCTCAAATGTTGACGTCATTAACATGCCCTTTAGTGTAACTTCCTTTGTGGTGGTGGTTGTCACACTCATGATGAGGATGATGGCACGTACCATGTCAACTCAAGGTGTGTTCATGTTCCTTGACTTTATGGTGCAAATATCAATCAAACAGTTTCCTTATTTCCATGGCAACATAGTCACTTCCGGGTTTTCCAGTTTTCGTCTCCGTGGTTCCGTGACTCCGCCCCTTTGTGTCCAGCTGTTCCTAGTTTGTCCCTGATTGTAGTCCCATGTAAACCCCATTCCTACATCTCTTGGTTGTCAGTCATTGTAGCTTTCTCTCTTTGTTTTGGTAAGGTTGTCTTTCATGGTTTCTGGTTAGTTCTCGTTGTTCGTGCTCATTGTGTTTCGAGTAAGATCCTGTTTGTACTCGCTCCTCTGTCTGTCTTTAGTTGGATCTCATTTGTCCTCGCTCATATCCTGTTTTATCTCGCTACTCGTTCATCGCCCTGCGCTCTATGTTTAGTTACCCTCGCTGTCTGTTGCTTTCCTTGTTTAGTTCTGTTACCTGTATCTTCGTCGTGAATAGTTTGTTTATCTTACGTAGTCCGGTTCTGTTATCCCCGCTTGTCCAAGTCTTTGTGCTCATAGTTGTATTTATCATTGTGGTTCTCAGTTAGTCTTTTCTTTAGTGTGCGTGTGTGCGTGCGTGTGTGTATTGTCGTGTCCATATTGTCGTGTCCGTTGATGCAGGAAAGAAGAGACAGGAACCAGTGCGTTACCTTGTGGCCTTTTATTAATGCAGATCTCTGGAGATGTCACTTCACAACGCAGTGCGAGTGAGATCTAAAGCATAACTTTGCAACAGACAGACTTATATTTTTCTCGCCTTGCGCCACTTCTGATTTTGTATTTTTCCATCTCAGCCGTCACCTCTGTCTGACTGTCGCGTACACATGTCTTCTTGCATAATCACACATATGCACGTCTAGGGCATTTCCTGTTATGTCTGAACATACAGTAATTATTTTATTAATTCAAGCATTAGTCCTATTCCATTCTGCACATTATTCTCTATTAGTGTAAGCTTAGCATTCATTTAATTTATGAAACCCCACAGTATGTGTGTATATATATATATATACTTTGTTGCCTAAGTCTCGCCCTCACCCTATTATCCTGTTCCTCCTATGTTTGTCTGTTTTATTCTATGTTCTGTTTTGTATTTTTTGTTTTGTCATTTACTCAGAATATATCCTAATACAGTACAGTAGGTTAGAGTCCAACATCCCATAAACTAGAATACTGTAGAAAACGGGGATCAATTCTGATACCTAGAGTACAAAATACATAAGGTCTATCTTAAACAATGATAAGTGCAATAAACAATAAGTGCTAGAGTTTGTTAAACATAAACAATACCCTACAATAAGTTTTAATTTAGTCAGTCAATATGGGAGCAGTGTCAGTTGTCCTTTAAATATTCTGCAAATAGATGGGTCTTCAGTTTGTGTTTGAAGACTGCAAGGGACTCTGCTGTCCGGACAGCAAATGGGAGTTCATTCCACCATTTTGGAGCCAGGACAGAAAATATGAAACTTGAAGCAAGGTATTTCAAGCCAGCCATACTTGAGGTATGGATTGGGCTTTGACCACTGACCTCATGTATGAAGGGAGTGGTTCATTTTTGGCTTTGTAGACAAGCATTAAGGTTTTAAATCTGATGCATGCAGCTACTGGGAGCTAATGAAGGGAGTGCAGTAGTGGAGTAACGTGAGAACTTTGGAAGATTGAAGACCAGTCGTGCTGCTGCGTTCTGGACAAGTTGTAGAGGTTTGCTGGCTCTTAGAGGAAGACCAGTAAGTAGAGAGTTGCAGTAGTCGAGCTTTGAAATCACGAGACACTGCACAAGCACCTTGGTAGCTTCCTGTGAGAGAAAGGGCTGAGTTCTTCGTATGTTACGAAGGAGAAATCTGCAAGACTGGGTTAGATTAGAAACATGAGCTGAGATCGACATTTGGCTGTTCAAAGTTATGCCCAGGCTACAGGCAGCTTCGGATGGTGATACCAGGGAGTTCTTGAAGGAAACTGAGGTCATGGTAAGGGTTGGGAGTACCTGGGATAAACAGAAGCTCAATTTTACTGGGGTTGAGCTTCAAGTGGTGGGCTGTCATCCATGATGCAATGTCAGTCAAGCATGCTGAGATACATATCAAGACTTGCATGTCAGAGGGTGGAAAATAAATAAAATAACTGAGTGTCATCAGCATAGCAGTGATAGGAAAAACCATGAGAAGATATTACATCACCAAGAGAATGAGTATACAAAGAGAAGAGAAGGGGGCCCATTACCAAGCCTTGTGGAACACCAGTGGAGAGTCCGCACGGTTTGGATGTGGATCCTCTCCATGTCACCTGATAGGACTGAAACCATCTCCAAGCAGAGCCAGTCACACCAAGCCCGGAAAGAACAGAGAAAAGAATGTTGTGTTTCACTGTGTCAAAGGCTGCTGAAAGGTCTAGAAGAATCAAAACAGATAACTGTTTGGCAGCTTTAGTGGCATGAAGTTTCTCAGTCACCGCTACGAGGGCTGTTTCTGTAGAATGTGCCAGTTTGTAGCCAGAGTGATCATGCAGCTGGTTCTGGGTGAGAAAAAGAGACAATTGATTATAAACTGCTCGTTCAAGGGCTTTTGAGAGGAAAGAGAAGTGATACCGGTCTGTAGTTGGTAACGCTGGAGCTGTCAAGTGTGGCCTTTTTGAGGATTGGTACCACCCTGGCGGTTTTGAATGCAGTAGGCACATATCCAGAAGATAAGGAGTTGTTGATGATGACAGAGATGAAAGGAAGCAGATCTCTTGCGATTGTCTGGAACAGAGCAGAAGGCTTCAGATCCAGCGGACAAGTAGTCAGATTGCTGGAAGTCATAAGTTGAAGAATTTCATCTGTGGAGAGGAGAAAAAGAAGTCAGAGAGTTGGATGTTGAGAAATGCACATTATTTGGAGTAGTGGGAACAGAGGAAAAGGACTGGTGGATTGCTGCAACCTTCTCCTCAAAGAAGGTGATAAAATCTTCCAGAGTAAGAGATGGGGGGGTGGGGGGGATTAAGGAGAGAAGAAAAAATTGTGAAGAGCTTGCGTGGATCAGATGATGATGATGATTCGAATTTCTCCCTGTAGTAGGATGACTTTGCAGATGTTACTTGCAGTGAGAACTTGGAAAGGAGAGACTTGTATGAGCTAAGATCTGAATCTATGTGAGATTTCCTCCACCTCCTCTCTCCAGTCCTTAGTTCTCTCAAGTGTTTCTGTTAGCCAGGGGGCAGGTGGGGAGGACTTAGCGGGTCTAAAGGAGAGAGAGCACAGAAGATTCATTGATGAGGAGAGTGTAGAAATGAAAGTGATTTGTAACTGTATCCAAAGAGAGAGAGGATAGAGAGTCAGGGTGAGGAAGGGTGGACAAAATAGTAGAAGTAAGGGAAGACAGAGTTATGGAGTGAAGATTGCGATGGAGGAAGGAGGAACATGTTGGAGAGGACTGGATGGAAAGAGAAGGAAGGGAGAGAGAGAAGGATAGAAAGTGATGGTCCGAGAGGTGGAGGGGGGTGACTGCGATGTCCGATGTTGTGGTGGTACGGGTGAAAATCAGGTCCAGAACATTGCCCGCTTTGTGAGTCGGAGGAGAGTGGGTGAGGTCAAATGCTGTCAACAGTGGAAGGATGCAGGAGGAATGCAGCTTGTCTGATGGAAGGTTGAAGTCACCAAGCAAAATGAGTGGATTTCCTTCAGTGGGGAAATGACTCAGAAGGATGTCGAGCTCATCAATGAAGTGATCTAGGGAACCTGGAGGGTGGTAGATGACAATGTTAAAAAGTTTGGTGGGGAAAGACACTGTAATGGCATGAAATTCAAAAGAGGAGATGGAAAGTGTGAAGGAAAGTGGAGTGAAACGCCACTCTCGGGACATTAGTAAACCTGTGCCACCACCCCTGCCGAGACGCCTCGGAGAATGTGTAAAGGAAAAGGCAGAGAACAGGGCAGCTGGAGTCGCTGAGTTTTCAGGGGTGATCCATGTTTCTGTCAGAGCCAGGAAGTGTAGGAAGTGGAGGGATGCTAATGCTGAGATGAAGTCAGCCTTCTGGACAGCAGATTGGCAGTTCCAGAGCCCTCCTGCCACCACGATATGTGATGGTGTGAAGCGTTGTGAGTCAGTGAGGTTGCTGAGATTGCGTCGTCTATGATTGTGTCGAGGAGATCTGTGGGATATGTGGACAGGAATTGTGAAGCACATTTCAGATGCTTGATTTGTGGATGTATGAGATAAAGGATTGAGAATATGAGAAGATGCATGTGTCTGTAGCGGAGTCGTCCTAATTTAAGTCAGTTCAATAAATGCTCAGCCCGCCCCTCAATTCACACCTAAGGTCAGGGTGAAACCACACCTGTAGTGAGTAATCACCGCTACCAAGCAACTAACAACTAGGTTTAGACAACAAGCCTTGAATTTCACAGAATCTAAGACAAAAGTAAGTGAACTCAGAGCCTACCTTAACCAACCAGATGATAATCCACCGAGACAAAGCAAAGCACAGAGTAGATAATTGTGCACTGTAGAGTCTCCCGATGTCATAACTAGTACAATCTTTGCAGGCAACATCAGACTATGATTACATGTGTGTCTGTAGAATTCTGTGTTGATGTGACAAACCTTTCCTCACGTCTGTCCATTTAGGTATTGAAACACACGGCCAGTGATTAAAGGCAACATAGGTAATTGTGTACTGTAGAGTCTCCCGATGTAATAATGTTTCAATCTTGCAGGCAACATCAGACTATGATTACATGTGTGTCTGTAAATTTCTGTGTTGAAGTGACATGCTGTTCCTGACTTCTCCCTATTTAGGTATGAACACACAAGGCTAACGATTATAAGCAAAATTGGTAATTCTTCAATGTAGAGCCTCAAATTTTGCAATTTTCCTCAGAATGGTAGTGTGAATATATATTTCCATTTTGGTTAAAATCAGACAACCTATGACAGCATTTCAGTGATATGGTAATGGTACCCCTTTGATCAATGCCACATATAGTCAAAAAGTCAACATTATTTGATAATTATTTAGTTTCAGACTTTAAAGATTAAGCGCAAATTTTGTATTATTAACGAATGTGTCAAAACTAAACATGTTTGAAATGCATTGCAATTGCAAAGTTGTTTGGACTCTGCAAAGATTCATTTGAGTCCAAGTTTGTGTTGCCAAATTTAACTATGTAGGAGATATACTAGATTTTTTAGTATAGTGCCCCCAAGTGGCCATTTCCCTATATCTTAGAGATTGCATACATGACAATACAATTCAAGTTTGATGTGGATTGACCAATGCTAAGCCTGTGAAATCTGTACCGAATGCTGATTGGCCGATGGTATCAGTCCTTTTTGGAGCTATAGTATCCCTGTTTTAGGTCCTGCTCCATACGTGCATACAGATGTTATGTAGCAGTTTCACATTTGCTGGACAATCTGAGTAGGTGTGATAGTTTCTTGCCTGTGATGGTGCCCCCTATTTAAGCAGGTGCACCAAAATGGTTGACTTGCCCCATATCCAATGGGGGACATGTCTGTAAAGTTTGGTGTCATTGCACTGAAGGGTTCAACTTATTTGATTGGCATGTAGAAACTACACAGTATAGAAATCCCCAGATTTTTTGATATTTCTTGTGAATGTCTGGATACCAGATTTGTGTAGGTTTGGTGAAAATCCTAGGAGTTAGTGTTCCTACATGTGTGTGATTTTGCATATTATGCAAATTATCTCAAAATATAAGTGGTTGGAGCTTATGGCTACTTATGGCTACTTTTTGTAGACTGGAAGACTAGTAATTACCTGAAAAAAGAATTTTGTCTTTGTAACGTTTGCCTGAGTGCCGCAGGACGCAGAACAGGATGCACATACTCCCTCGACTTTGTGAAACATTTAATAACATCGAACGTATAAGACAATGGTGGCACTCACACATAACATGAACAGTGAACATAAATACACTTTCAGAAGCAGCTATGTCCTGACCTCTGACGTCACACGGACAGTTCACTGTTTTTGTACCATGTAACAAAGCTGTCAAATCAACATCTGTGAGTTTAGTCATACAGACCATTAATCATATCATTATATACACACTATTGTTCAAATCTTTGGAATCACTGCACTAGTGTTCTTAATAATCCACTTTTTTTGTGGATACGTACATGAAATTATTATAATGTGATACTAGAATTTAAAAATTCATGAATTTTCAAAAAACATAAATACACAAATAGTTTTGTCCAGAATTATGTAGAATTGTGCAGATGACTCCAGAATGCTTCATAGACATGTATAGAGCGAGTTAATAATAAAATTAATATCCAGAATACTTCACAAAGGGGTGGAAAGCAATGATCAAATCTGGAGGCAGAATATTTCAGGAGAAATTGCATTAAATTCAATTTAATGAATTATTCAATAGTTAATGACCTTTAGTTCACTAAAATACTAAATGATAGTTTAGAATGAATCTACATACATTATTTAGACCTACATTGCATAAAGTTGCAATAAAATATAGTATAAATATGGGAACCCAAATTTTTGTAGTAGTATGAATGATAAAGTGCAAAACACATCCATGTTACACACTCTCTCACACACACACGCACACACACACACCCATGTGCATCGTACTGTTCTGCTGCTGCAGGTGAAAACTGGTGGCAAATGAGGCGAAGGCCCGATACCTCGTCAAGTTGCACATGGTTGCCATGGAAATGAACTCTGACACTCTGAAGAATGGAATACTCTATTACACGCTGACAGGGAAAACTGCTGAATCAGTAACTGAGGTAGAGGAGTGTGTGTGTGTGTGTGTGTGTGTGTGTGAGGGAGGGAGGGAGAGATAGACAACAAAAAAGAGAAAATTGAATATTATAGAAATAGCACTCTCACTATCTCTCACTGTGTCACTGTCTCTCACTGTCTCTTTTTCTCTTTCTTTCTCTCTCTTTCTCTCTCTCTTTCTTTCTCTCTTTCTTTCTCTCCTAAGCCTGAGCAGGTTAAAGTCCGTATCCGTGGCAGCCGTAGGAAAGGCCTGCTTCTGGAATGGAGTGATCCACATCACTGATAAAATGATGGACACGGTCCCTCCTACTGTTATAAGTGACAGTCAGGTGTGTTCTTCAGACAAGCCTGATGCTTTTAATAATACTGCTGTAAATCAGGAAATCCTTCTTTCTGAGTTATTAAGTAAAATAAAACTCTTTTTTAAGAATTTGCTCTTTGAATTCAGGAAAACCTGATGAAGATTCTTTCTGACAATGGAAAGTTCTCCCAATTTAAGTCTCTCCTTGAGGTATTGGAAAATTGTCAGAAATGTCTACATATGCAGTAAATGCGCATGTATGAAACTCTAAGTCTGTCTCTTTGCATCAGAAAACCAACATGGTGGCTGTTTTGGACGAGGCAGGTCCCTACACAGTGTTTGCTCCAAGAAACACCACCTTTTCTTTACTGAAGGACAGTTACCTAGACTACCTTGTATCTGATGAGGTGGGTCTGCACTGCAAAATTTCTACAGTATTTTATATTTAGCATCACTTAACTGGAAACAAGTTGATCTTTCCCTTTATATTTCTGTTCCTTTCATCTCTGAAGGGCAATTCAAAACTACTGGAACTGATGAGAAACCATATTGTTTCCTCTGCTCAGGTGAGTGTTTCTGCTTGGACAATGTAGTAGGAATGTGGTGTCCCTTCTGCATAGCATATTGAAACTTTACACATGATGCTACCAAACGTCTTTTTCTGTAATTACACTCATGTCTTATTTTCTTGCATTGAAATCAGCTGAGTGTTAGCTACATCATCTCAAGCGCGCAGACTGTGTCCATGGCTAATCAAGTTCTAGCATTTAATGTCACCCTTGTTGTGAGTACTCAAGAATTTTCACACTTCATTTCATGTAACACTTCACCAGGAAATGCTGGCATTGCTAAAATGTATGAGAAGGAGTCAGTCAACAAACACACACATGCTGACCACCTCTAGCTGCATTTACAGTTGTTCAAATAGGAATGTGGTCTGGTACACTGTGGCATGTCAGTTATTCCCATTTATTATTCGGTCATAAAAAGTCTCTAGCTGATTCTCATTCATGTTTAGGTATGTAAGTAGTGTTTGTGTTGGATGGACATTTCCCAATATGGTTTCTGCTCATAATCAGGGTCAATTTTTGATCAACGGGGTAGCGGTGGTTGAGACAGATGTTGAGGCAAAGAATGGACGTCTCTATTCGCTGGATGGGATTCTAATCCCGCCCACCATAGAACCCATCCTCCCTCATCGGTGTGACATTACTGAAAATGTTAAATATAAGGTGAGTTTTGGCCATGCATCTAGAAGTTACGTTTGATTTAAATCTGCAGAATCCCACGTCATCTAAGAAAAAAAGCTACTTTTGCTTGTTGGAGTGAGCTTCAATGGAAGACCATTTTGTCTTTTGTCTCCAGGGTCTTTGTGTGAGCTGTTCATCAGTCACCAGGTCCACCTGTCCAACAGGTGTCTCAATGGTAAGAAGATGCCTTCTTCATAACTTTTATTATTGTACGCCGACTGAAGTCATATAATTCCAAACATTTTATCATTAACAGGTTTACAGAAGATTTACAAATACCTAGTAATCATTATAGCTGCATGTTTGTCTGAGTGATAGAAAAGAGTTTAAGGTTGATTGTGTTTGAGGTTTTTAGTGTCTATCTCGAGGTGCATATCTAAATTATCTGTGTATATCTACATTTCTCTCCCTTGTGGCTCTTGTGTGAAGAACACGTTTTCCAGGGGCTGTGTGTACATGAAAAAGTCTCTAGGCCTGAATATTCCTGTTCTGGGCTGCAGCCTGTATTGCAGTGAGAACCGTACTGTGAGTATGAGAACCAACACCAATCACTTCATGTGTCCCAGATCTGCTCTAGCAAGCATTGCACCAGCCTTATAGGAGCTGGTAATCGAAATGTCAGTTTCAACAATAATGCAATACAATACAATAACCCAAAGTTTCTGGGACTGGTGAGACTGGGTTCATTATTAGGCTTTACCTCCACAGATTCAACATGCCAACTTCTTTGTTTAATTTATAATAGGAGAAAATCCCGCCAACGCAGTAGTGTGTAGTAGTTCGATCTAACATACTTACATATACTCAGGGCACAAAGTTACACTGTCATAAAGTAAACCTCCGGTAGATATGTTTACCCCCGAGTCCTGAAACTAATTACTTAAGAGCAGAGTAGATTTGTACATTATTCTTTATACAGCATTTTGGGTGTTTTGTATTAAAACTGAAGCTAAAGTAGGAGATGATGTCTTTCTTTCTCCATGTTGTGAAGACCCCACAATGCTGTAAAGGCTTTTTTTGGATCAGACTGTTCCCCTTGCCCAGGTGGATTCACTGCCCCCTGCTCCTCTCATGGCATGGTACACACACACACACACACACACACACACACACACACACACACGCATACACGCACACGCACACCCCACTTCACAACTCTCCATTTGTTTCAGTGCTTCGAGGGTATAGATGGCAATGGCACTTGTCAGTGTGAGCCCAACTTCAAAGAGTCCCATTGCCAGTACTGTGCTGACCCCAACAAGTACGGCCCATCCTGTGACCAAAGTGCAACTCCAGAAGCATCGGAGTACCCTCCCGTATCCATAGATCAGATCCATCTTTGTCAGCCTCGACTGTCATAAGAGCTTCAGTAATCTCCCTTCACCTCTCTTTCCTGTACCCCAGCCTGCGGGTGTGTGCAGGGCGTGTGTGACAACCGCCCAGAAGCCCACGGCACGTGTAAGTCAGGCTCCTGCAAACCAGGTTTCTCTGGGCAGCTCTGTGATAAGCACACCCAGCCTTGCGGGCCCAAGCAGCCGTGCCACACCCATGCTGACTGTGTCTACAGCGAAGGAGAGCTCATGTGAGTGCCCCGCGTTTGCCCCGTCCTTAATCTGCTCTTAACCCCGGTTTCGGTTAAGATGTAGAAGTAAGGCTGTTTTCTTTTTTTTTTAATTCACTTCATCATATGGTATGAAGATGTGAAGGAACAAATTTTTCCAGTCAGGGAGATGTGTGTTTCATTTTACTTGTGTATCTTTGTTCAAGGTGTGTGTGTAAGCTGGGTTTCAAAGGGAATGGATTCCTGTGTGTAGAGAGCGACCCGTGTACTTCACCTCCCAACGGAGGCTGCAGTAACAACGTAGGTCAAGAATGCATTTGTGTGTGTTGGTCCGCGCGCACGTGTGAATGCGTGTGTGTGTTTCTGAATGTCTTTGTTTTCTCTCTCTCAGGCTAGGTGTATAAAAACTGGACCAGGCACCCGCAGGTGTGAGTGTCTGAAGGGGTGGAAAGAGGATGGAGATGAATGCCAGCCTGTCAATAACTGTGTGGAGCCCTCTAGAGGCGGGTGCCATCCTAACGCATCATGCGTCCATGTAGGCCCAGGACAGGTGAGACGGGCTGCTGCTTAACTCAGACACTCAGTCCAGCACAGACTCTAGACTAAGGGCACTTGCACAGCATAAGGTGTCATGGATGTTGCCTTAGAGCCACTTTTGCCTACTCTACATCAGTCCTTTGTACATCTCCATTGTTCCATCCATCCATACATCCATCCATCCAGACATTCATTCAGCCTGTGTTTGCTGAGCTTGTCAGTCATTCTTTCTATTTTTTTCCAGAATTACTGTATGTGCAAGAAGAATTACCGTGGCAATGGGAAAGATTGTGAGGCTATCAATCAGTGTGTAGATCAAATGGGAGGATGTCATCAGCATGTTAGTGTGACACACACACACACACGCACACACACACTTTCAGATGAGTTAACATCATAATAGCATTACACCATTACATGAGATGGTCATGCCATTATTGTGGGAGTTAAATGATCACATTATTCCTCCATGCTTCTTTCTTGTATGGGAATCAAGGGAGGTTTGAGTGTGTATGTCAGATGGGTTATTCAGGAGATGGGAGCATCTGCTATGGAACCCTGGCACAGGTATGACAGCAGAATACTACACGGTTTATTAGTATTTCAGTGATTTTAGATAATGCTCTGCCATATGTTAGACTTCACAGAATTTAATCACACTGAATATGAACATCTGAACACTGAGAAACATGAATATCCTCACATAAACAGGATTATTTGCATTTTCTTCTAAAGGACGTGGAAAACAATCCTGATCTGAGTGAATTCAATACGTGGTTGACTGTAAGTTTCAGTCTGTACTTTTTTGAGAATTAAGATATAAAGTCTATCTAAATTATTGATAAAAACATTTTTTTATGCAGATTGTGTTAATAATTAATATGTTCCTAAGTCACTTTTTGGAACTGATCTTTGAAGGACTGAGGCAAAGTGTATATCAGAGGTAAAGGGTAATATGTGTGCTCTGTGGGGAATTATTACGGGTGTTCTGAGTGTCTCCTCTGGAATGGGCTGCAGCGAGCAGACCTCAAGGACATGCTGACCGAAGGCCAGAACATGACTCTGTTTGTGCCATCGGAACAAGCCATCGGCAACCTGAGCAAAGACGACCGGGATTACTGGCTGGCCGTCAGCAACCTTCCAAGTCTGGTCAAGTGAGTTCACTATCACAGTGTAATCTGCACTAGTGTAATCTGTCACCTTGCCACATCTCTTTGGGTTGCATACACAGTTGCTCTTGGTGTAAAATCAACAGTGGTCAGTCATGAAATGCAGTGGAATGTCATATGATATTTAATGACTCTTAATGGTTGCTCATAATTGGTGTGTTCAATCTGTCCTCAGGAGTCACATGGTTTCTGGGTTCTTTGCTTTGGCTGAGCTCCGGAGTTCACCTTCTCCAGAACTAGTTTCCCTTTTGAAAAAGACACTTCCTGTTTCCTGGACCAATGAGGTAAAAAGACTGTGGGGATTCTATCATTCTATCTTTATAGTCACTCACACACACACACACACACACACACACACACGTTTGGTGTTTGTTTATATGTGATAGTGTGTGATTTCTCCAAATTAGGACCTGAATGTGACGCGTTACCACATTGTGCTGGGTGACACCCTGAGGCAGGCAGACCTGCAGGATGGCCTGTACAAAGACACCATGCTGGGTTTCTCCTATCAGATAGGCATTTTCTGCAAAGACAGTAACGTAGGTCAACTCTTTACCCATGTGAACGGGGAAATCATAGGAACATATGGGATATAGAAGAGATGTGCGTTAAACTACCCAGTACACATGAGAACAGCTACTCTGTTCCCAGTCAGCTGTGGAAAATGGAGCCTAAATGCTCACAGACATGCAGACAGACACTCACAGACAGAGACTCAAAGACACTCACAGACCCACACAAACATGTCTCCGTCTTCCCACAGTAACACTATTGAGTGAGGAACAGTCGAACCCTTTCATACAAAGAGGGCATCGAGAGCCGCACACTTTATAAATCTCTCTCTCTCTTTCTGTCTGTCCTTCTCAGTGGTGGGTGAATAAGGCTCTGGTGACTGCTACGGATATTTTGACTTCTAAGGGGGTCATCCATGAAGTGTCTGCTGTACTGAAGGTGCCCAGGAACCGCTGTGACACAGCGTCCACCAAGATCTTCCAGGTGATTCCCTCTGCTGTGCACAGCTCTCCCAGACTCTCTCACCCGCCGCACGCCTTCACAGGCAACAGGGCAGACCCACTTTGCTGAGCTGTTTGTCAGGCATGAGTTTGTGATCTTCTGGAATAACACTGTATGCAGGGGCAGTGCATGGACTGCTTTCACCCAACCGAGAGCCGTTGTCCCCCTGGAACCCAGCAAGTATTCACGGTAAAATCAATGGCATGTCTCTAAAACAAGCTATTCATCTAAAACACACGTATTAATTACTTTATGTGCCACTGTTTACAACCATAATCTAGTCAGATTAACCAAACATTAGTTTAGCTTTTTAAATCCATTCAGTGCTCATTTGGGAGTGTGGCTGTGTTTCATAGATGTGGCTAATGGTATTTTTACATTTACATTACATTTACTGTTTTTACATTTAAATTTCCATTTTTACATTTTTGCGTTGAATTCAATATTATGTTCTTGTTCATATAATTTTGTTTTTATCGGTGTCACTGTATTGTTAATAAGACTTCAGTCTCAGCTGGGTTTCTGGGTAAAATGAACATTTAAATGGAGCAGACTGACATGTCCTGATTTTGTGTTTTGTTTTTTTTTGCCCAAAGTCCATAAAAAGGACCAAATGTGCATATAGCAGGAGGAAACACAGGATGTTCATTGGCTGTGAGGCTTCCTGTCAAAAACGGAGCATCGTACGTGAGATTTTTAAATTTCTTTCTTCTGTAAGTTGTTTAAATGACGGTGCTGAATTTTGCACATGTTGGATTGAGTATGTTTTAACACTGATGTGATTTTACTGTTATTTTGTCATCATTAAGTTTTGATTGGAGGGAGGTTCCCTCTCTTGTTTTCTCTCTCTCCCTCTCTGTAGGTAAGGAAGTGTTGCGAGGGCTTTTATGGTGTTAACTGTGAGAGCTGTCCAGGGCCAGAAGGCCAGCCCTGTTTTGGTAACGGTGTGTGTGTGGACGGTATTAATGGTACAGGAGCGTGTCGGTGCAACCCTGGCTTTAACGGCACAGCCTGCGAGTCCTGCCAGACGGGAAAGTATGGCATCCACTGTGACCAAGGTATTCCGCCGTGGAATCTACCTTTGTAACGTACCTTTGTAATGTACAACAATGTAAGTTCCCAATACACTACAGGTAAAAGCTTGTTAAACCTCCACATATTTCTCTCAGTCGTATTTGTTCCCTTTTTCCCTTTTTCTCTCTTTTCCTCTCACTGCAGACTGTAAGTGTGTGAATGGTCACTGTAATGATGGTCAGGAGGGGGATGGCACCTGCGATTGTGACGTTGGATGGAGAGGAACACTTTGCTCTATAGGTGAGGAATTACACACACACACAAACACACACACACACACACACACACACACACACACACACACACACAAATTTAATTTCTTTTCTGTGGTGAGAAAAGAAACTTAGCTCCGTGTTCTATTTCAGCCATAACCACAGACTCATGTAAAGGGACGTGCCACAGCAGTGCAAAGTAAGCGAGACCCTCTCACTCTCAGCCCCCTCTCACTCTCAGTCCCCTATCACTCTCAGCCCCCTCTCACTCCCTGATCCCTCTCACTCTCTGAAACATCTCATGCTCATACTCCTCTTTCTGGGACCTCTAATATACCTTTATATTTGTCACTAGAGATTAGGTACAGAGTGTTATCATGCACAGGAGTGTTGCTGGGGTTTTTACATGTGGAACTGAGATCCACCAACCAAAATTAACCAGTCAGCTGCAGCCTTGTAAATCATACCATTAATCAAGAGTTTAATGATGGCCAACATAAACTATGTACAGCAACCAGATATTCAGTCTCTAACTGTGCACTGGCCATTTCTACCTTAAAGTGGCGATCAACTAACTAACTGATATTTTAGGACCTCTCCTAAAGGGTTCTGGAACATATTAAGAAGTCTGGAGTTCCCGTGGTCCAGATAGGTAGTAATGAAGACAGCTGTAATGTGGAATCCCCAGGGATCTGTTCTTGGTCCACTTTTATTTAAGCTATACATGCTCCGATTAGGCCAGTTCTACAACACAATAAGATTTCCTATCAATGTTATGCAGATGACACACACATATACACTTAGTTCTCTCACTGGATTATTATCCTAATAGACACTCTGTCTCTGTTTGTAGCACATAAATAACTGAATGACAGAATTTCCTGAAAGTAAATAAAGACAAAACAGAGGTTATGATATTTGGCAACAGAGCAGAGAATCTCTAAATTGTTCCCCATCGTGAATCTAGGGATCTAAAAATGTAGTAAGAAATCTCAGCCTTAGAAAGTTCTTGGAGATCTAATAGACCCAGGACTGACCTTTACTGGCCATATCAAATGAATATTAAGAAACTATAAGGGTATTAAGAAAGGCTTAATGTTCCAACAAGACCTTGGACACTTTTGCGTGCTTTTATCTCCAACCAGGTTGACTAATACCAGTTGACTACTAGTATATATTTTGATCACTTGCTCAAGGAGTAAAAACCCAGTAGGTCTCTAAGATCCAAGGATACAAGGCCCAGAATGTGGAGCCCAGAATTTAAACCAAACACGGAGAAGCAGCATTCATTTTTTTTATATATATATATACATGACTGATAATAACTCCAAGATGAATTTAGATGTGGCCCAAATATTTTTAAATAGAGGTTAAAAGTGTTACTGGTCATAATTGAGCTCTCTGTATTCATTTATATCTGCAGCACTTTATTTTATCATTATATATTGTTCATCTTTTTATTTTCATGTATTAGTTATTGCCGTGTAAATCAGATGTAACTATTTTTCACAAAAGCTTCCTGAGGTTATAGATCTCGGGATGAAAAACAATAAAATTATTTCATTATTTTATTTCATTCACTATTTTTGTGTGTTTGTCTGACGTGCTTTGAATTGGCACTGTGTATGAAAAGTGCTGTACACATAAACTTGCCTTGTTTTGCCTTCACCTAAAGTAGCTGGTGTATGCATGTAATCTGGCATCACAGGGTTTGGCATGTGTGACTGCACTGAGCCCTAACGTAATAAATGAATGTGAATAGCTGTAATCTATTCATCTGATCCTTGTCAGAAAAATGGAGGCTGCCACAAGCAAGCCATCTGTATGATGACAGGACCAGGGGAGAGGAACTGTACCTGTCGCAAGGACTACATGGGAGATGGGATGACCTGCAAAAGTAACGTCATGCAGGTGAGAGCCAAGGAGCGTTTCTCTCTCTCTCTGTCTCTCTCACTCACACACACACACAAACTCTCTGCCGTCTCATTTTCACTAACTTAAATGTGTCTCCCATTGTGCCTTCAGGAGCTCCGAAACAGAGATCTGACAAGTTTCTTCTACAGTGTGTTAGTGAGTCTCAGTCATTCATTTGAATTGTATTATTGATGTGTTTTTTAATCATTATTTTTCTGTTTTCTTGAACCCTGTGTTACAAAATATTAGTTAATGCAGGCAGGAAATAATCAGCATATGTTTATGCTTTCAGTGGTCTGATGCTTATTTCCTACAAGGACGTGGTCCATACACTGTGTTTGCTCCTAACAATAAGGCACTTAAAAAGGCAGAAGTAAGTCCAAGTGTTTGATGAAACTGCCCAGTGTGCATGTTGAATGACTGGACCAACAGTCCTCTCGGTCACGCCATAATCCTGCATCACTTCCCAGTACCAGAAGCCAGAGAATAAAGAGAGCAACGCAGCGCTGGTCCTGTACCACATCGTGTCATGCCGTATCCTGATGCCGGAGGACCTGATGCAGCCCCGTAACCTCACCACGCTCAGCGGGGAAACGCTCACCATCTCCTACTGGGAGGTCGGCATGCTGACCTCAACAGAAAAGAGCCACTTCACTCCGTGCAGTCCTACTGAGATGTATAAACTGTGCTTTGTGTGCAGGGCTCGATATATATCAATAACAAGGCCAAAGTGGTGTACAACGATCAGGAGAGCAACAATGGGATTTTCCACGAGATCGACACGGTTTTCATCCCCCCCAGCTTCCAGAAGCTGAATGGAATTAATAAGTCTGCCAGCCTCGTAGGTGTCGGCATTTATCTTGAGACTGTCTTGCGTATGGAAGATGCAAACCACTAGTTCAGTGATATTATCATGCAGCAAAGTAAATACCCTTGAAGGTTTTGCCTCTTTTGACCAACTTTGTCAGACAAATCTCTTGATCTAATGTTAATGGTGTGAATAAATCCAGGTTTCCTCATCTATCAAATGATGCTAAGAATTATTTTGTTATTATTTATTTTTAAAAAAAACTTTGAAGAAATGAGCTTTCACATAGCAAACCCCTGACCTCAGCACCTGTTATTGCCTCTTTTACAGAAGTAGCTTCAGAGGAAATTTAACTTCCACTGTTAGATTAAGTCACTTTAAACTACTGAGAGCACAGGAATGAAGTTTAGATTCCACATGTTCCCAAACATAGCAAACAACACCAGCTGTACAGGGAGTGCACTTAAAGATTTATTCAAAAACACCAAATGACCTCTAACCTGGACTTTATTTCACCATTTATTTCTGGCAGCCTGACCTCAAAGATGTAGCAAATGAACACGGCTTCAAGACATTTTTCAAACTGTTGGAGGTGCGTACAAGTAAAATCAAATCAAATCACTTTTTTTGTTGTCACTTTAGCACAGACGTGAAAGTGAGTGAAAAGCTTGAGTAGATAGTCCCCCACAGTCTGTAAGTACACAATGTATACACATTAAATACAGAATATGTACACATATGTAACATACACCCTTTATGCTGTGTTTCCAGAAGGTATAAATATATAAGCTGTGAAATATACAGATGTACACATTTCTATTATAGAATATATAGATTATGTTCAAATACAAGGTGTGGATAGAGTTGTGCATGACATAGTTGCGTCAGTAAAGGTTTAGATGTACTAGAATTGCATGGTATGATCTGTTCAGAAGTTGTCCCTGTATTGTACCATACACACAGCAGTATGGACGACAGTGTGATGAAAGCTACAAGTCAAAGTTAGGAGTCAAGGTCATTTTTATTTGTTTGCTTGCTTTGTTTGCTTGTTTGTTTTATGGTTTGTTTTTATCAAATGGTTCTGAAACATGGTATTGACTGCTTGTTAACACCTCCCAGCCTTGGGGGGCACTGTGATCAGAAGGACACTGTAGACATCACAGTAAGTCCTACATAATTCCGATCTATGCTGACAAAATCCTCTACTGATATGCAGCATGCATATTATATGCAAATTATATAAATTACATACTTCCTATTTTAAAAATGTTTCTTAGCTATGCTACACTCTCATTTTGTATTATATATAGATTATATAAAAGGTTTCTTTTCCTGTGGTAGATGCCTTGCAGATATTGTGCTGTTACAGTGTCATCTGATTGCCCTTCAATAAGTAAACCAAAGGTATGTTTTTTTCTGTAATCACAAATCCATGCCCATTTCACTATGTACACATAAATGACTACCTTTCTAAAAAATCATAAATGCTTCATCCAACTCATACAAACACTATGTGAAATATTACATTTGTTTTATATGTATTTTTCCATGAAGATCTCTCATGTTCCTGTAGTTACCTTAGGGCTAATCATTTCTATATGTTACATTTTATTTTAACATGTTTTTGGAATGCAGTCTATACAGAGGTGCGACCTGCCCAGACGCTTCTAATCTGTGAATGCTGGATGTCAGTCTGTGTGCACCATGGTCATATGGAAGACCAAGTGCTGCTCAGGTTACTACGGCAGAGATTGTCTCGGTACAGTAGTCCAGAATTCATTCACATTTTACTACAACTCACTAATCATGTTGTTGATGGCAGCTATATTTGGGCCCTTCTGGGTTCTTAGACATTGTTGCTTTTGCATAATAACAATGAAAATGATAGTGGCATTGTGTGTGTGATATTCTCACTACATCCTGTTCTCCAGCCTGTCCTGGAGGGCCAAGATCCCCCTGTAGTAACCATGGACAGTGTGATGAGGATCACCTAGGCAACAGCAACTGCACATGTTTTCCTGGGTACCAGGGAGTGGCCTGTGAATTATGCATAGATGGCCACTTTGGACCAGAGTGCAATGGTCACATTCTCTACTGAACATTTAATAATCTAGTTGAAAAGTGTTTGCAAAGCTGAGCATTGAACTACAGTGTGTGATTTTATGGATGCATCTTACTAGAATTTTTGCTAGTATGAGACAGTTTCATTATACATTCAGCTTTCCACACATGAATGACACAAGCACTGTGCCATAATAATATCCATGAAAAGCTTTTTCAGGTGGAGTGGAGGAAGTGGAAATTCTATTGAATGTTTTTTCTCCCCCTCACTTCCTGTACCCACAGCCTGTAACTGTTCTGAACATGGATCATGTGATGAGAGTCCAGACGGCACAGGTTCCTGCTTCTGTGATGAGGGCTGGTCTGGTCCACAGTGTGAACACAAGCTGGGTACGGCACACACCCACCACATCTCCACATTGTTTGTACAGCATGGGGGATGTGAATGTTCCTTGTATCTGTGCTGAAACCCTCCCTGCCTTTCTGATGCCGTAGCCGACAGCCCTGTGTGCGTCCCTGCTTGCCATGCAAAGGCGGTGTGTGCCAAGAACAACTACTGTGTTTGTAAACCATTTTACGAGGGAGATGGGCTCACCTGCACAGGTAAACACTACACTTCTCCAGTCTGGCCTCAGCTCTCGTCCTCCTATAACCACTCCTTCAATGCAACTACTTCTCCAGAAAGGAACAACCTGACAGACAGAAGTAGTGGCTTGTGCTCCCTTAGTCTTTGGTCTGTGTAGGAAATGAGATGCGATCGAGAAAAGCTCGACCTCTCTTTCAAAAGACATATCGGACCAGCGGAGATGATGGCTCACTTGAAACCATTCTCCAATCTCTCTCCCCTGCCTCCAGTGGCTGACCTGTGCGGGCTCTGGAATGGAGGCTGCTCGAAGAATGCCAACTGCTCCCAGAAGGACGAGAAGGTGAACTGCACCTGCTTGACGGGCTACTCTGGAGACGGCCATGTCTGCTCGCCGGTGGACCCCTGTGTTACGGATGATAACGGAGGCTGTCACGAGCATGCCATCTGTACAATGACTGGAGCAGTGAGCAGGCTTCTCTTCCTCTACACCTACACCTTCCTCTATATATGTATATTTTTTATATGCTGTGTGTGTGTGTGTGTGTGTGTGTGTGTTTGTAAAACCCCAGAATAAGAAGAAGTGTGAGTGTAAGCCTAACTACATTGGTGATGGTCTGGAGTGTGAGCTGAAGGTGCTTCCAGTGAATCGCTGCATGCAGGATAACGGCCAGTGTCACTCTGACGCTCAGTGCACTGACCTGCACTACCAGGGTGAGAGTTTCAGCCTCTCTCTGTGTAACTGGAATGTCCTAATATACAATAGATTTGGTAAGTGATTGGACAGTAGCACTGTACACCTTTTCTGTAATCCTGTTCTATATGTAGTCCATTTCATGGTCACAGGAGTAGTAGGATGTGCAAAGCAGTCCAGGTGTCTGGTTTCTTCTTCCAGCTTCTCCTGGGGGATCCCCAGGCTTCCCCAGGCCAGCTTGGAGACGTAGTCCCTCCAGAATGTCCTCGGTCTACCCATAGTCCTCCTCCCTGTTGGCCATGTCTGGTATACCTACGGCAGGAGGTGACCACATGGCATCCTTATCAGATGCCTGAACCACTTCAACTGGCTGCTCTTAACAGCGGCTCTGCTTTACGCTCCTCCAAAGTTCATGAGCAGGTTATGGTTGGGAAATAGTAAATTGAGAACTTGAATTTATAGCTCAGCTCCGTCTTCATAGCTACAGTCTGCCACAGTGACCACATTACAGAAATTGCTGAACTTATCCTATGGTTGATATCACAATTCCTCTTGCCATCACTTGTGACCTCAGTTACTTAAACTCCTCCACTTGGGGTCAGGTTCTCGCCCAGAGGGAGTGCGCCACTCTTTCCCAGGAGATCACCATGTCCTTCAACTTGCCTCCTTTTCTGCTTAATGGTGTCCCTCACTGTTAAAGTCCACAACCGGGTTTTTGGGTTGACGCTATACCAGGCACTGAAAAAGATTTAGCCACAATGAACCTGCTTCCACAATGGAGATTTTGAACAGGGTCCACCCATACTCAGTGTCCCCAATTACTCCAGAAAGTACAAGAAGCTCTCTTCAAATCATTTGGGAAGGTGTTTCCAAGCAGACCCTCACTATATGTTTGTGGCTAGCAGGTCTGACCGAGAATGTTCTCTGCCATCTGATCCAACTCAGCACCAGATTGTGATCTATTGACAGCTACACACCTCTCTCCACATGAGTGTTCAAAACATGGCCTCAGGTCAGATGACACAACCACAAAGTTAATCACTGACCTTTGGCCCAAGGTGCTCTGATAATATGTACACTTATGAGCAGCTTTGTGTTCAGACTTTGTCTTTGTTGTACACCAGTTATGGATAGTACAGAAGTCAAAAAACATCCCGCCTCTTGCTTCAGATTGGGCAGAACATTCCTCCCAGTCAATCCTCTCAAGGTTTCCCAGTCATTGCCTACCATATTTGTTTTGTAATAAAATACTGTCTGTAATAATATTTGTTCAGAATATCAACTTTCTTTGGTTTGTACTAGGGAAACCCTGCAAGAATGAAAATTCTCACATTGTTTCTCTATTTGAGTGAAATATAAGTAACTGTATGGAAAATTGTTTATTTCATGGCCATCAGGGTGAAATTGTAGGGTTGAGGCTAAATGTGTAATCTACACTTTATCTGCTTTACCTCAGATAAGACCGTTGGGGTCTTCCACTACCGTTCTCCACTGGGAGTGTACAAACTCAACTGCACACAGGCCCAGGAGGCCTGCAAGCAGGAGGGAGGCACTATTGCTACATACACACAACTGTCCTATGCTCAGCAGGTGGGTGTAGATGCAAGTAGGCACACTGAGCATCTGAGCAAGAGATAGAGATGGCTGTGTGGTATGTTTGACGTCCTATCTGTGGGCCACGCAGGCTGGGTACAGTCTGTGTTCTGCCGGATGGCTCGAACAGGAGCGCGTGGCCTATCCCATGAGCTATTCCCACCTCAAATGTGGCTTTGGTCATGTGGGCATCGTGGACTACGGCAAACAAACTGACCTGAGCAGGACCTGGGACACGTTCTGCTACCGGCCAAAGGGTAAGACATGGCAGCTTATGACGGTGTATGACAAACATAAAACATGTTAAACATGTTAAACCCCATAGTTCAACTATGACTCCAAACTCAAACCATAACCTCAGCCTCAAACCATAATCCCCATATTTAACTATAACACCAACCTTAAACCTTAATTCCAACTTCAAGCCAAACTATACTGAGCCTCAAGTTTGCATTTAATACAACAATCTATGCTGTTAAATATAGATGGTGTGTGTGTGTGTGTGTGTGTGTTTGTGTGTGTGTGTGTGTGTGTGTGTGTGTGTGTGTGTGTGTGTGTGTGTACGCGCGCGCATGTTTATTTATTTGTTAATATTATTGTTTTACCAGATGTGAAATGTGAGTGTAAGATGGGGTACATTGGTGATGGATACACTTGCACTGGAAACCTGCTACAGGTTCTCTACTCCAAGCCCAACTTTTCCAACTTTCTGTCAGTGAGTATAACAGCTTACAAGCTGCATGAAAAACATGTTCTGCACTTTCCAAACAGAATCCCTGGAGTATTGAAGAAAACACTCCTGAGTAAACTGCATTACAGCCAGTTTGTTGTTACCAGAACATATTACTTCTGGTTTTATCAGAGTAGTTCTTGAGGACTAGCATTCTATGCTGTGTACATTGATGCACTGATATCAGATGCACTCATATCAGACTGTTGCCACCAGATTTGGCTCTGATGTTCCCCAGTAACTGACACTGACTGGTTTCATAAATTATTCCCATCCCCAGCAAATCTTGAATTGCTCCAGAACTTCAGCATCAGGTCAAGAGTTTGTGAGGCGTCTCAGCAACATAACCACACAGTCCACCCTGTTTGTGCCTGATAATGACGGTCTCTATGAGAACGAGGTATTTCCGTCCTCTCCATACCACACAGATGTCTGCATTCTTCATGAGTCAAGATTAAAGGTGTTTCACACTCCCCCTCTCTCTGGAATAGACACTGTCCTACAGGGATTTAGAGCACCACCTGCTGGATGGGAGAGCTCTGGTGCGGTTCCTAGCCTGCAGGTTCCTAGCCTGCAGAGCCCCCAGACACTGGTAAACATTTACCTCATTTAAGCTGCATTATAGTTAGTGGATGTTCTAAGCAATTGCATTTACTTCAAGTCTAAATCAGGCACGCACAATGTCTCCTGAAAACTGTGTTAGTGGATGCAAATAATTACCAACAAAGTTTAACAGATCCTTTCTGCCTCCAGGCTTCCTCTGGATATGTCAATAACCGTTACATTATCGAATCCGACATTTTTGCATCCAATGGGATCATCCATGTGCTGCATGGACCATTGAAAGCTCCACCCCCTCCGGCCCCTTCCCTTCACCCCGCCCACAAGGCAGGGATGGGCATCGGTGTTCTGCTACTCGTCATCCTTATCATGGCTGGAGCATTTGTGGCCTACCATTTGTACACCCAGCAATCCAAGCCTTTCCAGTTCCACTACTTCAAGATTAGTGTGGACATGGTGCGTCACAAGATAGCAACATGTTTTTAATATGCAAACAGAAAAATTTATCCAAACATGTGCAGGAAGATTTAATAAAAGGAAAATGAATTAGACGGTAAGTACACACTCATGAATTAGTGTGTATATGCAGTATGCAAGTATGTGTGTTTGGATTTCAGGAAGATGAGAATGAAGACAGCAGCCCTTCTGGATCAGCCCCGTACATCTCCAACCCCACGTATGAGTCCACACCTGCCCCCACTGACCCCCACCTCCCAGCAGATGAGGTAAGTAAAAGAATTACAGTTACAGATTACAGTTATGCATAATTACAGTTACAGATTGAAACAGAACAAAACTTTGTGCTGCCCGGTTCTAACACTGGACTGTGTTACAGAAGGATGACGAGCAGCAGATGGTTGCCAGTGGCTCTTATGATCTTCTGCAGGATAGCTGAAGAGATGTGGGATCTCACTCAGACACTCTCCTTACAGTTCAGAGCCTGAACTGCTGTAGAGCAGCTGGACACTCAAGTGCTGCAGTACCTTAGCCGACCATAAGAGGGCCGAAGAAAAAAAAAGAACAAAGATTGAACGGCAGTTTCATAAAGCTGAACTGCAATGAACTGGACATTGACGACCCAGTAAAATGGGAAGTACTTTTTTGATTATGTGTGTACAACTGTTTACGTCTCTGTGTGCATGTGTTGTGTGGTTGAATGTTTACATGTTTGTTGGCCTTGATTATTCCTTTGGTATAACAAGTTTATGTTCATGTTACCACTACATGCACAAATAAACAAACAAAAAGCATTTGTATCAGTTGTGATTCATAAACTCTAAGGGATATTTCACTGAACACAAATTTCTAATCAGCTGGATAACTTGAGACAAAAGTCGAGGCTATAATGTCCCCCTAGCCCTTCTGCCACTGTCTTCTCATGTGTGTAGCCTGGTCCAGAATCCAACACTGCACACAGTCTGTGATTTGGGAACAAGCCAGAATTGTGCAAGTTTCAGATACTCTGGACTGGGTTATAACAGGGTTATAAATACAAGTCTTATCTGATAGAAAAAAGTGTGTATTTAGTCTTTGATACATTTTGAAAGAGCTGTATTCAAAATCCTTTCAGAATACAATAATACTCTCTGTGATTGTATCACTTGTTCTCTTTCTCTTGGTTTACTTTAAAAAACTGACCATTGAAGAATAGAACACTTCTTATGTGTTTTTAGTGAGAGCGAATTTTTCTCTCTTTTTTCTGTCAGTAGAATAAAATATCTGTTTCACCGCCGTGATTATAAAATTCATAATCCTCTTCTGCCATCTTGTGGATGAAATATGTATTACAGTTATACGGCAAAATGATTTTGTCACGTCTTATCATTATCTATATAAAGGTTTTTAAAACTTTTGAATTGTAATAAAACATATATTCTAAAGTCTTTTTTAAATTATCTACTGTTTTTCTATTTTGCAGTCATAATTTCATTATTATATGCTTCCTTTCAAATAACTGAAAACCAAGCATCATCTTTATCACTTTAGGCTATTAAAATGTTTGTGTAGCCTCTATACACTCTATACATCTCTGTACACCCTGGAAAGCAGTGTCCCCAAATTTCTTATTAACTTATTGTTACACTAGAATAAGTTATTTATTGTAGGTGTCAAAAGCATTGGTAGTGTCACACACAACACTCTTACATTTATGACATTTAGCTGAGATTAAATTCAAATTTCTATTATGAATTTAACAAACATAAATAAAATGGAGCCATAAAACCTACACGTACCACTGAGTATTTCTAACACCCGAGTGCCGCAGGGCAAGTGCAGGACGTACAGACTCCCTCCACGGAGACATTTATTAACATACGAAAACACAACGGCACTCACATATAACGTAAACGGTGAACATGAACACACAACGACTAACATTACCGATGTGAACATTAACACAGACAACATGACCATCGTGAACGTGATCAATAACCGCCAGCGAAGCAGCGTCCCACAGCGGTGTAAGTGCACGCAGACATTAGCAAACTAACCACGTGCAGGCGCGTGCTCAGTACAGAGGCGTGGCTACAAACGAGACGATTAAGCGCCACTGCACGCGGTGGGCCGTACCAGGTGACTAGTGGGGCGGGGGGGGCTCGGTGACAGTATTTAATCAAAATGTAAAGACTTAATAACTTCATTTATCATAACAATATTCTAAGGTTTTGGCTAATATTAAGGGTAATTAAAGGGAACTAAAGACATGCTACACGGTATGAAGTGGAAGAGTTTAACGATTGGTATTAGGTAGTCCAGTCATCATGTTAGTTTCCTCCAAGAATGTTTTTCAGAACGGAATGAATATTTTTGGCAGCAGAAAGTCTTCGGTGTGCAGAGGTTGCACAAAGCTTTGCTTCAATACGAAAATGTTTGACCCCCCCCCTCCTAACCATTTTAATTATTTATTTATTTATTGTGTAGAAAAAATTATGTTGTATGATTGTTGGGTAAAGATTATTACTTCAATGTGTTTATAATCATGTAGGGTAATACTGAAAAAGTATCCATTTAATTATTTTTTCCCCAAAGGTATTCTTGACTCATTACAAGCATGTCATTTAATACCTTGAAATCAACTATGTCACTAAAAACAGTGGAGACAGCATTGTATTGTAATTAGTTTCCTCAAATGTTGATGTCATTAACATGCCCTTTATTGTAACTGCCTTTGTGGTAGTGGTTGTCACATTCTTGATGAAGATGATGTCATCTCAAGGTGTGTCATCTCAAGGTGTGTACTTGTTCCTTGAATTTATGGTGCAAATATCAACCAAACAATTTGACTGGACAGTAGCACTGTACACCTTTTCTGTAATCCTGTTCTACACGTAGTCCATTTCATGGTTACAGGAGTAGTAGGATGTGCAAAGAAGCCCAGGTGTCTGGTTTCTTCTTCCAGCTTCTCCTGGGGGATCCCCAGGCTTCCCCAGGCCAGCTTGGAGACGTAGTCCCTCCAGAATGTCCTCGGTCTACCCATAGTTCTCCTCCCTGTTGGCCATGTCTGGTATACCTACGGCAGGAGGTGACCACATGGCATCCTTATCAGATGCCTGAACCACTTCAACTGGCTGCTCTGTTTTATACTCCTCCAAAGTTCATGAGCAGGTTATGGTTGGGAAATAGTAAATTGAGAACTTGAATTTATAGCTCAGCTCTGTCTTCACAGCTACAGTCTGCCACAGTGACCACATTACAGAAATTGCTGAACTTATCCTATGGTTGATATCACAATTCCTCTTGCCATCACTTGTGACCTGAGTTACTTAAACTCGTCCACTTGGGGTCAGGTTCTCGCCCAGAGGGAGTGTGCCACTCTTTCCCAGGAGATCACCATGTCCTTCAACTTGCCTCCTTTTCTGCTTAATGGTGTCCCTCACTGTTAAAGTCCACAACCGGGTTTTTGGGTTGACGCTATACCAGGCACTGAAAAAGATTTAGCCACAACGAACCTGCTTCCACAATGGAGATTTTGAACAGGGTCCACCCATACTCAGTGTCCCCAATTACTCCAGAAAGTACAAGAAGCTCTCTTCAAATCATTTGGGAAAGTGTTTCCAAGCAGACCCTCACTATATGTTTGGGGCTACCAGGTCTGACCGAGAATGTTCCCTGCCATCTGATCCAACTCAGCACCAGATTGTGATCTATTGACAGCTACGCACCTCTCTCCACATGAGTGTTCAAAACATGGCCTCAGGTCAGATGACACAACCACAAAGTTAATCACTGACCTTTGGCCCAAGGTGCTCTGATAATATGTACACTTATGAGCAGCCTTGTGTTCAGACTTTGTCTTTGTTGTACACCAATCATGGATAGTACAGAAGTCAAATAACATCCCACCTCTTGCTTCAGATTGGGCAGAACATTCCTCCCAGTCACTCCTCTCCAGGTTTCCCAGTCATTGCCTACCATATTTGTTTTGTAATACAATACTGTCTGTAATAATATTTGTTCAGAATATCAACTTTCTTTGGTTTGTACTAGGGAAACCCTGCAAGAATGAAAGTTCTCACATTGTTTCTCTATTTGAGTGAAATATAAGTAACTGTATGGAGAATTGTTTATTTCTTGGCCATCAGGGTGAAATTGTAGGGTTGAGGCTAAATGTGTAATCTACACTTTATCTGCTTTACCTCAGATAAGACCGTTGGGGTATGAGTCCACATCTGCCCCCACTGACCCCCACCTCCCAGCAGATGAGGTAAGTAAAAGAATTACAGTTACAGATTACAGTTATGCATAATTACAGTTACAGATTGAAACAGAACAAAACTTTGTGCTGCCCGGTTCTAACACTGGACTGTGTTACAGAAGGATGACGAGCAGCAGATGGTTGCCAGTGGCTCTTATGATCTTCTGCAGGATAGCTGAAGAGATGTGGGATCTCAGACACTCTCCATACAGCTCAGCGCCTGAACTGCTGTAGAGCAGCAGGACACTCAAGTGCTGCAGTACCTTAGCAGACCATAAGAGGGATGAAGAAAAAAAAGAACAAAGATTGAACGGCAGTTTCATAAAGCTGAACTGCAATGAACTGGACATTGATGACCCAGTAAAATGGGAAGTACTTTTGTGATTATGTGTGTAAAACTGTTTACGTCTCTGTGTGCATGTGTTGTGTGGTTGAATGTTTACATGTTTGTTGGCCTTGATTATTCCTTTGGTATAACAAGTTTATGTTCATGCTACCACTACATGCACAAATAAACAAACAAAAGCATTTGTATCAGTTGTGGTTCATAAACTCTAAGGGATATTTCACTGAACACAAATTTCTAATCAACTGGATAACTTGAAACAAAAGTCCAGGCTATAATGTCCCCCTAGCCCTTCTGCCACTGTCTTCTCATATGTGTAGCCTGGTCCAGAATCCAACACTGCACACAGTCTGTGATTTGGGAACAAGCCAGAATGGTGCAAGTTTCAGATACTCTGGACTGGGTTATAACAGAGTTATAAATACAAGTCTTATCTGATACAAATAAAAAGTGTGTATTTAGTCTTTGATGCATTTTGAAAGAGCTGTATTCAAAATCCTTTCAGAATACAATAATACTCTCTGTGCCATTATCACTTGTTTTCTTTCTCTCTTGGTTTACTTTAAAAAACTGACCATTGAAGAATAGAGCTTTTATTATGTGTTTTTAGTGAGGGCGAATTTTTCTCACTTTTTTCTGTCAGTAGAGTAAAATATCTGTTTCACCGCCGTGATTATAAAATTCATAATCCTCTTCTGCCACCTTGTGGATGAAATAGGTATTACAGTTATACGGCAAAATGATTTTGTCACATCTTATCATTATCTATATAAAGGTTTTTAAAACTTTTAAATTGAATTGTAATAAAACATATTCTAAAGTCTTTATTAAATTATCTACTGTTTTTCTATTTTGCAGTCATAATTTCATTATTATATTATATTCCTTTCAAATAACTGAAACCCAAGCGTCATCTTTCTCACTTTAGGCTATTAAAATATAAGTCTTTGGATGTCTTTCTATTCAATTTAGTTTATGTCGAGTGATAAACTAGTGCTTTGAGTGATAAACTAGTGTCTTTCTAAATCCGTATCCTTACCTAAACTAGCTGTGTGTTTGTCTGTCAGATACAGTATTAATCAGTGTTTAGATCAGCTCTGTGCAGGTGGCATTAAAGCTGAATCTACACTGAGTGCTTCCTCTCTCTGAAATCAGTCTCCTGTATGCTGGTGACTTTCTCACCACACTCTCCTCAGTCAGACGCCTCTAGAGATGGGAGGTGGAGTTCTGTTCATCCGCGCTGACGTTCTTTTGATATATATGGAGTAAGTCAAACATACATCCTCTGATTTGTCACTGTAGAATGTTTGATGATTTCCCCTTCTCTGTCTAATAAGGTAACCGTGATTGTGATTGGCAGCTGTGAGGAGCTCTCTCTCTCTCTCTCTCTCTCTCTCTCTCTCTCTCTCTCTCTCTCTCTCTCTTGTTCTCTATAGGGGGCTGAGGGGACACAGTTCCTTCAGTCTCTCTGGGGTAGTGGAGGTGAAGCTTGTGTTTCCTGCTGAGTTGAACAGAGTGTGTGCAGGGCAGAGGGAGATGGACAGCTGTCTGACTTTAATTCTTCTGATGTCCACATTCTCACTCACTACTGCTGGTAAGTACACACTCAATTATACAAACATTCTCAGATCAGTAGGAACTAGTCAGTTAGTCCTGCCCAAGGTAAAGACTAATCATGGATATAAACTGTTTAGCTATTATTCTGTTCTTAAATGGAACAGTGTGTTAGACAAGCCCTGACACCAGATACTTTTAAGTCTGTACACAAAAAAACCCAAAACTTTAATTATAAGAAGTTTTCAACTTCAACAGCATTTTTTAATTTAATTTAAAATGTTTTCATAATTTTCATAATTAAAATGCACTTTTATATTTTTCATTCTTATTTGATTCTTTCTTTATTTTATTTTGTCTCAGCTCTTTACATGTTTAATTTGAAATCTGTTAGCTAGCATTTTAATTTAACATCGATTTTAGTTGTAGTTAGATCTCTCTCTTTCTCTCTCTCTCTCTCTCTCTCTCTCTCTCTCTCTCTCTCTCTCTCTGTCTATATATATATATATATATATATATATATATATATATATATATATATATATATATATATATATATATATATATATATCACACACACACACACACACACACTTCTGTTTCTTTTAACAGACAGTGTGAGGCTGGTGGATGGTGGTAGTCGCTGTGCTGGGAGAGTGGAGGTTCTTCATAGAGGACAGTGGGGAACAGTGTGTGATGATGACTGGGATATGAGTCATGGTGCAGTGGTGTGTAGAGAGCTGGGCTGTGGGGAGGCTGTAGATGTACTGGGTAATGCTCACTTTGGACCAGGATCCGGACCAATCTGGATGGATGATGTGGACTGTAGTGGATCAGAGTCTACACTGAAGAACTGTAGATCAGCAGGGTGGGGGGAACATGACTGTGGTCATGATGAAGATGTTGGAGTGAGGTGCTCAGGTAAGATTTTAAAAATACATACAAAAATATCATATCAAATATCACTAATTATCACATCAAATATAAAACATATCTTTATCATACTAATTTTATTTTAAATGAGCTTTTCAGAATTTTTCACTTGAGTCTTACATTTATTCAACATTAAAACAGTTTTGGCTCACATTTTTAGTTTCTCATACAATTATTAGCCAGGAATGAGCCAAATATTTCTAACAGAGAATATTTCTCACCACTGCAGCTGCAAGGCAAGACTGAAAGATTAAAGAGAAAATAGAAGACTGGCAGGGAAAAAGAGAGAGAGAGAGATAGAGAGAGAGAGAGAGAGAGAGAGAGAGAGAGAGAGAGAGAGAGAGAGAGAGAGAGAGAGAGAGATCTACAGACTTTGTAAGACAGTTACGGGAGGCAGATTGTCCAAGCATTATTGAGACCATTCCACTGAGAACTTATCACACTTTATTCTTATTCAGGAATTAGTGAAATATGTCACTTCTTGCACTGATCAGTGCAGTTATTCAAATTATTTAAATGCACAGCTCACAGGATGTCCAGATTTACAGACAGTCCTCACCTGTGCTCTGAGAGAGTGGGGATGCTTCATGGAGAGACCTGGGGCATAGCAACATTGTTTACGTTGTTTTGATGAAACCATAAAACAGAATTTGAATTCTGTAAAATTAATCATTTCTTAAATCGGTGTGTTCACTTAGAATTTATATAGATGTTACATGCAAAGAAACGTTTAATGAAAGTAACAAAACCGAACATAAAAGTGCACTAACTAAAAAAAAAACGAAGCCAGCGTAACATACAATGACCGATAACAACTATTGCAAACAGAACAAGCTTAAATAATGTGTAAAATAATTACATAACAGCCTCCAGGTGGTCTGGCGAATGAGGGAACACACAATACCTGAGGGAGGAGTGGTACAAATAAAACAAAGACACATGTAAGACAAGAATAACAAAAATAAATGCCACATGCAGAGCCACCGCTGAATGACACAGGCTACAGCAGGGAGGCTACATCACAATAGATATTTATAAAGAACCTTTTAACAGGGTTTAATTATTCCTTTTGTTGTTCATGTGGTTTAGATCATTATAATACATAGGTTACAAACCCAGTCTTAATTAATGATAAGAGCGTCTGCCAAATACTGTATATGTAAATGTAAATCAACATCAATTTATTACTAATTCTATCATTACAAGAAATAATTTAAATGGTTTTATACTGTGTTTAGTGTAATTATTATTAAAACAATTTCAATGCACAGGTCAGAACACCAGACTTACCGACGGTCCTCACCTGTGCTCTGGGAGAGTGGAGGTACTTCATAAAGGGAACTGGACCACAGTGTGTGATGATGACTTTGACCAGCAGGATGCAGAGGTTGTGTGTAGAGAACTGGGCTGTGGGCTTCCTGTGAAGGTGCTGAGAGCAGCTGCTTTTGGCAGACGGGAGGGCAAGGTGTGGCCAAAGGAGCTTCAGTGTAGAGGCAACGAATCTGAGATTTACTTCTGTCCAACAACATCACCCAAAAACTGTTCCCATGACAAAGATGTGGGACTAATATGTTCAGGTGATGTCAATATTTATCTCTTTCTTGCTATTTACATACCATGTATGTACATTTGCATACATGTATAATGAAATAAATATGAATTGAATGCTGTTGCACTAAGATGTCAGTTATGTGTTCAGGTTACACAGTGGCGCGTCTGGTGAATGGCTGGGACTCCTGTTCTGGTCGAGTGGAGCTCCAGTACCTCAGTGACTGGGGCTCAGTTTGTGGTGATAGCTGGGATATGAGAGCTGCCAGTGTCCTCTGTGGGCAGCTGAAGTGTGGGACTGCTGTGGCTGTGTTGGGGGCGGACTGGTTTGGGGAAGGAAGTGGCCACGTTTGGGCTGATGTGTTTGATTGTCATGGGAACGAGACACACCTGTCAGAATGTCTCATCTCATCATGGAGTCGAACAGCATGTTCTCATGAACAGGATGCTGGAGTCATCTGCAATGGTGAGCTCTTCCACTCATGTACACCACATTACTGAAGTTTTAAAACATTAAATATATTTTGCATGCTAAAATAAAAACCTTTTTAATTTTCAGATTTAATTATATTCCCATTCAGGTTCCTCTCAGGCCTTTCATGAAGGGCGAGTGAGGTTGTCTGGAGGGAGGGAGTGTGAGGGGCAGGTGGAGGTTTACTTCATCCAGGACTGGTGGAGAGTTCTCCTGGACTCCCGGAGTGTGTCTGAGGCCTCAGTGGTGTGCAGACAGCTGGGTTGTGGCTCTGTGCTGAATATCTCCAGGTCCTCTCCATCCATTCCTGATCAACACAGCCACATGTGTATGACGGGTTTCAATTGTTCTGGGAGTGAAGCTCATCTGGGGAACTGCAGCAGTGCAAAACTGCTCAACCTCTCCTGCAGCTCCAGGGAACAGCTGTCAATCACCTGCTCTGGTAAGTGTTACATTAACCTAAAACATGGGTACCTAATACGCTCTAAAATCTATCCCTGTTGTGTGAGGATTTATGACATTTATCACTTAGTATCAAAAATAAGAACCTGGAGTCATTATTTTGGTAAAACAATTCCATGTGTCTCTTTCTGTGCATGCGTGCGTGTGTGTGTGTGTGTGTGTGTGTGTGTGTGTGTGTGTGTGTGTGTGTATTTAGGTGTGTTTAACTCAGGCCACAGCTCCATCAGACTGGTTGGTTCTGGGGGAGATTGTGCAGGAAGGCTGGAGGTTTTCCTCAACGGCTCTTGGGGGACAGTGTGTGCTGACTCATGGGACATTGAGGATGCCCAGGTGGTGTGCAGGCAGCTGCAGTGTGGAGTGGCCCTCAGTGCCCACGTACCAGCCTGGTTTGGTCCTGGAACTGGACACATATGGCTGAATGAGGTGCAGTGTGATGGGAACGAGACTTCCATGTGGAACTGCAGGTATCAACTCTGTGGACAAGATGAGTGTGGACATCAAGAGGATGTAGGAGTGGTGTGTTCAGGTAAAGTGTGCTGACTGCTGCTGTTCTCAATCAGCCTGATGTGGCTGATTGTCTTTCAAAGCTCTGTATATAGTGATCACTAAAAATAGACTTGTCACAATCATGAATTTTTCTTATCTTCATTAATTTTTGTATAAAATATGACAATTATTTAATTGTTTTGTTCCAGTAAAATAAGCCCAATAACTCTATAACAAGAAAAAGAAGAAAAACATGGTAGATTGGTACATACAAATACCCTTACATTTGTAAATGGCTTTACAGAATTATGCTATATTGTAATTGTATAAATATCACATTGTGTTATTACCTTGTATAACTACATTGCTGTGGTTATAAGTGGCTAGCCTTAAAATGTATGCATTACCATTATCTTTTACTTGGCTGAATTGCTTTTAAATACTCGACACTGTCTCTGACTGAAGGTTTTAGCTGCTGAAGTGTTGGGAAATATGCTGGGTCATTATGAGAAATGTAGTACCTGTAGTTAATTTATGTGGTGTTAATGCTTTGGTGCATGGAAACATTTTACTGAGTCACTTGCTCTATCATTTCTAGTGATGCCCCTGTTAAATAACAATTTTGAGGGAACAGTATTATTACCATTATTGAATGAATAATTGCTAAGGGAAAATGCAGCGACTGGGTACTCTCAGTTTTTTGTCCTACTGTGTGTTTTGTCTGCCTGTTTGGACACTCGAGGCATTATTCCTCTTTGGGAGAACTGAACTTTTGGAAATTGGTAGATGATGCCAACTTTATACACCTGATAAACTGAATTTTATCCCAGTGAAGCTATCCCACTGTTACGAACTCCTGGAACCACACTCATCCCCGCACTGCCACGCCTACCTCTTCTCACCGACATCTCTGATCTGGTTTGCCAGAGTACTAATTTCACACCTGATAACTATTCTCCTCATTACTCCCCTTATTTAAGCTCCCCTCCCTGTCACTCTCTTTGTGAAGTGTTGCCATTCCCATGTTGCATACAGAGCCTTCCATATACGTGTTTGTCTTCCTGGTTTCCGTATCCTGCCTGTGTTTCAGACCTCGTCTCCTCCATGACCCCTGGTTGCCTGTTGACTCTGCCCCACGTTTTTGACCTCAGATCCACCTGACTACAAGTACCCGCCTGACTCCTCTAACCTGCCCTGTTTCTTCAATAAAACCTCTAGCAAAGGGATCCTCTCCTTTGTGTGTGTGTATTCATAACACCAACAGTGGTGGAGGAGGAGGCCGAGGAGGGATCGGAAGTAAAGGAGAGACAAAAGAGGAGACCTACATCCTAAACTACATGCTAAACCACATAGACCAGCTTTAAGAATGTCAATTTCCCAACCAGAGGCAATAATATACTGGATCAAATCTACACTTACATCCCGGGGGCTTACAAAGCTGCAGCATCCGTGCAGCTCAGCATGTCTGAACACATTGTGCTAGAATGAACCCCTACCTACAAACCTCTTATCTGTAGAGGCCTTAAAATGATTAAAGACTACAAATGCAGTTACCAGCAGATCCACCATGATCGAGCACTACCTGACTCCCTGAACCAGCATTAAATGATCATTTCTGGGTATTTTCAACCTCTCACCATATCTGGCTGTAGGGTGGAATTGTCCCACAGATGATGCCATAGTGCTCCACACAGCCCTGTCTCACCTAGAACTTCCTAACACTTGGTGGTGAGAATAGGGGACTATGCATCATCTCTGCTCATCCTAAATACAGGTGCACTGCAGGAATGTGTGCTTAGCCTGATCCTCTTCTTCCTTTTCACATGACTGCACCCCCATCCATGCTTCCAACACCATTGTGAAGTTCACAGATGACATCACAGTAATAGGTCTCATATCGAATAATGATGAGACTCACTACAGAGAGGAGATCTCTCACATAGCCAGATGGTCCTCAAGCAACAATCTGGTTCTGAACACTAACAAGACCAAAGAGTTAATTGTGTTTTACAGAACAACCAGAAGAACAGGGCATGCTCCATTATTCATGGAAGTGGAGCATGTGGACAACATAAAAGTACCTAGAACTCCACATTACAGCCAGCCTTACCTTGGCATTGAACCTCTCCCACCTGGAAAACAACGCCCAGTAAAAGCTCTTTCTCCTGAGGTGGTTCAAGCATGCTGGACTCTCCCTCAAACCTTTATAGAAGCACCACTGAAGGTTTTCTCTGTCTCTGTATGACTGTATGGTATGCCAGCTCTACAGCAGAAGAAAGGAAGGACTTGCCTCAGGTGGTGAGAGTAGCCCAGAGGATGGCAGGATGCCCACATTCCAACCTGAACTCAGGATCATGGGATTGGGGGATACCCGCTCCCCGACCTGAACTCAGTGTATGATGCCCACCTCCAGAAGATAGCCTGCGGCACCAAGACCACAGACTGTGGTGCCTTCAGGATCAAGATTTCCAAGAATAAAAACCAGTGGACTAAGGAACAGCTTTTTCCTCAGAGCTGTGAACGCCATCACCCATCTGTACACACTCACCTCAGTCTCTAGACACTGACACACTTCAATTGCACCCTTGCGCATGCACCAATTTTACACATTACTGTACTATATATTTACCATTGCAACATATTGCTGTGTGCTTCTGTAATTGATTATGTGTTTATTTGTGCTCTTGCATATCTTTTTAATGTTTAATGTTTTCTTGGTCATGTTGAGGGTACAGCACAGAATTTTGTTGTACTATATGCAATGAAAATAGTGTTCATTCATTCATTTAATAATTTTCATCTTTCTCTCACCTCACCAGAGTTCAAAGAAATGAGACTCAGTGAGGGTTGTAAAGGGAATCTGGAAGTGTTCTACAATGGAACCTGGGGGAATGTGTGTGTGAATGGGATGAGTGAAGAAACACTAAGTTTGGTCTGTCGAGAGCTGAACTGTGGAAGAACAGGCAGTGAGTCCGCATCCAAAGCAAGAGTGGAATCATCTCCTAACTGGCTGGATCAGGTGAAATGTAGGAAACATGACTCCACTCTGTGGCACTGCCCATCTCAACCCTGGGGGCAGAACAGCTGTGAAAATCACAATGAGGTGGCTCACATTACCTGTTCAGGTAGGCAGATTCTCTCTCCAGTTTCTACTAGTTTTATGCACTTTTACTGTACTGATGAGTAAACTGTATAGACTTGTTTCCTGTCTATTACTTTGACAATAATCAATGCCATACAAAATGAAATATAACTGTCTAATATTGCTACCAACCTACTGTACTGGCAAGGTAAGATGACAAAGAACTTTTGTAATTTGCTCTGGATTGTCTGCTAAATGCCATAAATGTAAATATAAATAGCTACAGAACTGGATGCTCTTGGAAATTCAATCTGTGTCTTGCTCTACACACAGGAGAGAGAAATGATCATGTGCAGCAAAGTCATGTGAAATGCTCCTCCTCTTCCTCCCAGAGCCAGTGCTCCAGTAAGGACTCTCACACAAAGAAGGTCCACATTTGACTCAGGAGAGCATTAATTACAAATGCTACAAGTGTCAGTCCTCTCCTCACCATGATCAATAAATGTGTGAATCTGACATGTTCAAATTACAGAAAAATCCATAATTTACTATATTACTGTTCTGTTATGATTTCTGTAGCTAAAGTTGTCAGTGCAGCTTTGGCTCCTAATGTTTTGTGTTTGTGTGTGTGTGTGTGTGTGTGTGTGTGTGTGTGAGGTAGATCACCTGCCTCCCAGGCTGAGTGGACCAGAGGGAAGCTGCTCTGGGAGGCTGGAGGTTTACCATAATGCTGCGTGGGGCTCCATCTGTGATGATCAGTGGGACATCAGGGATGCTGAGGTGGTCTGCAGACAGTTGGGCTGTGGGAAGGCACTGAGGGCTGATGGGAGTGCTGCCTTTGGTGCTGGTGAAGGGGTGATCTGGCTGAACAGAGTGAAGTGCAGAGGGGATGAGATTCACCTGTGGGACTGCAGTTATTCATTGAAGAACCACACTGACTGCTCCCACAAAGAAGATGCTGGAGTCACCTGTGCAGGTCAGAGGATTTTGCTTGATTCTGGGGTTTCTGTGCAAAAATATTTTCTCCCATTGATAATAATTTGCAAAAGTTTATTTTCATTGTCATTTTGGGTAATGAGAGTTAAATCAGTTAGTGTTTAATTTCTCTCCAACTTCTTAGAGAACATGAACATGTATTTTGAATGTCTGGGTGTTCTGCTTTTATATTGACAGACCCTTATGTGTCTCCTACTACTGCACCCAGAACAACCACAAGCACCTCCACCTTTACAGGTTCGCTCTTTGTCTCTTGGCCATTTTCATAATTGACTGTGGAAACATTATTGCTTGTTCTTCAGAGTTGTTGGTGTGTATTTTTCTTTCCAGATGTTCAGAAGACATCCAGTCCTCTACAAACTGCATCAGCAGCTGTTCCATGCACCACCCCTACAGTGGTCCTGCTGGTACTGGGAGTGCTGCTCTTCCTGGCCTTAGTGCTTCTCTCTGGGCTGGTTTACCAGAACAGAGTGCTCAGGAGAGGTGGGACACATTCACGCATCATCTACAGTCCAGTTTCTGGACATTCTCTGAACATCATTAGTCCTTGAGTCTGTCTGCTTTCTGTTACACTGAAGTGACACCATGTTTCTGTCTGTCTCCACCCAGTGATCTCTAAGAGGAGGCGTAAGACTCTGCCTGAGGCAGTCTATGAGGAGATTGACCGCAGATACATCAATAAAAGAACCCGTGTCTCCACTCGAAGGGGTGGGTGACGTTTGTGGAGTCTTCAAACTGAGATTTACTGAATTATATTTATATTAGAATTGAGAGGTTTCTTCCAAATAATCGAATAACCAAACACATCTGAATGCATGGCCAGTGATCAAAACAATATTTAATTTCCAAAATTCTTTGTAATTTTGGTGTGCAGCACAAATAAGAAAATTATATAATGTAATGGCATGGGTCCCTCCTCTTCAAGTCCTCCTCAAGTACATGTGTGTGCGTGTCTGTGTGTGTCTGTGTGTGTGTCTGTGTGTGTGTGTGTGTGTGTGTGTGTGTGTGTGTGTGTGTGTGTCCTTGTGTGTGTGTGCGTGTGTGTGTGCTTGTGTGTGTGTGTGTGTGTGTGTGTGTGTGTGTGTGTGTGTGTCTTCATCACCATGCCCCGCCCTCATTAACCGGTTATGTCACTATCTATCATTGTCTGTCATTATCTTTCTTGATAGTGTGCGTATTTAAGGTCCTGTTATAAGTATATCTTTTGTCAGTGTTTGACCCCTTGCTTGATCCCTTGTTTAACCTCTTGTTTAACCATTTGTGTGTCCTGTTATCAATTAGTTTTCTTTGTGTTTGGGTTTTGTTTTATTTGCTGTGTGCGTTAAATGTCTGTGTTCATCACAACAACGGCTCACCTCGGCATCCTGCCTCTGCCTCCAAATGTTACATATAAAACAATGAGAGAGAGAGAGAGAGAGAGAGAGAGAGAGAGAGAGAGAGAGAGAGAGAGAGAGAGAGAGAGATTGTGTTTGATTTTCCAGATGCTTTGGAATTTTTCTCAGGTGTACAAATAATAATAAAATAATGTAAAATAATAGGATCCAGTGGGTGAAAAGCGCTTTGAATGTGTATTAGAGTAAATGTGTCTTTGGCTGCATGTGAAGAGTGTGGTAATTCTGCTGATAATCATCTATTAGGCAGGGGAAGCTCAACTATATTATTCCTGTACACCTTTAGTTTAGGTACAGGATGAGAAAACCACAGAGCAGCAGGTGTGTGTAGAGAGAGAGAGAGACAGAGAGAGAGAGAGAGAGAGAGAGAGAGAGAGGGAGGGTGGGAGAGCGGAGAGAGGGAGAGAGTGTGTAAGTGAGAGAAAGTGTGTATGTGTGTGTGTGTGTGTGTGTGTGTGTGTGTGTGTGTGTGTATGTGCGTGTGTGTGCGTGTGTGTGTGTGTGTGTGTGTGTGTGTGTGTGTGTGACAGAGAGAGCTTGTGTGTAAAGGCTTACATAGTTGTGGGTGATAGAGGGGGAGGAAAAGGAGAGAAAATGTGTACACGCTTGTGTGTTTGTGTATGTGTGTGTAAGATAGAGTGTCTGTGCCTGCAGTTAGTTTTGTGTGAGAGACATAAGAAAAGAGAAGAGAGAGAGAGAGTGTGTGTGTGTATGTTTTTCCAAATGCTTCCTAATTTTTCGTAGCTGCACAAATAATAAGAAAATTTTATAAATAATTTTATTATTATTCAATTCTATAAATAATAAAATTAATAAGAATAATAACAAATAATAAAAAATGTAAAATAATGAGAGACTGTCAGTAAAGTGAGTGGTGAATGTGTCTGTGATGGCATGTGAGGAGTGTGGTAATTCTGCTGATAATCATCTATTAGGCAGGGGAAGCTCAACTATGTTATTCCTGTACACCTTTAGTTTAGGTACAGGATGAGAAAACCACAGAGCAGCAGGTGTGTGCAGGAAGAGAGTCAAAGAGAGAGAGAGAGGGAGAGAGAGAGAGAGAGAGAGAGAGAGAGATTGAGCGTAAGTGAATGAAAGAGGGGTGTTTGTGTAGCCTCTATACACTCTATACATCTCTGTACACCCTGGAAAGCATTGTCCCCAAATTTCTATTCTGCAGGTAAGTTTGGCTATGTGTGGTTGTGTTTGTGTCTGTGTGTGTGTGTGTCTTCTGGTGTGGGGTCTTAGGCTGCCCTCTATTGGCTGCAGTGTTATTATTTCCATTTTCCTATATCCAACCCAGTTGATTATGACCACATGAGTCAGTTTGTGGTTGATGTGGTGTTCTGTACCTGTCACATGACTGTTCTGCTCTCCGCTAACAGGAAGTGTCCTTTCTGAATCCCAGCATTCAGGATATGAGGATGTGGATCAGGCATTTGTCTCAGGTAACAGGGCCACTGCATGTATGTGTCAAATTGGATCCCATTTAAAAATATTAGAATGATGGATAAGCATTAAAATAATTTATTATTAAAACTCACCTAGCTGAACCTTATTTATAATATTCTGTCATGAATGGTCACAGAAAATGTAAAATTTTACCTAGCATGAAATATTTATTTGTTCTTTTAGATTTCCACTTTGTCTCATATGAGTCTATCTGGTAGTGTGTGTTCCTCTTTGTTAGATAAATGAGAGCTTCTCTGTCTCAGAGTCTGATTTACTGCACTGGTTAAACATTTTATTCATCTGTAGATCAGAAGATGTTTTGCAGAAGTGCTTTCCCCATATTCTAACCAGAGTCACATGCAATAGTTTACAAAAGACATATCAGAGAATTACAGTTTGTACATCATTCTCATTACCGTAGTTTGTTTTAAGTTGTGTAAAAAACAAAGTTATCATCTTTTTCCAGAAAAGTCTGTGACTGTGGACCAGCCTGAGTATTACGATGATGTCACCACCACCGGTGACCTCATAAGTGAGTTCCTTTATTAACTGATCATGTGATTCTACTTCCTTAAACCAAACTATGGAAAGATGACTGGACTGTTTTAAAGACAGTCTGCTTTTACTGAACTTAGGTGACATAGAAAGAGAGGACATACCAGAGAACTACGATGATGTCATCACTGCTGGACCCAGCCCTGATATTGTAGCAGGTGTGGTTCTATATTGGGGATTGTCTGTCAGACAGAACAAACATTCTTACTACAAACCCATAACTGTTCATTTGTTTGGTGTGAATACAAGTATGAATTTGTATGGGGAGCACTTTTATATTCAATGATCATTAAAAATATCTGAGATCACAAATAAAATAAAAAATAATAAATAACCAAACAAATAAATCAATAAAAAAGAAAAGAGAATCATTAAATTATCTGTAAATTAATGATGCCTGTGCTACTTTTATGGAGCTTTTCTATGCTTTAAGAGCTGCCAGCTCAGTAACATCTGTGTGTCTCGGTACATCTGTGTTTTGGTGTAGAGGACGTATCTGAGAATTATGATGATGTCATTACTGATGATCAGAACGCTGCTGTTGTGACAGGTATGACTAGTAATGTTACAAGATTGTAGCCTCATACATGAAAGCAGTTAATGAAATAAATGCTAATGTACTGGTATTTTCCTCTATATCTCCTATATAACAGAGGAGATGACAGAAAACTATGATGATGTTATTACCACTGGACCAAACCCAAACATTACAGCAAGTAAGATTTTAATACAAGGCCATTTATGTCAAATGGAAGCACTGAATCAGAACAATAGGTTGTAATGTAACACATATTTTATTGATATCAGTATAATATGTCTTCTCCTGTTGGTATAGTGGCCACACCAGAAGACTGTAATGATGCTACAACAAACCCAAATGTTACAGAAAGTAAGTTTGTTTGTTTTTTTAATGTAGAAACTGTAATGCTGTAAATATATATTTATATTATATAATATTATATATAGTCATTATATTTTAACATCATAATTGATCTTTGCCTGTTGGTGTAGTGGACACACCAGAGAACAGTGATGACATCATCACTGCTGGACAGGATGTAGGAGGTGTAAATGGTGAGTGGCTTCCCTTGTTGTGTCCTTCACTACATTCCACCTGTATGGTGGAGTCAGTGTGTCAAATCAAGAACACAGGCAGCACAGTGAAAACATGGTCACATTAGTGATGACATGAGATGGAAATGTAATAATGTTGATGCATGACAGAGGGCTCCTATTTATATATCAACTACAGTCTCCCTTCACTTATATAACAAGTGCACCAATATTTATACAAGTGGAGACGATTGAGACAGTACTGGAGTTCAGTGCCATCTACATATGTCTAATCGTGTCCTACAATGCTGCGTCTGTCTAAGTGTGATCTACAAATGATGTGTCTGGTACCTTGAATCATGCAAAGGCTTAAAAAGAAAACAGATGTTTATCATAAATGATAATAGGCTACATTTTATTCTTAAGATATTTTATTTAAGGCACAATATTTGTACATCTTCATATATTTCTTGGAAATCATGGAATTTCTTAGCACTGTAGTGGTGATTAGACAAACACTGAGGCAATTTCTGTTTTACTCACTCATTAACATTTAACAAGCTTATTTAATATGTTTAATACAAAAATAAAATATTTTAAGCTATTTTAAGATTTTAAAAAGATGTCAATGTACTCTTTTTACAGACTATGAGGACATGAAGGAGAAGCCTCAGAAAGAGATGAATCACATGACCAAGAGACCACACCAAGTGCCTTTCCTCAGGAAATTACATTTGAACTTCTTCAAACTCAAAAAATGATTTCTAGCATTTTTCACAATATGTAACATTTTATACGACATTGTTTATTTCAGCTTTCAGCTGGAATCACACCCAGGTATAAAAATACCAAAGTTTCTTTCGCAGCCAAGCGTCACCAATTGTTTCTCACCATTTTTAAAAATGGTAATATGTAGTACATAATCAAAGCTGAAAAGCTTTATCTCATCTATCTCACTTGTTCTTCTATTGAAATAAACACGTCATTTTTTGCAAGATCTCCACATTTAATCATTCTGAATACTATTAGAGGCCTAAACTTACATTTTCAATTCTCAACATCTTAGCAGCCTAGTAAATTAACAAATAAACAAATAGACTAAATAAAACGTTTATTGGAAAAGGCTCCCTATTCCTTTTTAATCTGTACTACTTAAGAGTCGCGTCATAAAAATACACATGAAATAAAACATTTAACGTTTTAAAACTTTTATTTTTAGCGAGGAAATTACACCTTAATTCAGTACCATTTCTAAAAATGAATTTTACAACTTCTGTGATATTTTGTAGTATTTTATGTAATCCTACTTTTTTTCTTCATCTACACTTTCACACATTTCAGAATTCGGTGAGCTATGCAGTTTCTGAGTTTAGGATAAAAGGGAGAGTTTTGTTAATGGCACAAAAGTTACATGACGCGATTCAAATATCAGTCTTTTTTTTCAAAACAAATAGAAAAGGAGAAATCACATATGGAAAGCTTATTATATATCCTAAAATGAAATTAGTAATATAAGCGTAGTAGGGATACATAGATTTATTTTATATTTATACTAATGATAAATTGATTTTGAGTGAAAGCCAAGGACAATGTTGTTAACTTATTGTTACACTAGAATAAGTTATTTATTGTAGGTGTCAAAAGCATTGGTAGTGTCACACACACTCTTACATTTATGTGACAAATAAACCAAACTTGAACTTGAACTTTATGGCATTTAGCTGAGATTAAATTCACATTTCTATTATGAACTTAACAAACATAAATAAAATGGAGCCACAATACCTACACGTACCACTGAGTATTTGTAACTTGCCTCAGGGCAAGTACAGGACGTACAGACTACCTCCACGGGGACATTTATTAACATACGAAAAACACAACAGCACTCACATATAACGTAAACGATGAACATGAACACACAACGACTAACATTACCGATGTGAACATTAACACAGACAACATGACCATCGTGAACGTGATCAATAACCGCTAGCGAAGCAGCACGCAGACATTAGCAGACTAACCACGTGCAGTCGCGTGCTCAGTACAAAGGCGTGGCTACAAACAAGACGATTAACGGCCACTGCACGCGGTGGGCCGTACCAGGTGACTAGAGGGGGCTCCGTGACAGTATTTAATCAAAATGTAATAACTGACTTAATAACTGACTTCATTTATCATAACATAATATTCTAAGGTTTTGGCTAATATTAAGGGTAATTAAAGGCAACCAAAGACATGCTACACTGTATGAAGTGGAAGAGCATTAGGTAGTCCAGTCATCATATTAGTTTCCTCCAAGAACTGAATGAATATTTTTGGCAGCAGAAAGTCTTTGGTGTGCTGAGGTTGCAATAAGCTGTGTTTCAATACGGAGATGTTTGACCCACCTCCTAACTTTTTTTTTTTTTTTTTTTTTTTTTTTTTGTATAGACAAATTATGTATGATTGTTGCAGAAAGATTATGTGTTTATAATCATGTAGGGTAAGTCTGAAAAAGTATCAATTTTTTTTTTTTTCAAAAGTATTCTTGACTCATTACAAGCACATCATTTTTTCTAATTTATCTGCATAGAGGAGATCAGGGTTGGTTGTCACCTTGGTTGGTTGGCCCATTACTCATATTCTGTAAACTGTGGGTATATCTATAGAAGTATTGACACTGAAATGTTCGGATTTGAGGGCAGAAGCCAGTTGCCATATTTCCCTCTCTCTGACCTGAAGAGACCTGATGTAAGATCACTTTTGTGATTTTCCATACCATAAAGTCTGTTTTTTGGAATCATGTATTGAGAGGAAACTAAAATACCTTGAAATCAACTTTTTCACTAAAAACCGTGGGGAAAGTATTGTAGTACCAGTTATTAGTTTGAACTGTTTCCTTAAATGTTGACGTCATTATCATGCCCTTTAGTGTAACTTCCTTTGTTGTTGTGGTTGTCACACTCATGATGAGGATGATGGCACATACCATGTCAATCAAGGTGTGTTCATGTTCCTTGAATTTATGGTGCAAATATCAGTCAAACAGTTTGATACAACTGTAAATATTCTACTCGAAGCATGAGATTTCCTCCACCTCCTCTCTGCAGTCCCTAGTTCTCTCCTGTGGCAGTGAAGTGTTTCTGTTAGCCAGGGGGGAAGGACTTAGCAGGTCTAGAGGAGAGAGGGCACAGAAGATTCATTGATGAGGAGAGTGTAGAAATGAAAGTGATTTGTAACTTTATCTAAAGAGAGAGAGGATGGAGAGTCAGGGTGAGGAAGGGTGGACAAAATAGTAGAAGTAAGGGAAGAGGGAGTTATGGAGTGCAGATTGTGACAGAGGAAGGAGGAACATGTTGAAGAGGACTGGATGGAAAGAGAAGGAAGGGAGAGAGAGAAGGATAGAAAGTCATGGTCCGAGAGGTGGAGGGGGGCGACTGTGATGTCTGATGTTGTGGTGGTACGGGTGAAGATCAGGTCCAGAACATTGCCCGCTTTGTGAGTCGGAAGAGAGTGGTTGAGGGTGAGGTCAAATGCTGTCAACAGCGGAATGATGCAGGAGGAATGCAGCTTGTCTGATGGAAGGTTGAAGTCTCCAAGGAGAATGAGTGGATTTCCTTCAATGGGGAAATGACTCAGAAGGATGTTGAGCTCATCAATGAAGTGATCTAGGGAACCTAGAGGGCGGTAGATGACAATGATAAGAAGTTTGGTGGGGAAAGACACTGTAATGGCATGAAATTCAAAAGAGGAGATGGAAAGTGGAGTGAAAGTTTGATACAACTGTAAATATTCTACTCGAAGCATTACATTAAGTGAACTGAACAGTTTTAGATTTAGTTCTATGGATATTTATTCACAGAAATATTTGCTACATTTTTCATTCATTTCTCTTTAATGAGAATGACATTTTGGTAAAATCTGTTATTCTTTTTTATACAGTCATTTATTAAAGATCTAATATAATTTCACCATGACAACCAGCCATATGCTGTGTGACAACCAACCCCACCATGCAGCTGGTCTTCACAAATGCAAATGTATTCAACATGTATTCAAAATCTAATAGTTCATTATACCACTAGTGTAACTGTATAAGTTTCTGCTGCCTTTGTGCAGGGAGACACTCTGCTATTTCATGATGTCTAGGTTTGTCTGATGTCTGATGGGAGCCAAACAAAAAAATATAAAAATAAAAATGTTCGCAGACCTGAGCGTTCCCCATTTCCATGGCAACATAGTCACTTCCGGGTTTTCCAGTTTTCGTCTCCATGGTTCCGTGTCTCCTCCCCTTTGTGTCCAGCTCTTCCTAGTTTGTCCCTGATTGTAGTCCCATGTAAACCCCGTTCCTACATCTCTTGGTTGTCGGTCATTGTAGCTTTCTCTCTTTGTTTTGGTAAGATTGTCTTTCATGGTTTCTGGTTAGTTCTCGTTATCCATGCTCATTGTGCTCATTGTGCACGGTTTGGACGTGGATCAGACAACCTATGATAGCATTTCAGTGATATGATAATGGTGCCCCTTTGATCAATGCCACATATAGTCAAAAAGTCAACATTATTTGATAATTATTTAGTTTCAGACTTTAAAGATTAAGTGCAAATTTTATATTATTAACGAATGTGTCAAAACTAAACATGTTTGAAAAGCATTGCAATTGCAAAGTTGTTTGTTTGCAAAGATTCATTTGAGTCCATTTTGAGTTTGTGTTGCCAAATTTAACTATGTAGGAGATATACTAGATTTTTTAGTATAGTGCCCCCAAGTGGCCATTTCCCTTGAAACCTGACTATGTCTTAGAGAATGCATACATGACAATACAATTCAAGTTTGATGTGGATTGACCAGTGCTTAGCCTGTAAAATCTGTACTGAATGCTGACTGGCTGATGGTATCAGTCCTTTTTGGAGATATAGTATCCCTGTTTTAGGTCCTGCTCCATACATGCATACAGATGTTATGTACCAGTTTCACATTAGCTGGACAATCTGAGTAGGTGTGATAGTTTCTTGCCTGTGATAGCGCCCCCTATTTAAGCAGGTGCACCAAAATGGTTGACTTGCCCCATAGCCACTTGGGGTACATGTCTGTAAAGTTTGGTGTCATTGCATTGAAGGGTTCAACTTATTTGATTGGCATGTACAAACTACACAGTATAGAAATCCCCAGATCTTTTGATATTTATTAAACTTCAGACTCTTGTGAATGTCTGGTTACCAGATGTGTGTAGGTTTGGTGAAAATCCTAGGAGTTAGTGTTCCTAAATGTGTGTGATTTTGCATATTATGCAAATTATCTCAAAATATAAGTGGGTGGAGCTTATGGCTACTTTTTGTGGACTGGAAGACTAGTAATTACCTGAAAAAATAATTTTGTCTGTGTAACATTTGCCCGAGTGCCGCAGGGTGCAGAACAGGATGCACTCCCTCGACTTTGTGAAACATTTAATGATATGGAACATATAACACAATGGTGGCACTCACACATAACATGAACATTGAACATAAATACACTTTAAGAAGCAGTTATGTCCTGGCCCTGGCCCCATGGACAGTTCACTGTTTTTGTACCAAGTAACAAAGCTGTCAAATCAACATCTGTGAGTTCTGTCATACAGACCATTAATCATATCATTATATACACACTACTGTTCAAATCTTTGGAATCACTGCACCAGTGTTCTCAATAATCCACTTTTTTGTGGATACGTACATAAAATTATTATAATGTGATACTAGAATTTAAAAATTCATGAATTTTCAAATAACTTTTAGGAAGCACATAAATACACAAATAATTTTGTCCAGATTTATGTAGAATTGTGCAGTTGACTCCAAAATGCTTCATAGACATGTATGGAGAGAGTTAATAATAAAATTAATATCCAGAATACTTCACAAAGGGGTGGAAAGCAATGATCAAATCTTGAGGCAGATTATTTCAGGAGAAATTGCATTAAATTCAATTTATTTAATTATTCAATAGTTAATGACCTATATTTCACTAAAATACTAAATGATAGTTTAGAATGACATATCTACATACATTATTTAGACTTACATTGCATAAAGTTGCAATAAAATATAGCATAAATATGGGAACCCAAATTTTTGTAGTAGTATGAATGATAAAAAACTGCAAAACACATCCATGTTACACACATGCACACACACACACACACACACACACACATGTGCATCTTACTGTTCTGCTGCTGCAGGTGAAAACTCTGGTGGCAGATGAGGCGAAGGCCCGATATCTCGTCAAGTTGCACATGGTCGCCGTGGAAATGAACTCTGACACTCTGAAGAATGGAATACTCTATTACACGCTGACAGGGAAAACTGCTGAATCAGTAACTGAGGTAGAGGAGTGTGTGTGTGTGTGTGTGTGAGTGTGTGTGTGTGTGTGTGTGTGTGTGTGTGGGAGGAAGGGAGGAAGAACAAAAAAGAGAAAATTGAATATTATAGAAATAGCACTCTCTCACTCTCTCACTGTGTCTCACTGTCTCTTTCTCTCTTTCTTTCTCTCTTTCTCTTTCTCTCTCTCCTTCTTTACTAAGTCTGAGCAGGTTAAAGTCCGTATCCATGGCAGCCGTAGGAAAGGCCTGCTTCTGGAATCCAATATTATTGCTTCGAATGGAGTGATCCACATCACTGATAAAATGATGGACACGGTCCCTCCTACTGTTATAAGTGACAGTCAGGTGCGTTCTTCAGACAAGCCAGATGCTTTTAATAATACTGACGTAAATCAGGAAATCCTTCTTTCTGAGTTATTAAGTAAAATAAAACTCTTTTTTATAATTTGCTCTTTGAATTCAGGAAAACCTGATGAAGATTCTTTCTGACAATGGAAAGTTCTCCTAATTTAAATCTCTCCTTGAGGTATCGGAAAATTGTGAGAAATGTCTACATATGCAGTAAATGCGCATGTATGAAACTCTAAGTCTGTCTCTTTGCATCAGAAAACCAACATGATGGTTATTTTGGACGAGGCAGGTCCCTACACAGTGTTTGCTCCAACAAACACCGCCTTTTCTTTACTGAAGGAAGGTTACCTAGACTACCTTGTGTCTGATGAGGTGGGTCTGCACTGCAAAATTTCTGCAGTATTTTATATTTAGCATCACTTAACTGGAAACAAGTTGATTTTTCCCTTTATATTTCTGTTCCTTTCATCTCTGAAGGGCAATTCAAAACTACTGGAACTAATGAGAAACCATATTGTTTTGTAGGAATGTGGTGTTCCCTTCTGCATAGCATATTGAAACTTTACACATGATGCTACCAAACGTCTTTTTCTGTAATTACACTCATGTCTTATTTTCTTGCATTGACATCATCTGAGTTTTAGCTATATCATCTCAAGTGCGTAGACTGTGTCCATGGCTAATCAAGTTCTAGCACTTAATGTCACCCTTGTTGTGAGTACTCAAGAATTTTCACACTTCATTTCATGTAACACTTCACCAGGAAATGCTGGCATTGCTAAAATGTATGAGAAGTAGGAGTCAATCAACAAACACACACATGCTGACCACCTCTAGCTGCATTTACAGTTATTCAAGTAGGAATGTGGTCTGGTACACTGTGTGATTAAACATGCTGTACCATCCAAAAACTATTAGCATTTTGTCTGCTCCAGCATGTCAGTTATTCCCATTTATTATTGCCATTTATTATTCAGTCATAAAAAGGCTCTGGCTGATTCTCATTCATGTTTAGGTATGTAAGTAGTGTTTGTGTTGGATGGACATTTCCCAATATGGTTTCTGCTCATAATCAAGGTCAGATTTTTATCAACGGGGTAGCAGTGGTTGAGACAGATGTTGAGGCAAAGAATGGACGTCTCTATTCGCTGGATGGGATTCTAATCCCGCCCACCATAGAACCCATCCTCCCTCATCGATGTGACGTTACTGAAAATGTTAAATATAAGGTGAGTTTAGGCCATGCATCTAGAAGTTACTTTTCATTTAAATCTGCAGAATGCCTCATGTCATCTAAGAAAAAAAGGTACTGTTGCTTGTTGGAGTGAGAGCTTCTATGCAAGACCATTTTCTCTTTTGTCTCCAGGGTCTGTGTGTGAGCTATTCATCAGTCACCAGGTCTACCTGTCCAACAGGTGTCTCAGTGGTCAGGAGATGCCTTCTTCATAACTTTTATTATTATATGACGACTGAAGTCATATAATTCAAAATATTTTACCCTTAACAGGTTTACAGAAGATTTACAAATACCTAGTAATCAGTATAACTGCATGTTTGTTTGAGTGATGGAAAAGTGTTTAAGGTTGATTGTGTTTGAGGTTTTTAGTGTCTATCTCGAGGTGCATATCTAAATGATCTGTGTATATCTACATTTCTCTCCCTTGTGGCCCTTGTGTGAAGAGCACATTTTCCAGGGGCTGTGTGTACATGAAAAAGTCTCTAGGCCTGAATGTTCCCGTTCTGGGCTGCAGCCTGTATTGCAGTGAGAACCGTACTGTGAGTATGAGAACCAACACCAATCACTTCATGTGTTCCAGATCTGTTCTAGCATGCATTGCACCAGCCTTATAGGAGCTGGTCATCGAAATGTCAGTTTCAACAATAATACAATACAATACAGTAACTCAAAGTTTCTGAGACTGGTGAGACTGGGTTCATTATTAGGCTTTACCTCCACAGATTCAACATGCCAACTTCTTTGTTTAATTTATAATAAGAGAAAATCCAGCCAATGCATGTGCAGTAGTTCGGTCTAACACACTTACATATACTCAGGGCACAAAGTCACACTGTCATAAAGTAAACCTCCAGTAAATACGTTTATCCCTGAATCTTGACACTAATTACTTAACAGCAGAGTAGATTTGTACATTGTTCTTTATACAGCATTTTGGGTGTTTTGTATTAAAACTGAAGCTAAAGTAGGAGATGATGTCTCTCTTTCTCCATGTTGTGAAGACCCCACAATGCTGTAAAGGCTTTTTTGGATCAGACTGTTCCCCTTGCCCAGGTGGATTCACTGCCCCCTGCTCCTCTCATGGCATGGTACACACACACACACACACACACACACACACACACACACGCGCGCACATGCACACGCACACACACACACACAGGTGTGCACACACGCACACCCCACTTCACAACTCTCCCTTTGTTTCAGTGCTTCGAGGGTATAGATGGCAATGGCACTTGTCAGTGTGAGCCCAACTTCAAAGGGTCCCTTTGCCAGTACTGTGCTGACCCCAACAAGTACGGCCCATCCTGTGACCAAAGTGCAACTCCAGAAGCATCAGAGTACCCTCCCATATCCATAGATCAGATCCATCTTTGATCAGCCTCAACTGTCATAAGAGCTTTAATCTCCCTTCACCTCTCTTTCTTGTACCCCAGCCTGCGGGTGTGTGCACAGTGTGTGTGACAACCGCCCAGAAGCCCACGGCATGTGTAAGTCAGGCTCCTGCAAGCCAGGTTTCTCTGGGCAGCTCTGTGATAAGCACACCCAGCCCTGCGGGCCCAAGCAGCCGTGCCACGCCCATGCCGACTGTGTCTACAGTGAAGGAGAGCTCATGAGAGTGCCCCGCCTTTGCCCCGTCCTTAATCTGCCCTTAACCCCACCCTTACACTACCGTTAACCGACTTGAGTGGTTGGAGAAGCAGGAGGGAAAGCTCCACCCTGGGACTTGGTAGTTATGTTTAAAGGCAAGTAAGTATTTTCTTCTTTTAGTGAAGGGTTGTAATAGGTTTGGTTTCGGTTAAGATAGAAATAAGGATGTTTTTTTTTATTCACTTCATCATATGGTATGAAGATGTGAAGGAACAAATTTTTTCAGTCAGGGAGATGTGTGTTTCATTTTACTTGTGTATCTTTGTTCAAGGTGTGTGTGTAAGCTGTGTTTCAAAGGGAATGGATTCCTGTGTGTGGAGAGCGACCCGTGTACTTCACCTCCCAACGGAGGCTGCAGTAACAACGTAGGTCAAGAATGCATTTGTGTGTGTTGGTGCGTGCGTATGTGTGTGCGCGCGTGTGTGTGTGTGTGAATGTGTGTGTGTTTCTGAATGTCTTTGTTCTCTCTCTCAGGCTAGGTGTATAAAAACTGGACCAGGCACCCGCAGGTGTGAGTGTCTGAAGGGTGGAAAGAGGATGGAGATGAATGCCAGCCTGTCAATAACTGTGTGGAGCCCTCTAGAGGCGGGTGCCATCCCAACGTGTCATGCATCCACGTAGGCCCAGGACAGGTGAGACGGCTGCTGCTTAACCCAGACACTCAGTCCAGCACAGACTCTAGACTAAGGGCACTTGCACAGCATATTGTGTCATGGATGTTGCCTTAGAGCCACTTTTACCTACTCTACATCAGTCCTTTGTACATCTCCATTGTTCCATCCATCCATACATCCATCCATCCAGACATGAATTCAGCCTCTGTGTTTGCTGAGCTTGTCAGTCATTCTTTCTATTTTTTTTCCAGAATTACTGTATGTGCAAGAAGAATTACCGTGGCAATGTTAAAGATTGTGAGGCTATCAATCAGTGTGTAGATCAAATGGGAGGATGTCATCAGCATGTTAGTGTGACACACACACACACACATCAGCATGTTAGTGTGACACACACACACACACACACACACACAGTTTCAGATGCGTTAAAATCATAATAGCATAACACCATTACATGAGATGGTCATGCAATTATTGTGGGAGTTAAATGATCACATTATTCCTCCAGGCTTCTTGCTTGTATGGGAATCAAGGGAGGTTTGAGTGTATATGTCAGACGGGTTATTCAGGAGATGGGAGCATCTGCTATGGAACCCTGGCACGGGTATGACAGCAGAATACTATACGATTTAGTAGTATTTCAGTGATTTTAGATCATGCTCTGCCATATGTTAGACTTCACAGAATTTAGTCACACTGAATATGAACACCTGAACACTGAGAAACATGAATATCCTCACATAAAGAGGATTATTTACATTTTCTTCTAAAGGAAGTGGAAAACAATCCTGATCTGAGTGAATTCAATACGTGGTTGACTGTAAGTTTCAGTCTGTACTTCTTTGAAAATTAAGATATAAAGTCTATCTAAATTATTGATAAAAACATTTTATGTGTAGGTATTTACAAGTATTATGCAGATTTTGTTAATAATTAATATGTAATTATTATGTAATTAATATCTAAGTAAAAAGTCACTTTTTGGAACTGATCTTTGAAGGACTGAGGCAAAGTGTATATCAGAGGTAAAGGGTAATATGTGTGCTCTGTGGGGAATTATTACGGGTGTTCTGAGTGTCTCCTCTGGAATGGGCTGCAGCGAGCAGACCTCAAGGACATGCTGACCGAAGGCCAGAACATGACTCTATTTGTGCCATCGGAACAAGCCATCGGCACCCTGAGCAAAGACGACCGGGATTACTGGCTGGCCGTCAGCAACCTTCCAAGTCTGGTCAAGTGAGTTCACTATCACAGTGTAATCTGCACTAGTGTAATCTGTCACCTTGCCACATCTCTTTGGGTTGCATACACAGTTGCTCTTGGTGTAAAATCAACAGTGGTCAGTCATGAAATGCAGTGGAATGTCATATGATATTTAATGACTCTTAATGGTTGCTCATAATTGGTGTGTTCAATCTGTCCTCAGGAGTCACATGGTTTCTGGGTTCTTTGCTTTGGCTGAGCTCCGGAGTTCACCTTCTCCAGAACTAGTTTCCCTTTTGAAAAAGACACTTCCTGTTTCCTGGACCAATGAGGTAAAAAGACTGTGGGGATTCTATCATTCTATCTTTATAGTCACTCACACACACACACACACACACACACACACACACACACACACACACACACACACACACACACACACACACCAACACCTACACATTCCAAGCAATTTTATTTTAAAAAAGGCTGTAATTAAGGGGATTTTCTCACTGGGTATATTCTGTATTCTTCATTAGACCATCAGAGTGGCTGGAGCTAAAATTTTATCAGGAGACATTGTTGCCAAGAATGGACTCATTCACCTGATCGACACAGCAAGTGTTAAAAAAACCCTCAAAAATGCAGTGGAATCCTCTTACTGTTATGTAGTGGAAATGATAGACTGGTGTTTCTTTGCCAGGTTCTCATCTCTGATCGTAAGCTGAGCGAAGGTTTACTTGAGGTGCTGAACCAGAGACCACAGTTCTCTCTCTTCAGGGACATGCTTCTTGTGGGTATCCCCTAATGCTCTTCTTGTAGGTCTGTCATACTGCCAGTCTCTCACAGGGAAGGATATGATTGTCTCTCCTTAGCTTTTATGGTGTAAGCATCATTAACATGATTAAATTTAGCTTTTCTGGTGCTTTAGAAATTCAACTTGACTGAGGAAATGGAGAGCGCCTCTGGTTTTACATTGTTCGCACCTACGGACAGTGCTATTACTGAATATCTGAAGAACACCGGTGAAAGCTCATTGGTACTGTACACACACACACAAACACACACACATGTTTGGTGTTTGTTTATATGTGATAGTGTGTGATTTCTCCAAACTAGGACCTGAATGTGACGCGTTACCACATTGTGCTGGGTGACACCCTGAGGCAGGCAGACCTGCAGGATGGCCTGTACAAAGACACCATGCTGGGTTTCTCCTATCAGATAGGCATTTTCTGCAAAGACAGTAACGTAGGTCAACTCTTTACCCATGTGAACGGGGAAATCATAGGAACATATGGGATATAGAAGAGATGTGCGTTAAACTACCCAGTACACATGAGAACAGCTACTCTGTTCCCAGTCAGCTGTGGAAAATGGAGCCTAAATGCTCACAGACATGCAGACAGACACTCAAAGACCCACACAAACATGTCTCCGTCTTCCCACAGTAACACTAGTGAGTGAGGAACAGTCGAACCCTTTCATACACAGAGAGCATCGAGAGCCGCACACTTAATAAATCTTAATAATATGTACACTTATGAGCAGGCTTGTGTTCAGACTTTGTCTTTGTTGTACACCAATCATGGATAGTACAGAAGTCAAATAACATCCAACCTCTTGCTTCAGACTGGGCAGAACATTCCTCCCAGTCACTCCTCTCCCGGTTTCCCAGTCATTGTCTGCCATATTTGTTTTGTAATAAAATACTGTCTGTAATACTGTTTGTTCAGAATATCAACTTTCTTTGTTTTGTACTAGGGAAACCCTGCAAGAATGAAAGTTCTCACATTGTTTCTCTATTTGAGTGAAATATAAGTAACTGTATGGATAACTGTTTATTTCTTGGCCATCAGGGTGAAATTGTAGGGTTGAGGCTAAATGTATAATCTACACTTTATCTGCTTTACCTCAGATAAAACTGTTAGGGTCTTCCACTACCGTTCTCCACTGGGAGTGTACAAACTCAACTACACACAGGCCCAGGAGGCCTGCAAGCAGGAGGGAGGCACTATTGCTACATACACACAACTGTCCTACGCTCAGCAGGTGGGTGTAGATGCAAGTAGGCACACTGAGCATCTGAGCAAGAGATAGAGATGGCTGTGCGGTATGTTTGACGTCCTATCTGTGGGCCACGCAGGCTGGGTACAGTCTGTGTTCTGCCGGGTGGCTCGAGCAGGAGCGCGTGGCCTATCCCATGAGCTATTCCCACCTCAAATGTGGCTTTGGTCACGTGGGCATCGTGGACTACGGCAAACAAACTGACCTGAGCAGGACCTGGGACACGTTCTGCTACCGGCCAAAGGGTAAGACCATGCAGCTTATGACGGTGTATGACAAACATAAAACATGTTAAACATGTTAAACCCCATAGTTCAACTATGACTCCAAACTCAAACCATAACCTCAGCCTCAAACCATAATCCCAATATTGAACTATAACAACAACCTTAAACCTTAATTCCAACTTCAAGCCAAACTATACTGAGCCTCAAGTTTGCATTTAATACAACAATCCATGCTGTTAAATGTAGATGGTGTGTGTGTGTGTGTGTGTGTGTGTGTGTGTGTGTGTGTATGTATCTGTGTGTGTGTGTGTGTGTGTGTGTGTGTACGCGCGCGCATGTTTATTTATTTGTTAATATTATTGTTTTACCAGATGTGAAATGTGAGTGTAAGATGGGCTACATTGGTGATGGATACACTTGCACTGGAAACCTGCTACAGGTTCTCTCCTCCAAGCCCAACTTTTCCAACTTTCTGTCAGTGAGTATAACAGCTCACAAGCTGCATGAAAAACATGTTCTGCACTTTCCAAACAGAATCCCTGGAGTATTAAAGAAAACACTCCTGAGTAAACTGCATTACAGCCAGTTTGTTGTTACCAGAACATATTACTTCTGGTTTTATCAGAGTAGTTCTTAAGGACTAGCATTCTATGCTGTGTACATTGATGCACTGATATCAGATGCACTCATATCAGACTCTTGCCACCAGATTTGGCTCTGATGTTCCCCAGTAACTGACACTGACTGGTCTCATAAATTGTTCCCATCCCCAGCAAATCTTGAATTGCTCCAGGACTTCAGCATCAGGTCAAGAGTTTGTGAGGCGTCTCAGCAACATAACCACCCAGTCCACCCTGTTTGTGCCTGATAATGACGGTCTCTATGAGAACGAGGTAGTTTGGTCCTTTCCATACCACACAGATGTCTGCATTCTTCATGAGTCAAGATTAAAGGTGTTTTACACTCCCCCTCTCTCTGGAATAGACACTGTCCTACAGGGATTTAGGGCACCACCTGCTGGATGGGAGAGCTCTGGTGCTGCAAGCTCTCATTAACATCAGCCATGTTCGAACACATCTGGGACATACACTCAGTGTGAAAGGGGTTCCTAGCCTGCAGAGCCCCCAGACACTGGTAAACATTTACCTCATTTAAGCTGCATTATAGTTAGTGGATGTTCTAAACAATTACATTTACTTAAAGTCTAAATCAGGCATGCACAATGTCTCCTGAAAACTGTGTTAGTGGATGCAAATAATTACCAACAAAGTTTAACAGATCCTTTCTGCCTCCAGGCTTCCTCTGGATATGTCAATGACCGTTTTATTATCGAATCCGACATTTTTGCATCCAATGGGATCATCCATGTGTTGCATGGACCACTGAAAGCTCCACCCCCTCCGGCCCCTTCCCTCCACCCCGCCCACAAGGCAGGGATGGGCATCGGTGTTCTGTTACTCATCATCCTTATCGTGGCTGGAGCATTTGTGGCCTACCATTTCTACACCCAGCAATCCAAGCCTTTCCAGTTCCACTACTTCAAGGTTAGTGTGGACACGGTGCGTCACAAGATAGCAACATGTTTTTAATATGCAAACAGAAAAATTAATCCAAACATGTGAAGAAAGATTTAATAAAAGGAAAATGAATTAGACTGTTATAGTGTGTATATGCAGTATGCAAGTATGTGTGTTTGGCTTTCAGGAAGATGAGAATGAAGACAGCAGCCCTTCTGGATCAGCCCCGTACATCTCCAACCCCACGTATGAGTTCACACCTGCCCCCACTGACCCCCACCTCCCAGCAGATGAGGTAAGTAAAAGAATTACAGTTACAGATTACAGTTATGCATAATTACAGTTACAGACTGAAACAGAACAAAACTTTGTGCTGCCCGGTTCTAACACTGGACTGTGTTACAGAAGGATGACGAGCAGCAGATGGTTGCCAGTGGCTCTTATGATCTTCTGCAGGATAGCTGAAGAGATGTGGGATCTCACTCAGACACTCTCCGTACAGCTCAGAGCCTGAACTGCTGTAGAGCAGCAGGACACTCAAGTGCTGCAGTACCTTAGTAGACCATAAGAGGGCAGAAGAAAAAAAGAACAAAGATTGAACTGCAGTTTCATAAAGTTGAACTGCAATGAACTGGACCTTGACGACCCAGTAAAATGGGAAGTACTTTTGTGATTATGTGTGTAAAACTGTTTACGTCTCTGTGTGCATGTGTTGTGTGGTTGAATGTTTACATGTTTGTTGGCCTTGATTATTCCTTTGGTATAACAAGTTTATGTTCATGTTACCACTACATGCACAAATAAACAAACAAAAGCATTTGTATCAGTTGTGATTCATAAACTCTAAGGTATATTTCACTGAACATAAATTTCTAATCAGCTGGATAACTTGAGACAAAAGTCGAGGCTATAATGTGCCCCTAGCCCTTCTGCCACTGTCTTCTCATGTGTGTAGCCTGGTCCAGGCTGCACACGGTCTGTGATTTGGGAACAAGCCAGAATGGTGCAAGTTTCAGATACTCTGGACTGGGTTATAGCAGGGTTATAAATACAAGTGTTATCTGATAGAAAAAAGTGTGTATTTAGTCTTTGATGCATTTTGAAAGAGCTGTATTCAAAATCCTTTTAGAATACAATAATATTCTGTGCCAATATCACTTGTTCTCTTTCTCTCTTGGTTTACTTAAAAAAAACTGCCCATTGAAGAATAGAGCATTTCTTATGTGTTTTTAGTGAGGGCGACTTTTTCTCTCTTTTTTCTGTCAGTAGAATAAAATATCTGTTTCACCGCCGTGATTATAAAATTCATAATCCTCTTCTGCCATCTTGTAGATGAAATATGTATTACAGTATACGGCAAAATGATTTTGTCACATCTTATCATTATCTATATAAAAGTTTTTAAAACTTTTACATTGAATTGTAATAAAACATGTTCTAAAGTCTTTATTAAATTATCTACTGTTTTTCTATTTTGCAGTCATAATTTCTTCATTATATGCTTCCTTTCAAATAACTGAAAACCAAGCGTCATCTTTCTCACTTTAGGCTATTAAAATATAAGTATTTGGATGTTTTTCTATTCAATTTAGTTTATTTCGAGTGATAAACTAGTGCTTTGAGTGATAAACTAGTGTCTTTCTAAATCTGTATCTTTACCCAAACTAGCTGTGTGTTTGTCTGTCAGATACAGTATTAATCAGTGTTTAGATCAGCTCTGCGCAGGTGGCATTACAGCTGAATCTACACTGAGTGCTTCCTCACTCTGAAATCAGTCTCCTGTATGCTGGTGACTTTCTCACCACACTCTCCTCAGTCAGACGCCTCTATAGACGGGAGGTGGGGTTCTGTTCATCCACGCTGAAGTTATTTTGATATATATGGAGTAAGTCAAACATGCATCCTCTGATTTGTCACTGTAGAATGTTTGATGATTTCCCCTTCTCTGTCTAATAAGGTAACAGTGATTGTGATTGGCAGCTGTGAGGAGCTCGCTTGCTCTCTCTCTCTCTCTCTCTCTCTCTCTCTCTCTCTCTCTCTCTCTCTCTCTCTCTTGTTCTCTATAGGGGGCTGAGGGGGCACAGTTCCTTCAGTCTCTCTGGGGTAGTGGAGGTGAAGCTTGTGTTTCCTGTTGAGTTGAACAGAGTGTGTGCAGGGCAGAGGGAGATGGACAGCTGTCTGACTTTAATTCTTCTGATGTCCACAGTCTCACTCACTACTACTGGTAAGTACACACTCAATTATACAAACATTCTCAGATCAGTAGGAACTAGTCAGTTAGTGCTGCCCAAGGTAAAGACTAATCATGGAGAGGCAGCATTTAGCTATTATACTGTTCTTAAATGGAACAGTGTGTTAGACAAGCCCTGACACCAGATACTTTTAAGTCTGTACACAAAAAAACTTTAATTTTAACAAGTTTTCAACTTCAACAGCATTTTTTAATTTAATTTAAAATGTTTTCATAATTTTCATAATTAAAATGCACTTGTATATTTTTCATTCTTATTTGATTCTTTATTTTATTTTGTCTCAGCTCTTTACATGTTTAATTTGAAATCTGTTAGCATTTTAATTTAACATTGAATGTTAATTTAATATTGAGTTGTAGTTAGATCTCTCTCTCTCTCTCTCTCGCTCTCTCTCTCTCTCTCTCTCTCACACACACACACACACACACACACACACACACACACACACACACACACACACACACACACTTCTGTTTCCTTTAACAGACAGTGTGAGGCTGGTGGATGGTAGTAGTCGCTGTGCTGGGAGAGTGGAGGTTCTTCATGAAGGACAGTGGGGAACAGTGTGTGGTGATGACTGGGATATGAGAGATGCTGCAGTGGTGTGTAGAGAAGTGGACTGTGGGGAGGCAGTAGATGTACTGGGTGGTGCTCACTTTGGACCAGGATCAGGACCAATCTGGATGGATGATGTGGACTGTAGTGGATCAGAGTCTACACTGAAGAACTGTAGATCAGCAGGGTGGGGGGAACATTACTGTGAGCATGATGAAGATGCTGGAGTAAAGTGCTCAGGTAAGATTTAAAAAATACATACAAAAATATCATATCGAATATCGCTAATTATCACATCAAATATAAAACATATCTTTATCATACTAATTTTATTTTAAATTAGCTTTTCAGAATTTTTCACTTGAGTCTTACATTTAATCAACATTAAAACAGTTTTGGCTCACATTTTTAGTTTCTCATACAATTATTAGCCAGGAATGGGCCAAATATTTCTAACAGAGAATATTTCTCACCACTGCAGCTCCAAGGCAAGAGTGAAAGATTAAAGAGAAAATAGAAGACTGGCTGGGAAAGAGAGAGAGAGAGAGAGAGAGAGAGAGAGAGAGAGAGAGAGAGAGAGAGAGAGAGAGAGAGAGAGAGCTGCTATTCTTAGACATTCAGTAACCAGAAGGGAAACTATACTCTGAGAGAAGGATCTACAGACTTTGTAAGACAGTTACCGGAGGCAAATTGTCCAAGCATTATTGAGACCATTCCACTGAGAACTTATCACACTTTATTCTTATTCAGGAATTAGTGAAATATGTCACTTCTTGCACTGATCAGTGCAGTTATTCAAATTATTTAAATGCACAGCTCACAGGATGTCCAGATTTACAGACAGTCCTCACCTGTGCTCTGAGAGAGTGGGGGTGCTTCATGGAGAGACCTGGGGCATAGCAACATTGTTTACGTTGTTTTGATGAAACCATAAAAAAGAATTTGAATTCTGTAAAATTAATCATTTCTTAAATCGGTGTGTTCACTTAGAATTTATATAGATGTCACATGCAAAGAAACATTTAATGAAAGTAACAAAACCGAACATAAAAGTGAACTAACTAAAAAAAAAAGAAGCCAGCGTAACATACAATGACCGATAACAACTATTGCAAACAGAACAAGCTTAAATAAGGTGTAAAATAATTACATAACAGCCTCCAGGTGGTCTGGCGAATGAGGGAACACACAATACCTGAGGGAGGAATGGTACAAATAAAACAAAGACACATGTAAGACAAGAATAACAAAAATAAATGCCACATGCAGAGCCACCGCTGAATGACACAGGCTACAGCAGGGAGGCTACATCACAATAGATATTTATAAAGAACCTTTTAACAGGGTTTGAATTATTCATTTTGTTGTTCATGTGGTTTAGATTATTATAATACATAGATTTCAATCCCAGTTTTAACTAATGACCTGCACCAGGTCTCTGGGAGAGTAGATTCACCCTATAGGAACATCTGATCATTGTACAGTATTTTAGTCCGTGTGCATTCATTTGTACAAATGGTCATCACCAGTGCCTTGAAATAGTAAAGGTGTTTCAGGACTTAAAAGGTGTTTAAAGACTTTTGACCAGCAAGTTACAGATGTTTGTTGAGAGCTGGACTGTACATTCATGATAAACTTGTCCAGAATGCAGCAGCTTGACTGGTCTTCAATCTTCTGAAGTCCACACATATCACTCCACTCCTGCATTTCCTTCAATGGCTTCCAGTAGTTGCCCACATCAGATTTAAAACTTTGATGCTCGCTTACATTGCCAAAAATGGACCAGCCCCTCCATAAATGATGTCAATGGTCAAAGCCCGATCCGTACCTTGAGTACTTCAAACCTCATGTATGGCTCGGCTTGAAATACCATGCTCCAAGTCTCATGGAAGACAAGCATCAAGATTATTCTTTTTCCTGGCTCCCAGAAGGTGGATCGAAAACTTCCTCTGGCTGTCCGGACAGCAGAGTCCCTTGCAGTCTTCAAATGCAGACTGAAAACCCAATTTGAAAACCCAATTTTTCAACCCAATTTGAAAACCCAATTTGTGCAATATTTAAATGACCATTGATCCTGCAGCCATGTTGAGTAACTGAAATGCTATTACTTGTTGTAGGGTATTGTTTGTTATTGCACATATTATTGTCTGAGCTTATGCATGTTTTGCACTTCTAGGCATCAACCTAGAAGTTGTTGTACTGTTGTTGTACTTCAGCAGTATTCTAGCTCAATAGTATCTTGGACTGTAACCTACTCTACTAAGATATATTCTATGAGTAAATGTCAAAGCACATTTGTA
>NC_137507.1:10405000-10425000 GCF_041902795.1 Electrophorus electricus
CGCAGCCAAGCGTCACCAATTGTTTCTCACCATTTTTAAAAATGGTAATATGTAGTACATAATCAAAGCTGAAAAGCTTTATCTCATGTATCTCACTTGTTCTTCTATTGAAATAAACACGTGATCTTTTGCAAGCTCTCCACATTTAATCATTCAGAATACTTTGCTTATGCTATTAGAGGCCTAAACTTACATTTTAAATTCTCAACAATCTTTGCAGCCTAGTAAATTAACAAATAAACAAATAGCCTAAATAAAACTAACGTTAATTGGAAAAGGCTCCCTATTCCTTTTTAATCTGTACTACCTAGGAGTCGCATCATAAAAATACACATGAAATAAAACATTTAACGTTTTAAAACTTGAGGAAATTATATCTTACAGGCATTCAGTACCATTTCTAAAAATGAATTTGACGACTTCTGTGATATTTTGTAGTATTTTATGTAATCCTACTTTTTTTCTTCATCTACACTTTCACACATTTCAGAATTCGGTGAGCTATGCAGTTTCTGAGTTTAAGATAAAAGGGAGTTTTGTTAATGGCACAAAAGTTACATGACGCGATTCAATTATCAGCCCTTTTTTTTTTCAAAACAAATAGAAAAGGAGAAATCAGATATGAAAAGCTTATTATATATCCTAAAATGAAATTAGTAATATAATCGTTTTTATAATTAATTTATAAGCGTAGTAGAGCTACATAGATTTATTTTATATTTATACTAATGATAAATTGATTATGAGTGAAAGCCAAGGACAATGTTGTAGTATTAACTTATTGTTACACTAGAATAAGTTATTTATTGTAGGTGTCAAAAGCATTAGTACTGTCACACACACACAACACTCTTACATTTATGGCATTTAGCTGAGATAAAATTCAAATTTCTATTATGAATTTAACAAACATAAATAAAATGGAGCCATAAAACCTACACGTACCACTGAGTATTTGTAACGGCCCGACTGCCGCAGGGCAAGTGCAGGACGTACAGACTCACTGGACGGAGACATTTATTAACATACGAAAAACACAACGGCACTCACATATAACGTAAACTGTGAACATGAACACACAACGACTAACATTACCGATGTGAACATTAACACAGACAACATGACCATCGTGAACGTGATCAATAACCGCCAGCGAAGCAGCGTCCCACAGCGGTGTGAGAGCACGCAGACAATGGCAGACTAACCACGTGCAGGCGCGTGCTCAGTACAAAGGCGTGGCTACAAACAAGACAATTAAGCGCCACTGCACGCGGTGGGCCGTACCAGGTGACTAGTGGGGCGGGGGTTGCTCGGTGACAGTATTTAATCAAAGTATTTAAAGACTTAATAACTTATTTTATCATAACACTATTCAAAGATTTTGGCTAATATTAAGAGTAATTAAAGGGAACTAAAGACATGCTACACGGTATGATGTGGAAGAGTTTAACGATTGGCATTAGGTAGTCCAGTCATCATATTAGTTTCCTCCAAGAATGTTTTTCAGAACTGAATGAATATTTTTGGTAGCAGAAAGTCTTTGGTGTGCGGAGGTTGTACAAAGCTTTGCTTCAATACGAAAATGTTTGACCCACCTCCTAACCATTTTATTTATTTATTTATTTATTTATTTATTTTTGTGTAGAAAAAATTATGTTGTATGATTGTTGGGTAAAGATTATTACTTCAATGTGTTTATAATCATGTAGGGTAATACTGAAAAAGTATCAGTTTAATTATTTTTTCCCCAAAGGTATTCTTGACTCATTACAAGCATGTCATTTAATACCTTGAAATCAACTATTTCACTAAAAACAGTGGAGACAGTATTGTAGTATTGTATTGTATTAGACAGCATTGTATTGTATTAATTTGAACTGTTTCCTCAACAGTTCAAATTAATGATGACACCGTTGTCATGGGCCTGATCTCGGACAACGATGAGAGGGCCTACCTGGAGGAGATTAAACAGCTGGAAAACTGGTGCCAGGAAAATAATCTCCTCCTAAACGTCAGTAAGACAAAGGAGCTGATTGTGGATTGCAGCAAGAAGCAGGAGTGGCACTACCAACCTGTGAGGATCAGTGGAACCACGGTGGAGAGAGTAGATAGTTTCAGGTACCTTGGTGTTCACATCTCGCAGGACCTGTCCTGGTCCCGCCATACCAACCCCCTGGCAAAGAAGGCTCGTCAGCGTCTTTACCACCTCAGACACCTAAGATACTTCAGACTGCCCTCCAAGGTACTGCAGAACTTCTACACCTGCACTATCAAGAGCATCCTCACGGGGAACATCACAGTCTGGTTTGGGAACAGCACCAAGCAGGACAGACAAGCACTCCAAAGGGTGGTGCGTTCAGGAGAATGCATCACTCGTACGGAACTTCCTGACCTGCAGACCATTTACTACAAGCGGTGCCAGACCAAGGCCAGGAGGATTGTGAAGGAACCCACCCATCCCAACAATAGGCTGTTCTCTCTTTTGAGGTCAGGGAAGCGCTTTCGCTCCCTGAAGACCAAGACAGAGAGACTGAAGAGGAGCTTCTTCCCACAGGCAATTCGGGCCCTGAATCAGGGAAACTGATAAACTGTGGGGACCACCACCACAATGTAACATAACTGTAAATATGTTCAATTACCACCATGTAACATAACTGTAAATGTCAATTACAAGATGGGACATTGTGTACATACATATCCATATATACATTGTACATTGTGTATATAAACATAATATACATATATTGTACATACATTGCTAATATATTTTTGTATATATATATATATATATAAATATAGAATATATATTTCTCTATGCACCCCTGTTTTACTTTTTCCTTAGGTTGGACAGAGCACTCAACCATTTCACTGCGAGTTATACTGTGTATGACTATGTATGTGACAAATAAACCAAACTTGAAACTTGAAACTTGAAACCCATCCGTATCTCAAGTACTTCGAACCTCAAGTACGGCTCAGCTTGAAATACCATGCTTCAAATCTCATGGAAGACAAGCATCTCACGGAAGACAAGCATTCTGTCCTGGCTCCAAGATGGTGCAATGAACTTCCACTTGCTGTCTGGACAACAGAGTCCCTTGCTGTCTTCAAATGCAGACTGAAGATCTATCTATTCATGGAATATTTCAATGACAACTGACTCTGCTCCTTTATTGACTGACTAAATTAATAGTATTGTTTATTATACTGATGTTGTTTAACAATCTCTAGTACTTATTGTTTATTACAATTATCATTGTTTAAGATTGACCTTATGTATTTTGTACTTCTAGGCATCAGCAGTGATCCCTGTATTTGTACAGTATGCTAGATCATTAGTATCTTGGACTCTAACCTACTGTACAGGCTAGGATATATTCTATGAGTAAATGATAAAGCACTTTTGTTAATTGCTCTGGATAAGAGCATCTGCTAAATGCCATAAATGTAAATGTAAATGTAAATGTAAATGAGTGTGCTGTAGCGTCATCTGTAGCAGCAGAGACTATTACCTACTGACCAAGTTTCATGTCTGTAGGACTTATGGTTTGGTCTGCACAATTTGTTTTAAATAATAATAATAATAATTATAATAATAATAATAATAATGATAATAATAAGCACTATAAGTGCTTGGACCCTAATAAAAATAGTAGCCTTGTAGGTGTCAGTTTTTACATGCAAACGTGCATGCACATACACACACACACAATGCACAGGCATGAGCTGTGGCCACCCAGCCATATTGTATCTGTTTTGCATGTGTTTCCCAGGCAGGTTTTGTGGGAACAGCATGTGAGAAATGTGAGGAGAACATGTTTGGACACGCGTGCAACAATGGTGACAAAGATGATTCTTTAAGCATCCTCACAATTCTGGAGCTATGTAGTCCTTGTGTCTTAATTGTGTGTGTGTGTGTGTGTGTGTGTGTGTGTGCTCACAGAGCTCCCCATTTGTGCTGTGTTGCACTGTGGGCAGAATGCACTCTCTTTTGAAGACATTTCCTCTGGAAAACTGGTGTGAAAATGCAAACCTGGTTTCTTTGGTAATGGGGTCCAATGCACGTGTGAGTACCTGTTTGATGGACTTCCTGGGAGCTGCTCTTTCATTTCCATCAGAACAGAGCAGAGCACTTTTTATACAGCTTTTGCTCTGGTACTGTTGTCAGGAAGAGGTGAAATCCCTAATCTGAGCACTTTCTAACAAATTTGGTTATCAGTTAGATGTGTCTGTCAACAAAGTGTCTTATACAAATGACTTTATATAAGGCTCAAATCCAAAATGTAACCAAGCCAGCTGCCTTCATTCTTTTGAAAAATCCTCTGACTGGTTTGTCACTATTTTTGTTTCAGGCATTGGATGTGGTGCCATTTATAATAAGACATTATGTGTAACTTTACATGTAACATGTGCAAAGGCATAATAGGACAGTTGTAATCGTCATCATGTTTGTCACTGTTGTTGTTTGCAGTGATTAACCCATGTCTGAGGAAAGTGTGTCATGAGCACACAGTGTGTATACACACTGGCCCAAATCAGCACTCATGCATGTGTGCCGAGGGCTATCAGGGAGACGGCTGCATGCCTGCAGACTCCCGCCACAGCAACTCCACTCAATGTGTTTACGATGGCCCTGGAAAGGTGTATGTGTGCACTCTTGTATTTTTTATTAATTTTAGTGCTTGTTTGTAAATAATCTCTAAGTAGAGGCAGGGTTTAGAAGCTTTGCCTGACAATGTGAAGTAGACCAAAAGATCCTCAAAAACTAGACATCATGCTGTGATTCGAAAAAATTCAGGAACAAATGAAATACAAAGTAATTGAGATCTATGAGTCTGGAAAAGGTTATAAAGCCATTTCTAAGGTTTTGGGACTCCAGCGAACTGCAATGAAAGCTGTTGTCCCCAAATGGCAAAAACATGGAATAGTGGTGAACCTTCCCAGGAGTGGCCAACAAAAATTACCCCAAGAGCGCAGCGATGACTCATCCCAGAGGTCACAAAAGACCCCACAACAACATCCAAAGAACTGCAGTCCTCACTTGCCTCAGTTAAGGTCAGTGTTCATGACTCCACCATAATAAGACTGGGCAAAAATGGACTGCATGGCAGAGTTCCAAGACGAAAACCAATGCTGAGCAAAAAGAATATAACGGCTCATCTCAATTTTACCAGAAAACTTGATGATCCCCAAGACTTTTGTGAAAATACTCTGTGGACTGACGGGACAAAAGTTGAACATTTTGGAAGGTGTATGTCCCATTACATCTGGCGTAAAAGTAACACAGCATTTCAGAAAAGGGACATCATACCACCAGTAAAATATGGTGGTGGTGGTAGTGTGATGGTCTGGCACAGTTTTGCTGCTTCATGGACTTGCTGTGGTAAATGGAACCATGAATTCTGCTGTTTACCAAAAGATCCTGAAGGAGAATGTCCAGCCATATGTTTGTGACCTCAAGCTGAAGCACACTTGAGTTCTGCAGCAGGACAATGATCCAAAACACACCAGCAAGTCCATCTCTGAATGGCTTAAGAAAAACTGAATGAAGACTTTGGAGTGGCCTAGTCAAAGTCCTGACCTGAATCCGATTGAGATGCTGTGGCATGACCTTAAAAAGGCGGTTCTTGCTCGAAAACCCTCAAATGTGGCTGAATTACAACAATTCTGAAAAGATGAATGGGCCAAAATTCCTCCACAGTTCAGTAAAATACTCATTGCTAGTTATCGCAAATGCTTGATTGCAGTTGTTGCTGCTAAGGGTGGACCAACCAGTTATTAGGTTTAGGGGGCAATCACTTATTCACACAGGGCCATGTAGGTTTGGATTTTTTTCCCCCTTAATAATAAAAACCTTCATTTAAAAACTGCATTTTTTGTTTACTTGTGTTATCTTTGTCTAATATTTAAATTTGTTCGATCTGAAAGATGTGTGACAAACATGCAAAAAAATATCAGGAAGGGGACACACTTTTTCACACCACTGTACGTACTTCTTTTCTTGCCTGACAGGTGTACATGACTGGAGGGGTTCCTTGGCAATGGAAAAATTTGCTTTGGCAATATAATGCAGAGACTGCAAGATCTGAACTCAGAACCTGGAGGCCTAACCCTAGCTGTCCAGTGCCATCAGTCTGTTTGGTGAGTGACATGTCAACTGCTCAATGCGATTGATCTGCGTGGTGAGTGACACTGGCTGTCCAATGCTAGCATGGCTTTTAGTGAAATTTGGTTGGTTGGTCATATAATTTACAGAAAATCTAAGGTCAAGAAAGAGCTGTGCTTGACTTAGAGCTCAGAGATTCACACATGTTCTGCTGTGCCTTGTTGGTATTTCAGAAACAGTCATGTCCTGGCCTCTAATGTCACGTGGACCGTTCACTGTTTTTGTACCAAGCAACAAAGCTTTCAAATCAACATCTGTGAGTTCAGTCATACAGACCATCAATCAAAAAATTATATATACACTACTGTTCAAAACTTTGGAATCACTGCATCAGTGTTCTCAATAATCCACCTTTTTGTGGATATGTACATAAAATTATTATAATGTGATATTAGAATTTAAAAATTCATGAATTTTCCAATAACTTTTAGGAAGCACATAAATACACAAATAATTTTGTCCAGAATTATGTAGAATTGTGCAGATGACTCCAAAATGCTTCATAGACATGTATGGAGAGAGTTAATAATAAAATTAATATCCAGAATACTTCACAAAGGGGTGGAAAGCAATGATCAAATCTTGAGGCAGATTATTTCAGGAGAAATTGCATTAAATTCAATTTAATGAATTATTCAATAGTTAATGACCTTTAGTTCACTAAAATACTAAATGATAGTTTAGAATGACATATTTTATTACATATTTTATTTACTACATACATTATTTAGACCTACATTGCATAAAGTTGCATAAATATGGGAACCCAAACTTTTGAAGTAGTAGTGTAAATGATAAAAAAGTGCAAAAGACATCCATGTTACACACACACACACACACACACACACACACACACACACACACACACACACACACACACATGTGCATCGTACTGTTCTGCTGCTGCAGGTGAAAACTCTGGTGGCAGATGATGGTGGCACTTAATCTTTCGCACAGGTCCCCAAAGCTGGTCAGTGAGGGGCCTTGCCAGCGAACTGAAGGACTTAATAAACCTCCTATAAAAGTTGGCGAAGCCTAGAAAGCGTTGTAGTGCTTTTCGTGTAAGTGGTCTTGGCCCAGCCTCCACCTTGCCTGGTTGCATACTCACACACCCTTGTTCAATGGCGTACCCTAGGAAGTTGACCTCCTTGCGATGGAATTTGCATTTCTCCACCTTGCAATACACGTGGTTCTGTAATAAGGTCTGTAGTATGGCCCGCACATCGAGTACATGTTGGTTCCAGGAGGGGGAATAGATCAAAATGTCATCGATATATGCGACGACGGATCTTCCCAAAAACTCCCTAAGAACCTCGTTAATGTAGGCCTAGAATATCGACGGGGCTGTTGCCAAACCGTACGGCAGTAAGTTCTTTCTGTGCAGATGGTAGCAGGCTGGACCCAGTTCAGCAGAGCTCAGGAGGACCTACGTCACTGTTTAGAGCGCCACATGCCTGCTGTGTATTGTTTCTGATGGAGGGTCCAGCTATAGAAGAAACGAAGCTTGTGCCCTTGTAATCCTGGGTATATATGCAATGATTTTTTATGTGTCTTGTTTAGATGCAGTCTGCAGAAATGATTCATTTCAGTTCAGTGAAGACCCTTCAGGGCTCTGACGTCTCTGTGAGCTGCGTCGGAGAGGACCAAATAGTGAGTGATGGAAAAGTCTTGGACTCAGGAGAGGAGATTCAGGTGAGCAAGGACCAATCAGGGAACAGGGAGCACTTTCCAATCTGTAGTGTTGTGCTGTGTGTGAGCATGGGCTGAAAAGGATTGAATGTTATTTCTAAAGTTAAGTTGGCTACTTTACCATACTTAATATTATTGATATCACCCACTCTTTTTTAGGGTGAACATCAGTGTCAAAAGTTGTCAGATTGTAAACAGGAATCTAAAGTTCAATAGAGGTTTGGTTTATGGTTTTGACTGCTGGTTAACACCTCCCAGCCTTGGGGGGCGCTGTGATCAGAAGGACACTGTAGACATCACAGTAAGTTCCACATAATTCCAAGATATGCTGACAAAATCCTCTACTGATATGCAGCATGCATATTATATGCAAATTATATACTTCCCATATTAAAAATGTTTCTTAGCTATGCTACACTCTCATTTTGTATTATATATAGATTATATAAATGGTTTATGTTTCTATGACAGATGCCTTGCAGATATTGTGCTGTTACAGTATCATCTGATTGCCCTTCAATAAGTAAACCAAATGTACTTTTCACAAATCCATGCCCATTTCACTATATACACATAAATGACTACCTTTATAAAAAAAAATCATAAATACTTCATCCAGCTTATACAAACACTATTTGAAAGATATTACATTTATTTTATATGTATTTTTCCATAAAGATCTCTCATTTAATATGTTCCTTGAGTTGACTTAAAGCTAATCATTTCTATATAAGTTAAATGTAACATGTTTTTGGAATGCCGTCTATACAGAGGTGCGACCTGCCCAGACGCTTCTCATCTTTGAATGGTGGATGTCAGTTTGTGCACACCATGGTCATATGGAAACCCAAGTGCTGCTCAGGTTAGTACTGCAGGGATTGTCTCGGTACAGTAATCCAGACTTCATTCACATTTTACTACAACTCATTAATCATGTTGTTGATGGCAGCTATATTTGGGCCCTTCTGGGTTCTTAAACATTGTTGCTTTTGCATAATAACAGTGAAAGTGATAGTGGCATTGTGTGTGTGATATTCTCACTACAACCTGTTCTCCAGCCTGTCCTGGAGGGCCAAGATCCCCCTGCAGTAACCATGGACAGTGTGATGAGGATCACCTAGGCAACGGCACCTGCACATGTTTTCCTGGGTTCCAGGGAGTGCCCTGTGAATTATGCATAGATGGCCACTTTGGACCAGAGTGCAAAGGTCACATTCTCTACTGAACATTTAATAATCTAGTTGAAAAGTGTTTGCAAAGCTGAGCTGTGTACTACAACGTGTGATTTTATTTATGCACCTAACTAGACTTTTTGCTAGTATGATTTCATTATACATTCAGCTTTCCACACATGAATGGCACAAGTACTGTGCCATAATCATATCCATGAAGAGCATTTTCAGGTGGAGTGGGAGGGGGGAGCAGTTGCAAAGGCATTCTTGAGCTCCTTGAAGGCCTTGTCAACCTCCTGGGTCCACTTAATCTTTCGCACAGGTCCCCAAAGCTGGTCAGTGAGGGGCCTTGCCAGCGAACTGAAGGACTTAATAAACCTCCTATAAAAGTTGGCGAAGCCTAGAAAGCGTTGTAGTGCTTTTCGTGTAAGTGGTCTTGGCCCAGCCTCCACCTTGCCTGGTTGCATACTCACACACCCTTGTTCAATGGCGTACCCTAGGAAGTTGACCTCCTTGCGATGGAATTTGCATTTCTCCACCTTGCAATACACGTGGTTCTGTAATAAGGTCTGTAGCATGGCCCGCACATCGAGTACATGTTGGTTCCAGGAGGGGGAATAGATCAAAATGTCATCGATATATGCGACGACGGATCTTCCCAAAAACTCCCTAAGAACCTCATTAATGTAGGCCTAGAATATCGAAGGGGCTGTTGCCAAACCGTACGGCAGAACCAAATACTCATAGTGGTCTGTGGAGGTGCTGAAGGCTATTTTCCACTCGTCTCCTTCCTTGATCTGGATTAGGCTGTATGCGCTGCGCAAATCAAGTTTCGTAAAATATCTGGCCACTCACAGTTGTTCAAACACTCCTGATACCAGGGGGAGGGGATACGGGTACTGCACCAGCAGCTTGTTGAGTCCTCTAATCCGCACAACGTCTCAGGGCCCTGTCCCTCTTCTTTACGAAGAAGACTCCTGCAGATGCCGGAGAGGTCGAGGGTCTGACACTTGTTGCAGAGCCTCTAATATACTGTGCCATAGCCTGCTCCTCCTCCTGAGAGAGGGAGTAGATTCTGCACCGGGAGGGCACCACTCCCTCCTTGAGTGTTACCGCGCAATCCCAGTCTCAATGCGGTGGAAGCCGTGTGGCTTTGCTGGGGCTGAAGACCTACTCCAGGTCCTGGTACTCTAAAGGAATAGGCACCTGCTTCCCGGCTTCAGGACTCTCTATGGAAGTAGCCTGGAGGGGTACTGCCTTGTTTGGGAAGCACCTCCGATAGCAGGACATGGCCCACTGCCGGATCAGTTTTTTTTGCCCACAGCATCTGTGGATTGTGCGTACACAGCCAAGGTAAACCTAGGGTGAAAGTGTGAGACAGGCCTGGTAGGAGGAAGAAACTGATGCGTTCAGTATGTCGTCGCCCCCCCCCCCCCCCCCCACCCCCGGTGACAAGGAGAACCCTGGGGGTCACATGGATGATGTAACCTAGACCTACCACACCCCAATCCAAGGCCTGTACGCTTAGTGAGGAGGGCAGAGTGATGGCCTTAATACCTAGCCTCCTTGCAAAGCCCCAGTCCATGACTTTCCCAGCACCTCCCAAATCCACTAGGTCAAAAGCTGACAGTACACGGCCTTTGCACGGTACCTGGACCAGATCTTAAACATGGGAGGAGAGGAAGAACAACTCACCCTACTGTTGCCTCCTCCTCACTGTACCCCGGCTGCATCCAGCTGCATGGGCTCCTCAGGAGTGTTGGTTTGCCGGGCGGGTCCAGTCTCCGTTCATAAACACATCAATCTGCGCGGGTTCCTGCCACTAAGGTTCGGAATTCCATTGCGTAGTTGGCTGCAGATCTCAACCCCTGCCTTAGGCACAACAATGATAGCCCACAGAGCTTTCCCTGATGGGGATGGTTGAACACCACACGTAGTTCTCCAATAAATCCTGCATAATCGTTCGTAAATGGCGAGTTATTTGTTACCAATGCCGCACACCATACTCGTGCCTTTCCCATAAGTCTTGAGATGACAAACGAAACTTTAGCATGGTCGGACAGTCGCGGCTGATATCCGAAAAACAGCTCACACTGCACAGTGAACCCCTCGCAAGTATCGGGGTCCCCGCCGTATGCCTCGGGGGAGGCAATCAACCCTTTAACCCCCTCGTGTACTGGCGGGTTGACGGGGGAGCTCGTTCTGTGCTCGGTACTCAAAGTCGTGTGATGGATGCGCTGGCCGAGCGTCTGTACCACAGAACGAACCTCTCCAATCTCCTGTTTCTGCTACTCTAGCGCTGCCATCTGGACAGCCAACAGGTGAGCCCATTCAGGGCTGCTTGCTTCGCAAGAGGTGAAGTTCCAGCAACAGGTTCTTTATTATCCATTTTTATATAAGCAACGATGGCAAGGCTATTGGCCTTCCAGGAACGGGGTAGTGGCTCTCAGTAGACTTGTGTGGTCTTGACCGCTAATGTGCAGCGTTGTCCCTCCGAACCTGTGGGTGTATAAATATGCGTACTGGTTAATGACTCGTAGGTGTCTCCTGTCAGAAGACAGGTGATTGTGAGCAGGGAAGGTGAGTGGTATAGTCCTGGTCTGGTGGGGGCGTGTCTCCCTCTTTAGGGGACCGGTCAGCCGTGACACATGCTGCTAAATATAAATGGTGTGTGTGTGTGTGTGTGTGTGTGTGTGTGCTCGCATGTTTATTTATTTGTTAATATTATTGTTTTCCAGATGTGAAATGTGAGTGTAAGATGGGCTACATTGGTGATGGATACACTTGCACTGGAAACCTGCTACAGGTTCTGATGTTCCCCAGTAACTGACACTGACTGGTCTCATAAATTGTTCCCATCCCCAGCAAATCTTGAATTGCTCCAGAACTTCAGCATCAGGTCAAGAGTTTGTGAGGCATCTCAGCAACATAACCACCTTGTCCACCCTGTTTGTGCCTGATAATGACGGTCTTTATGAGAACGAGGTAGCTTGGTCCTCTCCATACCACACAGATGTCTGCATTCTACATGAGTCAAGATTAAAGGTGTTTCACACTCCCCCTCTCTCTGGAATAGACACTGTCCTACAGGGCTTTAGAGCACCACCTGCTGGATGGGAGAGCTCTGGTGCAACGTCAGCCATGTTCGAACACATCTGGGACATACACTCAGTGTGAAAGGGGTTCCTAGCCTGCAGAGCCCCCAGACACTGGTAAACATTTACCTCATTTAAGCTGCATTATAGTTAGTGGATGTTCTAAGCAATTACATTTACTTCAAGTCTAAATCAGGCACCCAGCAATCCAAGCCTTTCCAGTTCCACTACTTCAAGGTTAGTGTGGACACGGTGCGTCACAAGATAGCAACATGTTTTTAATATGCAAACAGAAAAATTAATCCAAACATGTGAAGAAAGATTTAATATAAGGAAAATGAATTAGACTGTTAGTGTGTATATGCAGTATGCAAGTATGTGTGTTTGGCTTTCAGGAAGATAAGAATGAAGACAGCAGCCCTTCTGGATCAGCCCCATACATCTCCAACCCCACGTATGAGTCCACACCTGCCCCCACTGACCCCCACCTCCCAGCAGATGAGGTAAGTAAAAGAATTAGTTACAGATTACAGTTATGCATAATTACAGTTACAGACTGAAACAGAACAAAACTTTGTGCTGCCCGATTCTAACACTGGACTGTGTTACAGAAGGATGACGAGCAGCAGGTGGTTGCCAGTGGCTCTTATGATCTTCTGCAGGATAGCTGAAGAGATGTGGGATCTCACTCAGACACTCTCCGTACAGCTCAGAGCCTGAACTGCTGTAGAGCAGCTGGACACTCAAGTGCTGCAGTACCTTAGCAGACCATAAGAGGGCCGAAGAAAAAAAGAACAAAGTTAAAACGGCAGTTTCATAAAGCTGAACTGAAATGAACTGGACATTGACGACCCAGTAAAATGGGAAGTACTTTTGTGATTATGTGTGTAAAACTGTTTACGTCTCTGTGTGCATGTGTTGTGTGGTTGAATGTTTACATGTTTGTTGGCCTTGATTATTCCTTTGGTATAACAAGTTTATGTTCATGTTACCACTACATGCACAAATAAACAAACAAAAGCATTTGTATCTAAGGTATATTTCGCTGAACATAAATTTCTAATCAGCTGGATAACTTGAGACAAAAGTCGAGGCTATAATGTCCCCCTAGCCCTTCTGCCACTGTCTTCTCATATGTGTAGCCTGGTCCAGAATCCAACACTGCACACAGTCTGTGATTTGGGAACAAGCCAGAATTGTGCAAGTTTCAGATACTCTGGACTGGGTTATAACAGGGTTATAAATACAAGTCTTATCTGATAGAAAAAAGTGTGTATTTAGTCTTTGATACATTTTGAAAAAGCTGTATTCAAAATCCTTTCAGAATACAATAATATTCTGTGCCATTATCACTTGTTCTCTTTCTCTCTTGGTTTACTTTAAAAAAAACTGGCCATTGAAGAATAGAGCATTTATTATGTGTTTTCAATGAGGGTGAATTTTTCTCACTTTTTTTCTGTCAGTATATCTGTTTCACCGCCGTGGTTATAAAATTAATAATCCTCTTCTGCCATCATGTGGATAAAATATGTATTACAGTTATACGGTAAAATGATTTTGTCACATCTTATCATTATCTATAAAAAGGTTTTTAAAACTTTTAAAATGAATTGTAATAAAACATATTCTTTATGTAAAGTCTTAAATTATTTAGTGTTTTTCTATTTTGCAGTCATAATTTCATTACTATATGCTTCCTTTCAAATAACTGAAAACCAAGCGTCATCTTTATCACTTTAGGCTATTAACATATAATTCTTTGGATGTTTATTCTATTCAATTTAGTTTATTTCGAGTGACAAACTAGTGCTTTGAGTGATAAACTAGTGTCTTTCTAAATCCGTACCTTACCCAAACTAGCTGTGTGTTTGTCTGTCAGATACAGTATTAATCAGTGTTTAGATCAGCTCTGCGCAGGTGCCATTAAAGCTGAATCTACACTGAGTGCTTCCTCTCTCTGAAATCAGTCTCCTGTATGCTGGTGACTTTCTCACCACACTCTCCTCAGTCAGACGCCTCTAGAGACAGGAGGTAGAGTTCTGTTCATCTGCGCTGACGTTCGTTTGATATATATGGAGTAAGTCAAACATGCACCCTCTGATTTGTCACTGGAGAATGTTTGATGATTTCCCCTTCTCTGTCTAATAAGGTAACAGTGAGTGTGATTGGCAGCTGTGAGAAGCTCTCTCTCTCTCTCTCTCTCTCTCTCTCTCTCTCTCTCTCTCTCTCTCTCTCTCTCTCTATAGGGGGCTGAGGGGACACAGTTCCTTCATTCTCTCTGGGGTAGTGGAGGTGAAGCTTGTGTTTCCTGCTGAGTTGAACAGAGTGTGTGCAGGGCAGAGGGAGATGGACAGCTGTCTGACTTTAATTCTTCTGATGTCCACAGTCTCACTCACTACTGCCGGTAAGTACGCACTCAATTATACAAACATTCTCAAATCAGTAGGAACTAGTCAGTTAGTCCTGCCCAAGGTAAAGACTAATCATGGAGAGACAGTGTTTAGCTTTTATACTGTTCTTAAAAGGAGCCAGTAGACACAAAGTATTAGATGAGCCCTGATACTAGGTACTTTTAAGTCTGTACAAAACCCCTTTCATTTTAAGACTTCAACTCAGATTAGTACACAGCACTTTTGGGTTTAATTTAAAATGTTTAAATAAATTTTCATAATTAAAATGCACGTTTATATTTTTTATTCTTAATTGATTCTGTCTTTATTTTATTTTGTCTCAGCTCTTTACATGTTTAATGTGAAATCTTTTAGCATTTTAATTTCTTTTAGTAGTAGTTAGATGTTCATTTGAAATTTGTTCTGCTTAAATCTATTATTTATAAATGATTATGATTGATTATTGTTACTGTTTATAATTTTAATCTTTTGTGTGAAGCACTTAGAATTGCCACTGTTTATGAAAAGTGCTATAGAAATAAAGTTGGATTAACAAATTTCTATATTAGAAACTATAAATGTGACTGAACTCTGTAATGAATCAGAGTTAGTTGAGACAGTAGTGACACAGACACAGACGTCTGCAGGTGTTTTTATCAGTAGGTCATCTGTGTCTCCTCAAAAGCAGTTCTAAGTGACTCATGTTCTAGTACAGTTCAGTACATGTGAATACTCTGTTCATTATTTAAACAGTTAATAACTGGTATTTTGGAGCTATTGTATACATTTGTATATATACTATTTATAGCATTATATGCTATTTTTTCATATTTTTAGATATTTATTTATTAGTTTGTGTATCTATTCTGTGTTTCTCTGATATACTTCACATTACCTCTGGAAATTAATAATGTTCATGTTATCTTCTTTTATCAGAGTTAGAATCAGCAGTGTTTATTGTTCCTTCTTCTAGATGATGTTCCTGGTATTCCAACCATGAACCTAACATGCTAAATCCCCCCCGTCTCTCTCTCTCTCTCTCTCACACACACTTCTGTCTCCTTTAACAGACAGTGTGAGGCTGGTGAATGGTGGTAGTCGCTGTGCTGGGGGAGTGGAGGTTCTTCATGAAGGACAGTGGGGAACAGTTTGTAGTGATGGCTGGGATATGAGCGATGCTGCAGTGGTGTGTAGAGAGCTGGGCTGTGGGGAGGCTGAAGCTGCAGTACGCAATGCTCACTTTGGACCAGGATCAGGACCAATCTGGATGGATGAGGTGACCTGTAGTGGATCAGAGTCTACACTCAAGAACTGTAGATCAGCAGGATGGGGTAAACATGACTGTTATCATGCTTTAGATGCTGGAGTCATCTGCTCAGGTAAGATTTAAAAATATATTCAAAAATATCACATCAAATATAAAAAAATTTCTTTATCATACCAATTTTATTTTAAATTAGGTTTACATAATTTTTCACTTAAATCTAAAATGTAATCAACATTAAACTAATTTAATTTAATCAACTGTTATTAAAGCATATTTTTGGTTTCTCATACAGTTATTAGCAAAAAATGAGCCAAACATTTTTAACAGAGAATATTCACCACCAATGCAGCTCCAAGGCAAGAGTCAGAAAAAATTAACGATGGAAGAGAATTTGTATTTTTATATCATTAACTTTTTATACTAATTGTTATTAAAATTAATATTTCAAAATATATTCAAAATGAATAATGGATCTACATATCAGATTATATAATTAGCAGAGAGTCCAAATTTACAGTTTATTACCTGTGCAGTGAGAAGTGTTTCACGGCCTTTAGAGGTGATTCAAGACAATATGATACTGATTATACATTATTATAAACAATAAATCTAATGCTATTACAGTCTAAAAGAAATTAGTGAAATATGTCAATTCTTGTGTGCACTACTCAGTGTAATAATTCAAATCAATTAAATGCACAGCTCACAGGAAATCCAGACTTACCGACGGTCCTCACCTGTGCTCTGGGAGAGTGGAGGTACTTCATAAAAGGACCTGGACCACAGTGTGTGATGCTAACTTTGACCAGCAGGATGCAGAGGTTGTGTGTAGAGAGCTGGACTGTGGGCCTCCTGTGGAGGTGCAGGGAGCAGCTGCTTTTGGCAGAGGGGAGGGCAAAGTGTGGACAGAGGAGCTTCAGTGTAGAGGCAACGAATCTCAGATTTACTTCTGTCCAACAACATCTTCACCCAAAAACTGTTCCCATGACAAAGATGTGGGACTAATATGTTCAGGTTATATGTCAATATTTATCTCTTTCTTGCTATTTACATACCATGTATGTACATTTGCATACATGTATAATGACAATAAATGTGAACTGAATGCTGTTCCACTAAGATGTCAGTTATGTGTTCAGGTTACACAGCGGCACGTCTGGTTAACGGCTGGGACTCCTGTTCTGGTCGAGTGGACCTCTGCTACCTCAGTGACTGGGGCTCAGTTTGTGGTGATAGCTGGGATATGAGAGCTGCCAGTGTCCTCTGTGGACAGTTGAAGTGTGGGAGTGCTGTGGCTGTGATGGGGACGGACTGGTTTGGGGAGGGGAGTGGCCACATCTGGGCTGATGTGTTTGATTGTCATGGGAATGAGACACACCTATCAGAATGTCCCATCTCATCATGGAGTCGAGCAGCATGCTCTCATAAAAAGGATGCTGGAGTCATCTGCAGTGGTGAGCTCTTCCACTCATGTTCACCACATTAGTGAAATTAATGATGTTTTGCATGCTAAAAAAAAAGCCAATTAATTTCCATGTTTAATTATATTCCCATTCAGATTCCTCTCAGGCCTTTCATGAGGGGCGAGTGCGGTTGTCTGGAGGGAGGGAGTGTGAGGGGCAGGTGGAGGTTTACTTTATCCAGGACTGGAGGAGAGTTCTCCTGGACTCCTGTAGTGTGTCTGAGGCCTCTGTGGTGTGCAGACAGCTGGGCTGTGGCTCTGTGTTGAACTTCTCCAGCTCCTCTCCATCCATTCCTGATCAACACATCCACATGTGTGTGACGGGCTTCAATTGTTCTGGGAGTGAAGCTCATCTAGGGAACTGCAGCAGTGCAAACCTCCTCAATCTTTCCTGCAGCTCCAGGGAACAGCTGTCAATCACCTGCTCTGGTATGTGTTACATTGACCTAAAATGGGTCCTTATTGTGTGATGATTTATGACATTTATCTCTTATTTTCAAAAATAATGATTTTGGTAAAACATTATTTAGTTAAAACAATTAACAAAACTGCAAAGGTTAAACTTTCTGAACTATCTTGGACATTCAATTGTGTGATTGTGTACGTATATACAGTGTTCTGTCTTTGCGTGCGTGCGTCCGTGTGTGTGTGTGTGTGTGTGTGAGTGTGTGTGTGTGTAGGTGTGTTTAACTCAGCCCACAGCTCCATCAGACTGGTTGATTCTGGGGGAGACTGTGCAGGAAGGCTGGAGGTTTTCCTCAATGGCTCTTGGGGGACAGTGTGTGATGACTTATGGGATATTGAGGATGCTCAGGTGGTGTGCAGACAGCTGCAGTGTGGAGTGGCCCTCAGTGCCCACGTACCAGCCTGGTTTGGTCGTGGAACTGGGTCCATATGGCTGAATGAGGTGCAGTGTGATGGGAACGAGACTTCCATGTGGAACTGCAGGTATCAACTCTGTGGAGAAGATGAGTGTGGACATAAAGAGGATGTAGGAGTGGTGTGCTCAGGTAAAGTGTGCTGACTACTGCGGTTATTGATGTGTTTCCACCCTTTGTAGGTAATAGTTATTCAGTATGTACACTAGTTTATACAAGCAGTAATGCTTGTATAGCTTCTTGTGGTAATAGAAAATATATAAAATTGAATTACATTAACAATTCCTATAACATACAAAACACCAAGTTTAAACAAGTGTTATTTAAACTTTAGACCTTTTCATAAACTCTCCTTCTGCCCTCAGAGTTTAAAGAGATCAGACTTACAGAGGGCTGTGAAGGAAATCTGGAAGTGTTCTACAATGGAACCTGGGGAAATGTGTGTGAAAATAGAATAGATGAAGAAACAGCAACTTTAATCTGTCAAGAGCTGAACTGCGGAACATCTGGCAGTGAGAACAGTGACAAACCAAGAGTGGAATCATCTCCTGACTGGCTGGATGATCTGAAATGCAGGAAACATGACTCCACTCTGTGGCACTGCCCATCTTCCTCCTGGGGGAAAGAAACATGCAGTTCACTTGTGGCTCACATTACCTGCACAGGTAAGGACAACCTTTCATTGATTTGAAATGAACTGATGTCTTTGCACAGAAAATATTAAACTGGCTGAAATAGCAACAACACTGAATACCACTGGAAATTCAAAGCTTTAAGTATAACAGCTCAATGATTAATGAAGTACCTTATCACAACTGCAGAAAAGGAAAATATTCAGGTGCAGCGAAGTCATCTGAAGTGCTCCTCATCTCCCTATCAGAGACAGTGCTCAAGTAAGGTAGTAAATTGACCATAAATTCAATGTGTTTTTCATATGATTAGGTCATTAATTACTGTTGCCATGTCTATTCATGTGTGTGTGTGTGTGTGTGTGTGTGTGTGTGTGTGTGTGTGTGTGTGTGTGTGTGTGTGTGTGTGTGTGTGTGTGTGTGTGTGTGTGATGCAGACCACATGCCTCTCAGGCTCAGCAGAAAACAGGGAAGCTGCTCTGGGAGACTGGAGGTTTACCATAATGCTACATGGGGCTCTATCTGTGATGATCAGTGGGACATCAGGGACGCTGAGGTGGTCTGCAGACAGCTGGGCTGTGGGAAGGCACTGAGGGCTGATGGGAGTACTTTTGGTGCTGGTGAAGGGGTGGTCTGGCTGAACAGAGTGAAGTGTAGAGGGGATGAGATTCACCTGTGGGACTGCAGTTATTCACTGAAGAAACACACTGACTGCTCCCACAAAGAGGATGCTGGAGTCACCTGTGCAGGTCAGAGGATTTTGCTTGATTCTGGGGTTTCAAGTTCCATGCAAAAATCTTTTCACCCATTCATAATAATCTGCAAAAGTTTATTTTAATTGTCATTTTGGCTAATGAGAGTTAAATCAAAAATTGCTTAATTTCTGTCCAACTTCCTGGAGAACATGAACATGTATGAATGTCTGGGTGTTCTGTTTTTATATTGACAGACCCTTATGTGACTCCTACTACTACACCAAGAACAACCACAAGCACCTCCACCATTACAGGTTAGCTCTTTGTCTCTTGGTCATTTTCATAAGTGACTGTGGAAACATTATTGCTTGTTCTTCAGAGTTGCTGGTGTGTATTTTTCTTTCCAGATGTTCAGAAGACATCCAGTCCTCTACAAACTACATCAGCAGCTGTTCCGTGCACCACCCCTACAGTGGTCCTGCTGGTACTGGGAGTGCTGCTCTTCCTGGGCTTAGTGCTTCTCTCTGGGCTGGTTTACCAGAACAGAGTGCTCAGGA
>NC_137507.1:10430000-10592500 GCF_041902795.1 Electrophorus electricus
CAAGATCTCCACATTTAATCATTCTGAACACTATTAGAGGCCTAAACTTACATTTTCAATTCTCAACATCTTAGCAGCCTAGTAAATTAACAAATAAACAAATAGACTAAATAAAACATTTATTGTAAAAGGCTCCTTATTCCTTTTTAATCTGTACTACTTAGGAGTCGCATCATAAAAATACACATGAAATAAAACATTTAACGCTTTACAACCTATATTTTTACATCTTAAAAGCATTCAGTACCATTTCTAAAATGAATTTTACAACTTCTGTGATATTTTGTAGTATTTTATGTAATCCTACTTTTTTTCTTCATCTACACTTTCACACATTTCAGAATTCGGTGAGCTATGCAGTTTCTGAGTTTAAGATAAAAAGGAGTTTTGTTAATGGCACAAAAGTTACATGACGCGATTCAAATATCAGTCTTTTTTTTCAAAACAAATAGAAAAGGAGAAATCACATATGGAAAGCTTATTATATATCCTAAAATGAAATTAGTAATATAATCGTTTTTATAATTAATGTATAAGCGTAGTAGGGCTACATATTTATTTTATATTTATACTAATGATAAATTGATTTTGAGTGAAAGCCAAGGACAATGTTGTACTATTAACTTATTGTTACACTAGAATAAGTTATTTATTGTAGGTGTCAAAAGCATTGGTAGTGTCACACACAACACTCTTACATTTATGTGACAAATAAACCAAACTTGAACTTGAACTTTATGGCATTTAGCTGAGATTAAATTCACATTTCTATTATGAACTTAACAAACATAAATAAAATGGAGCCATAATACCTACACGTACCACTGAGTATTTGTAACTTGAGTGCAGGACATACAGACTCCCTCGACGGGGACATTTATTAACATACGAAAAACACAACGGCACTCACGTATAACGTAAACGGTGAACATGAACACACAGCGACTAACATTACCGATGTGAACATTAACACAGACAACATGACCATCGTGAACGTGATCAATAACCGCCAGCGAAGCAGCGCCCCACAGCCGTGTAAGTGCACGCAGACATTAGCAGACTAACCACGTGCAGGCGCGTGCTCAGTACGAAGGCGTGGCTACAAACAAGACAATTAAGCGGCACTGCACGCGGTGGGCCGTACCACGTGACTAGTGGGGGCTCCGTGACAGTATTTAATGAAAATGTAAAGACTTAATAACTGACTTCATTTATCATAACATAATATTATAAGGTTTTGGCTAATATTAAGGGTAATTAAAGGCAACCAAAGACATGCTACACTGTATGAAGTGGAAGAGCTTAGCGATTGGCATTAGGTAGTCCAGTCATCATATTAGTTTCCTCCATGAACTGAATGAATATTTTTGGCAGCAGAAAGTCTTTGGTGTACAGAGGTTGCAATGAGCTGTTTTTCAATACGGAGATGTTTGACCCACCTCCTAACCTTTTTGTTTGTTTGTTTATTTGTTTGTTTGTTTGTTTGTTTTTGTATAGACAAATTATGAATGATTGTTGTGGAAAGATTATTACTTAAATGTGTTTATAATCATGTAGGGTAAGTCTGAAAAAGTATCAATTTTTTTTTTCCAAAAGTATTCTTGACTCATTACAAGCACATCATTTTTTCTAATTCATCTGCATAGAGGAGATCAGGGTTGGTTGTCACCTGGGTTGGTTGGCCCATTACTCATATTCTGTAAACTGTGGGTATATCTATAGAAGTATTGACACTGAAATGTTCAGATTTGAGGGCAGAAGCCAGTTGCCATATTTCCCTCTCTCTGACCTGAAGAGACCTGATGTAAGATGAGTTTTGTGATTTTCCATACCATAAAGTCTGTTTTTTGGAATCATGTATTGAGAGGAAACTAAAATACCTTGAAATCAACTTTTTCACTAAAAACAGTGGGGAAAGTATTGTAGTACCAGTTATTAGTTTGAACTGTTTCCTCAAATGTTGACGTCATTAACATGCCCTTTAGTGTAACTTCCTTTGTGGTGGTGGTTGTCACACTCATGATGAGGATGATGGCATGTACCATGTCAACTCAAGGTGTGTTCATGTTCCTTGAATTTGTGGTGCAAATATCAATCAAACAGTTTGATACAACTGTAAATATTCTACTCGAAGCATTACATTAAGTGAACTGAACAGTTTTAGATTTAGTTCTATGGATATTTATTCACAGAAATATTTGCTACATTTTTCATTCATTTCTCTTTAATGAGAATGACATTTTGGTAAAATCTGTTATTCTTTTTTATACAGTCATTTATTAAAGATCTAATATAATTTCACCATGACAACCAGCCATATGCTGTGTGACAACCAACCCCACCATGCAGCTGGTCTTCACAAATGCACATGTATTCAACATGTATTCAAAATCTAATAGTTCATTATACCACTAGTGTAACTGTATAAGGTTCTACTGCCTTTGTGCAGGTAGACACTCTGCTATTTCATGATGTCTAGGCTTTTCTGATGTCTGATGGGAGCCAAACAAAAAACTATAAAAATAAAAATGTTCGCAGACCTGAGCGTTCCCTATTTCCATGGCAACATGGACTGCTCCGTCCACACCTGGCACTTTTTTCGCTCTTTTCGCTATCTTTTTCGTTCTTTTCGCTCTTCCCGCTACCCCTGACTTCTCCGCAGCCCTTCTCTCCACACCACGGCACGTATCTCGTACAGCAGAGATGCCCTTATTTCTCTTAATCTACATAGCACTCACCTCAAGCCGTCTGTAACCCCGGACCCAAGATGGCCGACGGAGATCCTGAGGGAAAACAGAAGACGCGGCGCGAGGAAAAGGCCGCGAGGGAAGCGAGCCGGCGTCAGGAACAGGCTGAGGGCTCGGGCACACCGAGCTCCCTTACCTAGCATCCTGCTAGCCAACGTCCAGTCTCTGGATAACAAGCTCGATGACCTCCGGGCCAGGATAAAGTTCCAGAGGGACATTCGGGATTGCAATCTCCTCTGCTTCACCAAGTCGTGGCTGAACCCAGCGGTACCAAACCACGCTATCCAGCCGGCCGAGTTCTTCTCGGTTCACCGCATGAACAGGACGGCAGATTCGGGGAAATCGAGAGGCGGCGGAGTGTGTGTGATGGTAAACAACAGCTGGTGCAACAATGCCAATGTTGTTACTCTCGCCTGCTCCTGCTCACCCAACCTGGAGCTGCTCGCCCTCAAACTTCGTCCTTTCTACCTTCCTCGGGAGTTCACTTCGGTCATCATCAACACCGTGTACATCCCACCTCAGGCTAACATGGACACTGCACTGTGGGAACTTCATGAGGCTCTCACACAGTTTCAGGCACAGCACCGGGACGCTGCACTTATTGTGGTTGGAGATTTCAACAGCGCTAACCTCAAGCGTGCGGTGCCCAACCTTTACCAGCACGTAACCTTCCCCACCAGGGGAAATAGATCACTTGACCACTGCTACACCCCATACAAGGACAGCTACAAGGCACTAGCTCATCCACCATTTGGTAAGTCGGACCACGCCGCCATCTTCCTCCTACCAAAATATAAACAACGGCTGAAACGGGAAGCTCCGGTTCAGAGGGAGGTCGCGCGCTGGACAGACCAATCGGTGGCCGCTCTGCAGGACGTTCTGGATGACGCGGACTGGGACATGTTCCGGCGCAGCACTGATGATGTCAGCGAGTTTACGGAGGCAGTAGTAGGATTTATTGTGAAACTGGTGGACGACACGATCCCAAGAATCACCATCAAGAAGTTTTCCAACCAGAAGCCCTGGGTGGACAGAACCATCCGCGAGGCTCTGAACTCTCGAACTGCTGCCTACAATGCGGGGATCATCAGCGGGAACATGGACGATTACAAGTCTGCAGCATACGGAGTGCGCAGGGCGGTGAGGGAGGCGAAGCGGCGCTACGGGAAGAAACTAGAGACACAGTTCCAGCAGAGTGGCTCTAGATCCCTGTGGCAGGGACTACGGATGATCACGGACTACAGGAGCCCACCCTCTGGGCTGATGAGTGCGGATGAGTCTCTGGCGAACGAGCTGAATACATTCTTTGCTCGCTTCGAGGCTACATCTAGCAGCGCTAATGCTAGCAGCACAAATGCCAACGGCGCTAGTGCTAACAGCGCCAATGCTAACGGCGCTAGTGCTAACAGCGCCAATGCTAACGGTGCTAGTGCAAATGGCACTATCGGCGCAGCCAATGGCACATGCGCGGGGCCCACCATAGAACAGCGCCCTCTCATCATCACGGAGAGTGACGTGAGGAGAGTGTTTAAAAGGGTGAATACCAGGAAGGCGATGGGACCAGACGGTATCTGTGGGAGGGTCCTCAAAGCCTGCGCAGATCAGCTAGCCCCGGTATTCACCGACATCTTCAATCTCTCCCTGACGCTCGGTATTGTCCCGTCCAGCTTCAAGCGGTCCACCATCGTCCCCGTCCCGAAGAAACCTCGACCCTCCGACCTCAATGACTACCGCCCTGTCGCCCTCACATCAGTCGTGATGAAGTGCTTTGAAAAGCTAGTTAGAGACTTCATCACATCTTCACTGCCAGCCTCCACGGACCCACTGCAGTTTGCATACCGCCACAACCGCTCCACTGACGATGCGATTGCACATCTGCTCCACACTACACTGACTCACCTGGACGAAGGGAGGGGAAATTATGTTTAAAATGCTATTTGTCGACTACAGTTCAGCATTTAACACTATCATTCCCTCCCTACTCACTACTAAGTTGGGAGATCTAGGACTGCATACATCCCTGTGCGACTGGATCTCCAACTTCCTAACAGACAGACCACAATCAGTACGGGTGGGCAACTGCGCCTCATCCACCCTCACCCTCAGCACTGGAGCTCCTCAGGGTTGTGTCCTAAGCCCCCTGCTCTACTCACTGTACACCTACGACTGCACAGCCACTTCCAGCTCTAACACCATTGTCAAGTTTGCTGATTACACCGTTGTCGTGGGTCTGATCTCGGACAACGACGAGAGGGCCTACCTGGAGGAGATTAAACACCTGGAAAACTGGTGCCAGGAAAATAATCTCCTCCTAAACGTCAGTAAGACAAAGGAGCTGATCGTGGATTGCAGCAAGAAGCAGGAGCGGCACTACCAACCTGTGAGGATCAGTGGAACCACGGTGGAGAGAGTAGATAGTTTCAGGTACCTTGGTGTTCACATCTCGCAGGACCTGTCCTGGTCCCGCCATACCAGCTCCCTGGCAAAGAAGGCTCGTCAGCGTCTTTACCACCTCAGACGCCTAAGGGACTTCAGACTGCCCTCCAAGGTACTGCGGAACTTCTACACCTGCACTATCGAGAGCATCCTCACGGGGAACATCACAGTCTGGTTTGGAAATAGCACCAAGCAGGACAGACAAGCACTCCAAAGGGTAGTGCGTTCAGCAGAGCGCATCACTCACTCGGAACTTCCTGACCTGCAGACCATCTACTACAAGCGGTGCCAAACCAAGGCCAGGAAAATTGTGAAGGACCCCACCCATCCCAACAATAGACTCTTCTCTCTGTTGAGGTCAGGGAGGCGCTTCCGCTCCCTGAAGGCCAAGACAGAGAGGCTGAAGAGGAGCTTCTTCCCACAGGCCATTCGGGCCCTGAATCAGGGAAACTGATAAACTGTGGGGACCACCACCACCACCACGTAACATGACTGTATATCTGTACATCTGTATATATAGATTTGGATTTATACTCAATTAACCTGTTACAACAACTGTAGATATGGTACTATACAATGGATCTGTACATTCTGTAGATTGTGTACATATATACTCAACCATATACATTGTACATTGTGTATATAATCATAATATACATATATTGTACATACATTGTTAATATATTTTTGTACATACATAGAATATATATTTATCTGTATATATATTTTTTTCTCTATGCACCCCTGGTTCTCTTCCTCAGTTTGGACAGAGCACTCTCCACCATTTCACTGCGTGTTGTACTGTGTATGACTATGTATGTGACAAATAAACCAAACTTGAAACTTGAAACATAGTCACTTCCGGGTTTTCCAGTTTTCGTCTCCATGGTTCCGTGTCTCCTCCCCTTTGTGTCCAGCTCTTCCTAGTTTGTCCCTGATTGTAGTCCCATGTAAACCCCGTTCCTACATCTCTTGGTTGTCGGTCATTGTAGCTTTCTCTCTTTGTTTTGGTAAGGTTGTCTTTCATGGTTTCTGGTTAGTTCTCGTTGTCCATGCTCATTGTACTCATTGTGCACGGTTTGGACATGGATCCTCTTCATATCACCTGATAGGACCGTCCATCCAGATAGGACTGAAACCATCTCCAAGCAGAGCCAGTCACACCAAGCCTGGAAAGAACAGAGAGAAGAATGTTGTGGTTCACTGTGTTAAAGGCTGTTGAAAGGTCTAGAAGAATCAAAACAGATGACTGTTTGGCAGCTTTAGCGGCATGAAGTTTCTCAGTCACTGCTACGAGGGCCGTTTCTGTAGAATGTGCCGGTTTGTCACCAGACTGATTGGGATCATGCAGCTGGTTCTGGGTGAGAAAAAGAGCCAATTGATTATAAACTGCTCGTTCAAGGGCTTTTGAGAGGAAAGAGAGAAGTGATACCGGTCTGTAGTTGGTAACGCTGGAGCTGTCAAGTGTGGCCTTCTTGAGGATTGGTACCACCCTGGCGGTTTTGAATGCAGTAGGCACGTATCCAGAAGATAAGGAGTTGTTGAGGATGACAGAGGTGAAAGGAAGCAGATCTCTTACAATTGTCTGGAACAGAGCAGAAGGAATCAGATCCAGCGGACATGTAGTCAGATTGCTGGAAGTCAGGAGTTGAAGAATTTCATCTGTGGAGAGAGGAGAAAAAGAAGTCAGAGAGTTGGATGTTGAGGAATGCACATTATTTGGAGGAGTGGGAACAGAGGAAAAGGACTGGTGGATTGCTGCAACCTTCTCCTCAAAGAAGGTGATAAAATCTTCCGGAGTAAGAGATGAGGATGGGGCGGGGGGGATTAAGTAGAGAAGAAAAAATACTGAAGAGCTTGCATGGATCAGATGATGATGATGATTCGAATTTCTCCCTGTAGTAGGATGACTTTGCAGAAGTTACTTCCAGTGAGAACTCGGAAAGGAGAGTCTTGTATGAGCTAAGATCTGAATCTATATGAGATTTCCTCCACCTCCTCTCTGCAGTCCCTAGTTGTCTCCTGTGGCAGCGAAGTGTTTCTGTTAGCCGGGGGGGAGGACTTAGCGGGTCTAGAGGAAAGAGGGCACAGAAGATTCATTGATGAGGAGAGTGTAGAAATGAAAGTGATTTGTAACTTTATCCAAAGAGAGAGAGGATGGAGAGTCAGGGTGAGGAAGGGTGGACAAAATAGTAGAAGTAAGGGAAAAGGGAGTTATGGAGTGCAGATTGTGACAGAGGAAGGAGGAACATGTTGAAGAGGACTGGATGGAAAGAGAAGGAAGGGAGAGAGAGAAGGATAGAAAGTCATGGTCCGAGAGGTGGAGGGGGGTGACTGTGATGTCTGATGTTGTGGTACCTTCTCCAGATGTTGAGTCGTCCTAATTTAACTCAGTTCAATAAGTGCTGAGCCCGCCCCTCAATTCACACCTAAGGTCAGGGTGAAACCACACCTGTAGTGAGTAATCACCGCTACCAAGCAACTAACAACTAGGTTTAGACAACAAGCCTTGAATTTCACAGAATCTAAGACAAAAGTAAGTGAACTCAGAGCCTACCTTAACCAGCCAGATGATAATCCAACGAGACAAACCAAAGCACAGAGTAGATAATTGTGCACTGTAGAGTCTCCCGATGTCATAACTGGTACAATCTTTGCAGGCACCATCAGACTATCATTACATGTGTGTCTGTAGAATTCTGTGTTGATGTGACAAACCTTTCCTCACATCTATCCATTTAGGTATTGAAGCAGAAGGCCAGTGATTAAAGGCAACATAGGTAATTGTGTACTGTAGAGTCTCCCGATGTAATAATTGGTTCAATCTTTGCAGGCAATATCAGACTATGATTACATGCGTGTCTGTAAATTTCTGTGTTGAAGTGACATGCTGTTCCTGACTTCTCCCTATTTAGGTATGAACACACAAGGCTAACGATTATAAGCAAAATGGGTAATTCTGCAATGTAGAGCCTCAAACTTTGCAATTTTCCTCTGAATGGGAGTGTGAATATATATTTCCATTCTGGTCAAAATCAGACAACCTATGATAGCATTTCAGTGATATGATAATGGTGCCCCTTTGATCAATGCCACATATAGTCAAAAAGTCAACATTATTTGATAATTATTTAGTTTCAGACTTTAAAGATTAAGTGCAAATTTTATATTATTAACGAATGTGTCAAAACTAAACATGTTTGAAAAGCATTGCAATTGCAAAGTTGTTTGGACTCTGCAAAGATTCATTTGAGTCCAAGTTTGTGTTGCCAAATTTAACTATGTAGGAGATATACTAGATTTTTTAGTATAGTGCCCCAAAGAGGCCATTTCCCTATATCTTAGAGAATGCATACATGACAATACAATTCAAGTTTGATGTGGATTGACCAATGCTAAGCCTGTGAAATCTGTACCGAATGCTGATTGGCCGATGGTATCAGTCCTTTTTGGAGATATAGTATCCCTGTTTTAGGTCCTGCTCCATACGTGCATGCAGATGTTATGTACCAGTTTCACATTTGCTGGACATTCTGAGTAGGTGTGATAGTTTCTTGCCTGTGATGGTGCCCCCTATTTAAGCAGGTGCACCAAAATGGTTGACTTGTCCCATATCCACTTGGGGTACATGTCTGTAAAGTTTGGTGTCATTGCATTGAAGGGTTCAACTTATTTGATTGGCATGTAGAAACTACACAGTATAGAAATCCCCAGATCTTTTGATATTTATTAAACTTCAGACTCTTGTGAATGTCTGGATACCAGATGTGTGTAGGTTTGGTGAAAATCCTAGGAGTTAGTGCTCCTAAATGTGTGTGATTTTGCATATTATGCAAATTATCTCAAAATATAAGTGGGTGGAGCTACTTTTTGTAGACTGGAAGACTAGTAATTACCTGAAAAAAGAATTTTGTCTGTGTAACATTTGCCCGAGTGCCGCAGGGTGCAGAACAGGACGCACATACTCCCTCGACTTTGTGAAACATTTAATGACATCGAACGTATAAGACGATGGTGGCACTCACACATAACATGAACAGTGAACATAAATACACTTTCAGAAGCAGTTATGTCCTGGCCTCTGATGTCACACGTACAGTTCACTCTTTTTGTACCAAGTAACAAAGCTGTCAAATCAACATCTGTGAGTTCTGTCATACAGACCATTAATCATATCATTATATACACACTACTGTTGAAATCTTTGGAATCACTGCACCAGTGTTCTCAATAATCCACTTTTTTGTGGATACGTACATAAAATTATTATAATGTGATACTAGAATTTAAAAATTCATGAATTTTCAAATAACTTTTAGGAAGCACATAAATACACAAATAATTTTGTCCAGATTTATGTAGAATTGTGCAGTTGACTCCAAAATGCTTCATAGACATGTATGGAGAGAGTTAATAATAAAATTAATATCCAGAATACTTCACAAAGGGGTGGAAAGCAATGATCAAATCTTGAGGCAGATTATTTCAGGAGAAATTGCATTAAATTCAATTTATTGAATTATTCAATAGTTAATGACCTTTAGTTCACTAAAATACTAAATGATAGTTTAGAATGACATATCTACATGCATTATTTAGACCTACATTGCATAAAGTTGCATAAATATGGGAACCCAAACTTTTGAAGTAGTAGTGTAAATGATAAAAAAGTGCAAAAGACATCCATGTTACACACACACACACACACACACACACACACACACACACCCATGTGCATCGTACTGTTCTGCTACTGCAGGTGAAAACTCTGCTGGCAGATGAGGTGAAGGCCCGATATCTCGTCAAGTTGCACATGGTTGCCATGGAAATGAACTCTGACACTCTGAAGAATGGAATACTCTATTACACGCTGACAGGGAAAACTGCTGAATCAGTAACTGAGGTAGGTCTGTGTGTCTGTGAGGGAGGGAGAGAGAGATAGACATCAAAAAAGAGGGAAAATTGAATATTATAGACATAGCACTGTCACTATCTCTCACTGTCTCTCACTGTCTCTCACTGTGTCACTGTCTCTCACTGTCTTTCTCTCTTTCTTTCTCTCTTTCTCTCTCTCTTTCTTTCTCTCTTTCTTTCTCTCCTAAGCCTGAGCAGGTTAAAGTCCGTAACCGTGGCAGCTGTAGGAAAGGCCTGCTTCTGGAATCCAATATTATTGCTTCGAATGGAGTGATCCACATCAGGTGGAGGCAGGTTCCTACACACTGTTTGCTCTAACAAACACCACCTTTTTCTTTACTGAAGGACGGTTACCGAGACTACCTTGTGTCTTATGAGGTGGGTCTGCACTCCAAAATTTCTGCAGTATTTTATATTTAGCATCACTTAACTGGAAACAAGTTGATCTTTGCCTTTATATATCTGTTCCTTTCATCTCTGAAGGGCAATTCAAAACTACTGGAACTACTGGAGCATCTGCTATGGAACCCTGGTACAGGTATGACAGCAGAATACTACACGGTTTATTAGTATTTCAGTGATTTTAGATAATGCTCTGCGATATGTTAGACTTCACAGAATTTAATCACACTGAATATGAACACCTGAACACTGAGAAACAGGAATATCCTCATAAACAGGATTATTTACATTTTCTTCTAAAGGAAGTGGAAAACAATCCTGATCTGAGTGAATTCAATACGTGGTTGACTGTAAGTTTCAGTCTGTACTTTTTTGAGAATTAAGATATAAAGTCTATCTAAATTATTGATAAAAACATTTTGTGTAAGTATTTACGAGTATTTGATGCAGATTGTGTTAATAATTAATTTGTTCCTAAGTCACTTTTTGGAACTGATCTTTGAAGGACTGAGGCAAAGTGTATATCAGAGGTAAAGGGTAATATGTGTGCTCTGTGGGGAATTATTACGGGTGTTCAGAGTGTCTCCTCTGGAATGGGCTGCAGTGAGCAGACCTCAAGGACATGCTGACCGAAGGCCAGAACATGACTCTATTTGTGCCATCGGAACAAGCCATCGGCAACCTGAGCAAAGAGGACCAGGATTACTGGCTGGCCGTCAGCAACCTTCCAAGTCTGGTCAAGTGAGTTCACTATCACAGTGTAATCTGCACTAGTGTAATCTGGACAGTCACCTTGCCACATCTCTTTGGGTTGGATACACAGTTGCTCTTGGTGTAAAATCAACAGTGGTCAGTCATGAAATGCAGTGGAATGTCATATGATATTTAATGACTCTTAATGGTTGCTCATAATTGGTGTGTTCATTCTGTCCTCAGGAGTCACATGGTTTCTGGGTTCTTTGCTTTGGCTGAGCTCCAGAGTTCACCTTCTCCAGAACTAGTTTCCCTTTTGAAAAAGACACTTCCTGTTTCCTGGACCAATGAGGTAAAAGGACTGTGGGGATTCTATCATTCTATCTTTATAGTCACTCTCACACACACACACACACACTCACACACACACACACACACACACACACACACACACACACACACACACACACACACACACACACACACACACACACACACACACACACACACCAACACCTACACATTCCAAGCAATTTTATTTTAAAAAAGGCTGTAATGAAGGGGATTTTCTCACTGGGTATATTCTGTATTCTTCATTAGACCACCACAGTGGCTGGAGCTAAAATTGTATCACGAGACATTGTTGCCAAGAATGGATTCATTCACCTGATCGACACAGCAAGTGTCCCCAAAAAATGCAGTGGAATCCTCGTACTGTTATGTAGTGGAAATGATAGACTGTTGTTTCTTTGCCAGGTTCTCATCTCTGATCGTAAGATCCAGAAGCTGAATGGAATTAATAAGTCTGCCAGCCTCGTAGGTGTTGGCATTTATCTTGAGACTGTCTTGCGTATGGAAGATTCAAACCACTAGTTCAGTGATATTATCATGCAGCAAAGTAAATACCCTGAAAGGTTTTGCCTCTTTTTTGTGGTGAGAAAAGAAACTTAGCTGTACAGGTACATACTGTACAGGTAGGTAGTGGTTTAAAGATTTGCCCCCTGTCACGTTACAAAGTGAAGTTTGAAACTTGGCTCTGTTTGTATTTGTGTGTGGGTGTGTGTTTCCTCAGTGGTGAACGCTTGCGTGAAGGATAATGGCGGCTGCTCCTCCAGCGCTGTGTGTAAGATAATTATCCCAGGACGCAGGAAATGTGTGTGTAACCCAGGTTATGCAGGGGATGGAAAAGTGTGTGTGTGTGTGTGTGTAAGTCTGACATGTCTCAGTTTCAGTGTATGTGCATGCGCATGTGCAGCTGTGCTTGGTTGTCATATGTGTAACCTAGGGGTCATAAGGGCAGCACAAAACAATCAAAACCCTGCCATTAAGCAATCTAACAAGCAGAGCATTACAGGCTAAGAACACTAGAGAGTGAACATAAGACTTAAAGCTTAATGCCAAATACAACAGGGGAGTATACAAGCAGTCAATGGACAGCTAAAGAGGACTACTTGGAGGAGGAGTAAAGAACACCTCCCAGGAGGAGCAAGGAGCCAAAACCAAAGCAGGAGGTGTATGGTTAGGCAGAAAGACCAGAGAGGTGCCAACACCAAAGACACAAAAGACAGAGGAGATCCTGACAGAATGCTAGAGTATTGCTTTTTAGTAGATTCACAACAACAACAACAACTATGACTACTATTACTACTACTGCTACTACTACGACTACAAATACTTATTCTAATACTAAAACTAATCCTACTACTAGTACTTCTATTAATACTACTACTACTACTACTATTAATACTAATACTTCTAAAACTAATATTAACTTATGTAACAAACTTAACTTATGAACCAGCTTCTGATTCTCAGTAATGGAGGCTGCAACCCAGTTGGTTTTAAATGCCTGAATTTGACTTCAATCGCAAAAATTAAGTGAAGAAATAAAAGCACTGTTCACTATGCTTTCAGACAGCATGTGTGTGCAAAGCAGGCTACTCTGGAAATGGACAGCAGTGTAATCCTATCAATTTGTGTTACAAGGTAAGAAAGCCTCTGGACTATGAGCCCAGCACAGCAAAACCCATTTGCCTGTAAAATGCACTCAGCAGCCTATCTTGTACTTACACTCACTAGATATTAGGTACAGAGGGTTATCATGCACAGGAGTGTTGCCTGGGGTTTTTACATGTGGAACTGAGATCCACCAACCAAAATTAACCAGTCAGCTGCAGCCTTGTAAATCATACCATTAATCAAGAGTTTAATGATGGCCAACATAAACTATGCATAGCAACCGGATATTCAGTCTCTAACTGTGCACTGGCCGTTTCTACCTTAAAGTGGCGATCAACTAACTAACTGATATTTTAGGACCTCTCCTAAAGTGTTCTGGATCATATTAAGAAGTCTGGAGTTCCTTTTGTCCAGATAGGTCGTAATGAAGGCAGCTGTAATGTGGAATCCCCAGGGATCTGTTCTTGGTCCACTTTTATTTAAGCTATACATTCTCCGATTAGGCCAGTTCTACAACACAATAAGATTTCCTATCAATGTTATGCAGATGACACACACATATACACTTAGTTCTCTCACTGGATGATTATCCTAATAGACACTCTGTCTCTGTTTGTAGCACATAAATAACTGAATGACAGAATTTCCTGAAAGTAAATAAAGACAAAACAGAGGTTATGATATTTGGCAACAGAGCAGAGAATCTCTAAATTGTTCCCTATCGTGAATCTAGGGATCTAAAAATGTAGTAAGAAATGTCAGCATTAGAAAGTTCTTGGAGATCTAATAGACCCAGGACTGACCTTTACTGGCCATATCAAATGAATATTAAGAAACTATAAGGGTATTAAGAAAGGCTTAATGTTCCAACAAGACCTTGGACCCTTTTGCGTGATTTTATCTCCAACCAGGTTGACTAATACCGGTTGACTACTAGTATATATTTTGATGACTTGCTCAAGGAGTAAAAACCCAGTAGGTCTCTGAGATCTAAGGATACAAGGCCCAGAATGTGGAGCCCAGAATTCAAACCAAACACGGAGAAGCAGCATTCTTTTTTTTTATACATGACTGATAATAACTCCAAGATGAATTTAGATGTGCCACAAATCTTTTTAAATCGAGGTTAAAAGTGTTACTGGTCATAATTGAGCTCTCTGTATTAATTTATATCTGCAGCAACTTATTTTATCATTATATATTCTTAATATTTTATTTTCATGTATTAGTTATTGCTGTGTAAATCAGATGTAAATATTTTTCACAAAAGCTTCCTGAGGTTATAGATCTCAGGATGAAAAACAATAAAATTATTTCATTATTTTATTTCATTCACTATTTTTGTGTGTTTCTCTGACGTGCTTTGAATTGGCACTGTATATGAAAAGTGCTGTACACATAAACTTGCCTTGTTTTGCCTTCACCTAAAGTAGCTGGTGTATGCATGTAATCTGGCATCACAGGGTTTGGCATGTGTGACTGCACTGAGCCCTAACGTAATAAATTAATGTGAATAGCTGTAATCTTTTCATCTGATCCTTGTCAGAAAAATGGAGGCTGCCACAAGCAAGCCATCTGTATGATGAAAGGACCAGGGGAGAGGAACTGCACCTGTCGCAAGGACTACATGGGAGATGGGATGACCTGCAAAAGTAACGTCATGCAGGTGAGAGCCAAGGAGCGTTCTCTCTCTCTCTCTCTCTCTCTCTTGCTCTCTCTCGCTCTCTCTCTCTCTCTCTCTCTCACACACACACACACACACACACAAACTCTCTGCAGTCTCATTTTCACTAACTTAAATGTGTCTCCCATTGTGCCTTCAGTAGCTCCGAAACATAGAGCTGACAAGTTTCTTCTACAGTGTGTTAGTGAGTCATTGTATTATTGATGTGTTTTTTAATCATTATTTTTCTGTTTTCTTGAACCCTGTGTTACAAAATATTAGTTAATTCAGGCAGGAAATAATCAGCATATGTTTATGCTTTCAGTGGTCTGATGCTTATTTCCTACAAGGACGTGGACCATCTCCTACTCGGAGGTAGGCGTGCTGACCTCAACAGAAAAGAGCCACTTCACTCCCTGCAGTCCTACTGAGATATATAAACTGTGCTTTGTGTGCAGGGCTCGATATATATCAATAACAAGGCCAAAGTGGTGTACAGCGATCAGGAGAGCAACAACGGGATTTTCAACGATATCGACACGGTTGTCATCCCCCCAGCTTCCAGAAGCTGAATGGAATGAATAAGTCTGCCAGCCTCATAGGTGTCGGCATTTATCTTGAGACTGTCTTGCGTATGGAAGATGCAAACCACTAGTTCAGTGATATTATCATGCAGCAAAGTAAATACCCTTAAAGGTTTTGCCTCTTTTGACCAACTTTTTCAGACAAATCTCTTGATCTAATGTTAATGGTGTGAATAAATCCAGGTTTCCTCATCTATGAAATGATGCTAAGAATTATTTTGTTATTATTTATTAAAAAAAAAAACTTTGAAGAAATGAGGTTTCACATAGCAAACCCGTGACCTCAGCACCTGTTATTGCCTCTTTTACAGAAGTAGCTTCAGAGGAAATTTAACTTCCACTGTTAGATTAAGTCACTTTAAACTACTGAGAGCACAGGAATGAAGTTTAGATTCCACATGTTCCCAAACATAGCAAATAACACCAGCTGTACAGGGAGTGCACTTAGAGATTTATTCAAAAACACCAAATGACCTCTAACCTGGACTTTATTTCACCATTTGTTTCTGGCAGCCTGACCTCAAAGATGTAGTAAATGAACATGGCTTCAAGACATTTTTCAAACTGTTGGAGGTGCGTACAAGTAAAATCAAATCAAATCACTTTTTTTGTTGTCACTTTAGCACAGATGTGAAAATGAGTGAAAAGCTTGAGTAGATAGTCCCCCACAGTCTGTAAGTACACAATGTATACACATTAAATACAGGATATATACACATTACCATACACCCATTATGCTGTGTTTCCAGAAGCTGTGAAATATACAGATGTACACATTTCTATTATAGAATATATAGATTATGTTCAAATACAAGGTGTGGATAGAGTTGTACATGACATAGTTGTGTCAGTAAAGGTTATATGTCCTAGAATTGCATGGTATGATCTGTTCAGAAGTTGTCCCTGTATTGTACCATACACACGGCAGTATGGACGAGAGTGTGATGAAAGCTACAAGTGAAAGTTGGGAGTCAAGTTTATTTGTATTTGTTTGCTTGCTTTGTTTGCTTGTTTTGTTTTTATGCTTTGTTTTTATCAAATGGTTCTGGAATAAATTTTATTTTGAGCATTCAACCATGTAAATGGACCACCCAAAGTAAATCAAAACCTGGATTACCATGTCCTCCACGATATGAAGGTAAGGCAGTAAGTTCATTCTGTGCAGATGGTAGCAGGCTGGACCCAGTTCAGACAGAGCTCAAGAGGACCTACGTCACTGTTTAGAGCTCCACATGCCTGCTGTGCATTGTGTTTCGGATGGAGGTTCCAGCTATAGAGGAAACTGAAGCTTGTGCCCTTGTAATCTTGGGTATATATGCAATGATTTTGTATGTGTCTTTTTTAGATGCAGTCTGCAGAAATGATTCATTTCAGTTCAATGAAGACCCTTCAGGGTTCTGACATCTCTGTGAGCTGCGTCGGAGAGGACCAAATAGTGAGTGATGGAAAAGTCTTGGACTCGGGAGAGGAGCTTCAGGAGAGCAAGGACCAATCAGGGAACATAGAGCACTTTCCAATCTGTAGTTTAGTGTTGTGCTGTGTGTGAGCATGGGCCCTTCATCTTAAACAAGCTATGCTGAAAAGGATTGAATGTTATTTCTAAAGTTAAGTTGGCTACTTTACCATACTTAATATTATTGATATCACTCACTTTTTAGGGTGAACTGTACATCAGTGACAAAAGTTGTCGGATTGTAAAGAGGAAACTAAAGTTCAATGGAAGCTTGGTTTATGGTATTGACTGCTTGTTAACACCTCCCAGCCTTGGGGGGCGCTGTGATCAGAAGGACACTGTAGACATCACAGTAAATTCCACATAATTCAAATCTATGCTGACAAAATCCTCTACTGATATGCAGCATGCAATTACATACTTCCTAGTTTTAAAATGTTTCTTAGCTATGCTACACTCTCATTTTGTATTATATATAGATTATATAAATGGTTTCTTTTCCTGTGGTAGATGCCTTGCAGATATTGTGCTGTTACAGTGTCATCTGATTGCCCTTCAATAAGTAAACCAAAGGTATGTTTTCTCTGTAATCACAAATCCATGCCCATTTCACTATGGACACATAAATGACTTCCTTTCTAAAAAATCATAATGCTTCATCCAACTCATACAAACACTATGTGAAAGATATTACATTTGTTTTATATGTATTTTTCCATGAAGATCTCTCATTTGAGTATGTTCCTATAGTTACCTTAAGGCTAATCATTTCTATATGTTACATTTTATTTTAACATGTTTTTGGAATGCAGTCTATACAGAGGTGCGACCTGCCCAGACGCTTCTCATCTGGAGGGCCAAGATCCCCCTGTAGTAACCATGGACAGTGTGATGAGGATCACCTAGGCAACGGCACCTGCACATGTTTTCCTGGGTACCAGGGAGTGGCCTGTGCATTATGCATAGATGGCCACTTTGGACCAGAGTGCAAAGGTCACATTCTCTACTGTACATTTAATAGTCTAGTTGAAAAGTGTTTGCAAAGCTGAGCAGTGAACTACAGCGTGTGATTTTATGGCTGCATGTTACTAGAATTTTTGCTAGTATGAGACAGTTTCATTATACATTCAGCTTTCCACACATGAATGACACAAGCACTGTGTCATAATCATATCCATGAAAAGCTTTTTCAGGTGGAGTGGAGGAAGTGGAAATTCTATTGAATGTTTTTTCTCCCCCTCTCTTCCTGTCCCCACAGCCTGTAACTGTTCTGAACATGGATCATGTGATGAGAGTCCAGACGGCACAGGTTCCTGCTTCTGTGATGAGGGCTGGTCTGGTCCACAGTGTGAACACAAGCTGGGTACGGCACACACCCACCACATCTCCACATTGTTTGTACAGCATGGGGGATGTGAATGTTCCTTGTATCTGTGCTGAAACCCTCGCTGCCTTTCTGATGCCGTAGCCGACAGCCCTGTCTGCATCCCTGCTTGCCATGCAAAGGCGATGTGTGCCAAGAACAACTCCTGTGTTTGTAAACCATTTTACGAGGGAGACGGGCTCACCTGCACAGGTAAACAATGCAATTCTCCAGTCTGGCCTCAGCTCTCGTCCTCCTATAACCACTCCTTCAATGCAACTACTTCTCCAGAAAGGAACAACCTGACAGACAGAAGTAGTGGCTTGTGCTCCCTTAGTCTTTGGTCTGTGTAGGAAATGAGATGCTATCAACAAAGCTCGACCTCTCTTTCAACAGACATATCAGACCAGCGGAGATGGTGGCTCACTTGAAACCATTCTCCAATCTCTCTTCCCTGCCTCCAGTGGCTGACCTGTGCGGGTTCTGGAATGGAGGCTGCTCGAAGAACGCCAAATGCTCCCAGAAGGACGAGAAGGTGAACTGCACCTTCTTGACGGGCTACTCTGGAGACGGCCATGTCTGCTCGCCGGTGGACCCCTGTGTTACGGATGATAACGGAGGCTGTCACGAGCATGCCATCTGTACAATGACTGGAGCAGTGAGCAGGCTTCTCTTCCTCTACACCTACACCTTCCTCTATATATGTATATTTTTTATATGCTGTGTGTGTGTGTGTGTGTGTGTGTGTGTGTGTGTGTGTGTTTGTAAAACCCCAGAATAAGAAGAAGTGTGAGTGTAAGCCTAACTACATTGGTGATGGTCTGGAGTGTGAGCTGAAGGTGCTTCCAGTGAATCACTGCATGCAGGATAACAGCCAGTGTCACTCTGACGCTCAGTGCACTGACCTGCACTACCAGGGTGAGAGTTTCAGCCTCTCCCTGTGTAACTGGAATGTCCTAATATACAATAGATTTGGTAAGTGATTGGACAGTAGGACTGTACACCTTTTCTGTAATCCTGTTCTACACGTAGTCCATTTCATGGTCATAGGAGTAGTAGGATGTGCAAAGAAGCCCAGGTGTCTGGTTTCTTCTTCCAGCTTCTCCTGGGGGATCCCCAGGCTTCCCCAGGCCAGCTTGGAGATGTAGTCCCTCCAGAATGTCCTCGGTCTACCCATAGTCCTCCTGCCTGTTGCCCATGTCTGGTATACCTACGGCAGGAGGTGACCACATGGCATCCTTATCAGATGCCTGAACCACTTCAACTGGCTGCTCTTAACAGTGGCTCTGCTTTACGCTCCTCCAAAGTTCATGAGCAGGTTATGGTTGGGAAATAGTAAATTGAGAACTTGAATTTATAGCTCAGCTCTGTCTTCACAGCTACAGTCTGCCACAGCGACCACATTACAGAAATTGCTGAACTTATCCTATGGTTGATATCACAATTCCTCTTGCCATCACTTGTGACCTATAAACTCCTCCACTTGGGGTTAGGTTCTTGCCAAGAGGGAGTGTGCCACTCTTTCCCAGGAGATCACCATGTCCTTCAATTTGCCTCCTTTTCTGCTTAATGGTGTCCCTCACTGTTAAAGTCCACAACCGGGTTTTTGGGTTGACGCTATACCAGGCACTGAAAAAGATTTAGCCACAATGAACCTGCTTCCACAATGGAGATTTTGAACAGGATCCACCCATACTCAGTGTCCCGAATTACTCCAGAAAGTACAAGAAGCTCTCTTCAAATCATTTGGGAAAGTGTTTCCAAGCAGACCCTCACTATATGTTTGGGGCTACCAGGTCTGACCGAGAATGTTACCTGCCATTTGATCCAACTCAGCACCAGATTGTGATCTTTTGAAAGCTACGCACCTCTCTCCACATGAGTGTTCAAAACATGGCCTCAGGTCAGATGACACAACCACAAAGTTAATCACTGACCTTTGGCCCAAGGTGCTCTGATAATATGTACACTTATGAGCAGCCTTGTGTTCAGACTTTGTTTTTGTTGTACACCAATCATGGATAGTACAGAAGTCAAATAACATCCCACCTCTTGCTTCAGATTGGGCAGAACATTCCTCCCAGTCACTCCTCTCCAGGTTTCCTAGTCATTGTCCACCATATTTGTTTTGTAATAAAACTGTCTGTAATACTGTTTGTTCAGAATATCAACTTTCTTTGTTTTGTACTAGGGAAACCCTGCAAGAATGAAAGTTCTCACATTGTTTCTCTATTTGAGTGAAATATAAGTAACTGTATGGATAATTGTTTATTTCTTGGCCATCAGGGTGAAATTGTAGGGTTGAGGCTAAATGTGTAATCTACATTTTATCTGCTTTACCTCAGATAAGACTGTTGGGGTCTTCCACTACCGTTCTCCACTGGGAGTGTACAAACTCAACTACACACAGGCCCAGGAGGCCTGCAAGCAAGAGGGAGGCACTATTGCTACATACACACAACTGTCCTACGCTCAGCAGGTGGGTGTAGATGCAAGTAGACACACTGAGCATCTGAGCAAGAGATAGAGATGGCTGTGCGGTATGTTTGACGTCCTATCTGTGGGCCACGCAGGCTGGGTACAGTCTGTGTTCTGCCGGATGGCTCGAGCAGGAGCGCGTGGCCTATCCCATGAGCTATTCCCACCTCAAATGTGACTTTGGTCACGTGGGCATCGTGGACTACGGCAAACAAACTGACCTGAGCAGGACCTGGGACACGTTCTGCTACCGGCCAAAGGGTAAGAACATGCAGCTTATGACGGTGTATGACAAACATAAAACATGTTAAACATGTTAAACCCCATATTTCAACTATGATTACAAACTCAAACCATAACCTCAGCCTCAAACCATAATCCCAATATGTAACTATAACACCAACCTTAAACCTTATTTCCAACTTCAAGCCAAACTATTCTGAGCCTCAAGTTTGCATTTAATACGACAATCCATGCTGTTAAATATAGATGGTGCGTGTGTTTGTGTGTGTGTGTGTGTGTGTGTGTGTGTGTGCGCGCGCATGTTTATTTATTTGTTAATATTATTGTTTTACCAGATGTGAAATGTGAGTGTAAGATGGGGTACATTGGTGATGGATAAACTTGCACTGGAAACCTGCTACAGGTTCTCTCCTCCAAGCCCAACTTTTCCAACTTTCTGTCAGTGAGTATAACAGCTTACAAGCTGCATGAAAAACATGTTCTGTACTTTCTAAACAGAATCCCTGGAGTATTAAAGAAAACACTCCTGAGTAAATTGCATTACAGCCAGTTTGTTGTTACCAGAACATATTACTTCTGGTTTTATCAGAGTAGTTCTTAAGGACTAGCATTCTATGCTGTGTACATTGATGCACTGATATCAGATGCACTCATATCAGACTCTTGCCACCAGATTTGGCTCTGATGTTCCCCAGTAACTGACACTGACTGGTCTCATAAATGGTTCCCATCCCCAGCAAATCTAGAATTGCTCCAGAACTTCAGCATCAGGTCAAGAGTTTGTGAGGCGTCTCAGCAACATAACCACCCAGTCCACCCTGTTTGTGCCTGATAATGACGGTCTCTATGAGAACGAGGTAGCTTGGTCCTCTCCATACCACACAGATGTCTGCATTCTTCATGAGTGAAGATTAAAGGTGTTTCACACTCCCCCTCTCTCTGGAATAGACACTGTCCTACAGGGATTTAGAGCACCACCTGCTGGATGGGAGAGCTCTGGTGCTGCAAGCTCTCATTAACGTCAGCCATGTTCGAACACATCTGGGACATACACTCAGTGTGAAAGGGGTTCCTAGCCTGCAGAGCCCCCAGACACTGGTAAACATTTACCTCATTTAAGCTGCATTATAGTTAGTGGATGTTCTAAACAAATACATTTACTTCAAGTCTAAATCAGGCATGCACAATGTCTCCTGAAAACTGTGTTAGTGGATGCAAATAATTACCAACAAAGTTTAACAGATCCTTTCTGCCCCCAGGCTTCCTCTGGATATGTCAATGACCGTTACATTATCGAATCCGACATTTTTGCATCCAATGGGATCATCCATGTGCTGCATGGACCACTAAAAGCTCCACCCCCTCCGGCCCCTTCCCTCCACCCCGCCCACAAGGCAGGGATGGGCATCGGTGTTCTGTTACTCGTCATCCTTATCGTGGCTGGAGCATTTGTGGCCTACCATTTCTATACCCAGCAATCCAAGCCTTTCCAGTTCCACTACTTCAAGGTTAGTGTGGACACGGTGCGTCACAAGATAGCAACATGTTTTTAATATGCAAACAGAAAAATTAATCCAAACATGTGAAGAAAGATTTAATAAAAGGAAAATGAATTAGACTGTTATAGTGTGTATATGCAGTATGTGTGTTTGGCTTTCAGGAAGATGAGAATGAAGACAGCTGCCCTTCTGGATCAGCCCCGTACATCTCCAACCCCACGTATGAGTCCACACCTGCCCCCACTGACCCCCACCTCCCAGTAGATGAGGTAAGTAAAAGAATTACAGTTACAGATTAGTTATGCATAATTACAGTTACAGACTGAAACAGAACAAAACTTTGTGCTGCCCGGTTCTAACACTGGACTGTGTTACAGAAGGATGACGAGCAGCAGATGGTTGCCAGTGGCTCTTATGATCTTCTGCAGGATAGCTGAAGAGATGTGGGATCTCACTCAGACACTCTGCATGTGTTGTGTGGTTGAATGTTTACATGTTTGTTGGCCTTGATTATTCCTTTGGTATAACAAGTTTATGTTCATGTTACCACTACATGCACAAATAAACAAACAAAAGCATTTGTATCAGTTGTGATTCATAAAAAATATATTTCACTGAACATAAATTTCTAATCAGCTGGATAACTTGAGACAAAAGTCGAGGCTATAATGTCCCCCTAGCCCTTCTGCCACTGTCTTCTCCTATGTGTAGCCTGGTCCAGAATCCAACACTGCACACAGTCTGTGATTTGGGAACAAGCCAGAATGGCGCAAGTTTCAGATACTCTGGACTGAGTTATAACAGGGTTATAAATACAAGTCTTATCTGATAGAAAAAAAAAGTGTGTATTTAGTCTTTGATGCATTTTGAAAGAGCTGTATTCAAAATCCTTTCAGAATACAATAATACTCTCTGTGCCAGTATCACTTGTTCTCTTTCTCTCTTGGTTTACTTAAAAAAAAAACTGCCCATTGAAAAATAGAGCGTTTCTTATGTGTTTTTAATGAGGTCGAATTTTTTTCTCTTTTTTTTGTCAGTAGAATCAAATATCTGTTTCAACGTTGTGATTATAAAATTCATAATCCTCTTCTGCCATCTTGTGGATGAAATATGTATTACAGTTATACGGCAAAATGATTTTGTCACATCTTATCATTATCTATATAAAGGTTTTTAAAACTTTTACATTGAATTGTAATAAAACATATATTCTAAAGTCTTTATTAAATTATCTACTGTTTTTCTATTTTGCAGTCATAATTTCATTATTATATGCTTCCTTTCAAATAACTGAAAACCAAGCGTCATCTTTCTCACTTTAGGCTATTAAAATATACGTCTTTGGATGTTTTTCTATTCAATTTAGTTTATTTTGAGTGATAAACTAGCTGTGTGTTTGTCTGTCAGATACAGTATTAATCAGTGTTTATATCAGCTGTGTGCAGGTGGCATTAAAGCTGAATCTACACTGAATGCTTCCTCTCTCTGAAATCAGTCTCCTGTATGCTGGTGACTTTCTCACCACACTCTCCTCAGTCAGACGCCCCTATAGATGGGAGGTGGGGTTCTGTTCATCCACGCTGACGTTCTTTTGATATATATGGAGTAAGTCAAACATGCATCCTCTGATTTGTCACTGTAGAATGTTTGATGGTTTCCCCTTCTCTGTCTAATAAGGTAACAGTGATTGTGATTGGCAGCTGTGAGGAGCTCTCTCTCTCTCTCTCTCTCTCTCTCTCTCTCTCTCTCTCTCTCTATAGGGGGCTGAGGGGACACAGTTCCTTCAGTCTCTCTGGGGTACTGGAGGTGAAGCTTGTGTTGCCTGCTGAGTTGAACAGAGTGTGTGCAGGGCAGAGGGAGATGGACAGCTGTCTGACTTTAATTCTTCTGATGTCCACAGTCTCACTCACTACTGCCGGTAAGTACGCACTCAATTATACAAACATTCTCAGATCAGTAGGAACTAGTCAGTTAGTGCTGCCCAAGGTAAAGACTAATCATGGAGAGGCAGCATTTAGCTATTATACTGTTCTTAAATGGAACAGTGTGTTAGACAAGCCCTGACACCAGATAATTTTAAGTCTGTACCCAAAAAAAACTAAACAAGTTTTCAACTTCAACAGCATTTTTTAATTTAATTTAAAATGTTTTCATAATTTTCATAATTAAAATGCACTTTTATATTTTTCATTCTTATTTGATTCTTTATTTTATTTTGTCTCAGCTCTTTACATGTTTCATTTGAAATCTGTTAGCATTTTAATTTAACATTGAATGTTAATTTAACATTGAGTTGTAGTTAGATCTCTCTCTCTCTCTCTCTTTCTCACACACACACACACACACACACACACACACACACACACACACACACACACACACACACTCACACACTTCTGTCTCCTTTAACAGACAGTGTGAGGCTGGTGGATGGTGGTGGTCGCTGTGCTGGGAGAGTGGAGGTTCTTCATGAAGGACAGTGGGGAACAGTGTGTGATGATGACTGGGATATGAGAGATGCTGCAGTGGTGTGTAGAGAAGTGGACTGTGGGGAGGCTGTAGATGTACTGCATGATGCTCACTTTGGAGAAGGATCAGGACCAATCTGGATGGATGATGTGGACTGTAGTGGATCAGAGTCTACACTGAAGAACTGTAGATCAGCAGGGTGGGGGGAACATTACTGTGAGCATGATGAAGATGCTGGAGTAAAGTGCTCAGGTAAGATTTAAAAAATACATACAAAAATATCATATCAAATATTGCTAATTATCATATCAAATATAAAACATATCTTTATCATACTAATTTTATTTTAAATTAGCTTTTCAGAATTTTTCACTTGAGTCTTACATTTAATCAACATTAAAACACTTTTGGCTCACATTTTTAGTTTCTCATACAATTATTAGCCAGGAATGAGCCAAATATTTCTAACAGAGAATATTTCTCACCACTGCAGCTCCAAGGCAAGAGTGAAAGATTAAAGAGAAAATAGAAGACTGGCTGGGAAAGAGAGAGAGAGAGAGAGAGAGAGAGAGAGAGAGAGAGAGAGAGAGAGAGAGAGAGAGAGAGCTGCTATTCTTAGACATTCAGTAACCAGAAGGGAAACTATACTCAGAGAGAAGGATCTACAGACTTTGTAAGACAGTTACCGAAGGCAGATTGTCCAAGCATTATTGAGACCATTCCACTGAGAACTTATCACACTTTATTCTTATTCAGGAATTAGTGAAATATGTCACTTCTTGCACTGATCAGTGCAGTTATTCAAATTATTTAAATGCACAGCTCACAGGATGTCCAGATTTACAGACAGTCCTCACCTGTGCTCTGAGAGAGTGGGGATGCTTCATGGAGAGACCTGGGGCATAGCAACATTGTTTACGTTGTTTTGATGAAACCATAAAACAGAATTTGAATTCTGTAAAATTAATCATTTCTTAAATCGGTGTGTTCACTTTGAATTTATAAAGATGTCACATGCAAAGAAACGTTTAATGAAAGTAACAAAACCGAACATAAAAGTGCACTAACTAAAAAAAAAAAGAAGCCAGCGTAACATACAATGACCGATAACAACTATTGCAAACAGAACAATCTTAAATAAGGTGTAAAATAATTACATAACAGCCTCCAGGTGGTCTGGCGAATGAGGGAACACACAATACCTGAGGGAGGAATGGTACAAATAAAACAAAGACACATGTAAGACAAGAATAACAAAAATAAATGCCACATGCAGAGCCACCGCTGAATGACACAGGCTACAGCAGGGAGGCTACATCACAATAGATATTTATAAAGAACCTTTTAACAGGGTTTTAATTATTCCTTTTGTTGTTCATGTGGTTTAGATCATTATAATACATAGATTTCAATCCCAGTCTTAACTAATGACCTGCACCAGGTCTCTGGGAGAGTAGTTTCACCCTATAGGAATATCTGATCATTGTACAGTATTTTAGTGCGTGTGCGTTCATTTGTACAAATGGTCCTCACCAGTGCCTTGAAATAGTAAAGGTGTTTCAGGACTTAAAAGGTGTTTAAAGACTTTTGACCAGCAAGTTACAGATGTTTGTTGAGAGTTGGACTGTACATTCATTATAAACTTGTCCAGAATGCAGCAGCACGACTGGTCTTCAATCTTCTGAAGTCCACACATATCACTCCACTCCTGCATTTCCTTCAATGACTTCCAGTAGTTGCCCACATCAGATTTAAAACTTTGATGCTCGCTTACATTGCCAAAAATGGACCAGCCCCTCCATAAATGATGTCAATGGTCAAAGCCCGATCCGTACCTTCAGTACTTCAAACTTCATGTATTGCTCGGCTTGAAATACAATGCTCCAATTCTCATGGAAGACAAGCATCAAGATTATTCTTTTCCCTGGCTCCCACAAGATTGAAAACTTCCCCTGGCTGTCCGGACAGCAGAGTCCCTTGCAGTCTTCAAATGCAGACTGAAAACCCAACTATTTATGCAATATTTAAATGACCATTGATCCTGCAGCCATGTTGAGTAACTGAAACGCTATTACTTGTTGTAGGGTATTGTTTGTTATTGCACATATTATTGTCTGAGCTTATGCATGTTTTGCACTTCTAGGCATCAACCTAGAAGTTGTTGTACTGTTGTTGTACTTCAGCAGTATTCTAGCTCATTAGTATCTTGGACTGTAACCTACTCTACTAAGATATATTCTATGAGTAAATGTCAAAGCACATTTGTAAGTCGCTGTGGATAAGAGTGTCTGCCAAATACTGTATATGTAAATGTAAATCAACATCAATTTATTACTAATTCTATCATTACAAGAAATAATTTAGATGGTTTTATACTGTGTTTAGTGTAATTATTATTAAAACAATTTCAATGCACAGGTCAGAACACCAGACTTACCGACGGTCCTCACCTGTGCTCTGGGAGAGTGGAGGTACTTCATAAAGGGACCTGGACCACAGTGTGTGATGCTGACTTTGACCAGCAGGATGCAGAGGTTGTGTGTAGACAGCTGGACTGTGGGCTTCCTGTGGAGGTGCTGGGAGCAGCTGCTTTTGGCAGAGGGGAGGGCAAGGTGTGGCCAAAGGAGCTTCAGTGTAGAGGCAACGAATCTCAGATTTACTTCTGTCCAACAACATCTTCACCCAAAAACTGTTCCCATGACAAAGATGTGGGACTGATATGTTCAGGTTATTTGTCAATATTTATCTTTATTCTTGCTATTTACATACCCATAATATAGCTTGCTGTCCATTTGCATACACGTATAATGGCATTAAATATGAATGCAAGTGCTGTTGCCGTAAGATGTCAGATGTTTGTTCAGGTTACACAGCGGCGCGTCTGGTGAACGGCTGGGACTCCTGTTCTGGTCGAGTGGAGCTTCAGTACCTCAGTGACTGGGGCTCAGTTTGTGGTGATAGCTGGGATATGAGAGCTGCCAGTGTCCTCTGTGGACAGTTGAAGTGTGGGAGTGCTGTGGCTGTGTTGGGGGCAGACTGGTTTGGGGAGGGGAGTGGCCACATCTGGGCTGATGTGTTTGATTGTCATGGGAATGAGACACACCTGTCAGAATGTCTCATCTCATCATGGAGTCGAACAGCATATTCTCATGAACAGGATGCTGGAGTCATCTGCAGTGGTATGCTCTTCCACTCATGTACACCACGTTAGTGAAATTAGTGATGTTTTGCATGCTAAAAAAATAGCTAATTAATTTCCATGTTTAATTATATTCCCATTCAGGTACTGAAGTTTTAAAACATTAAATATATTTTGCATGCTAAAATAAAAACCTTTTTAATTTTCAGATTTAATTATATTCCCATTCAGGTTCCTCTCAGGTCTTTCATGAGGGGCGAGTGCAGTTGTCTGGAGGGAGGGAGTGTGAGGGGCAGGTTGAGGTTTACTTCAGTCAGGACTGGAGGAGAGTTCTCCTGGATTCCTGGAGTGTGTCTGAGGCCTCTGTGGTCTGCAGACAGCTGGGCTGTGGCTCTGTGCTGAACTTCTCCAGCTCCTCTCCATCCAGTCCTGATCAACACAGCCACATGTGTGTGACGGGTTTCAGTTGTTCTGGGAGTGAAGCTCATCTGGGGAACTGCAGCAGTGCAAAACTGCTCAACCTCTCCTGCAGCTCCAGGGAACAGCTGTCAATCACCTGCTCTGGTATGTGTTACATTGACCTAAAATGGGTCCTTATTGTGTGATGATTTATGACATTTATCTCTTAGTATCAAAAATAATGATTTTGGTAAAACATTATTTAAGTAAAACAATTAACAAAACTGCAAAGGTTAAACTTTCGGAACTATCCTGGACATTCAATTGCGTGATTGTGTACGTATATACAGTGTTCTGTCTGTGCGTGTGTGTGTGTGTGTGTGTGTGTGTGTGTGTGTGTTTAGGTGTGTTTAACTCAGGCCACAGCTCCATCAGACTGGTTGGTTCTGGGGGAGACTGTGCAGGAAGGCTGGAGGTTTTCCACAATGGCTCTTGGGGGACAGTGTGTGATGACTTATGGGATTTTGAGGATGCTCAGGTGGTGTGCAGGCAGCTGCAGTGTGGAGTGGCCCTCAGTGCCCACGTACCAGCCTGGTTTGGTCCTGGAACTGGGTCCATATGGCTGAATGAGGTGCAGTGTGAAGGGAACGAGACGTCCATGTGGAACTGCAGGTATCAACTCTGTGGAGAAGATGAGTGTGGACATCAAGAGGATGTAGGAGTGGTGTGTTCAGGTAAAGTGTGCTGACTACTGCAGTTATTGATGTGTTTCCACCCTTTGTAGTTAATAGTTATTCAGTATGTACACTAGTTTTTACATGCAGTAATGCTTGTATAGCTTCTTGTGGTAACAGAAAATATATAAAATTGAATTACATTAACAATTCCTATAACATACAAAACACTAAGTTTAAACAAGTGTTATTTAAACTTTAGACCTTTTCATAAACTCTCCTTCTGCCCTCAGAGTTTAAAGAGATCAGACTTACAGAGGGCTGTGAAGGAAATCTGGAAGTGTTCTACAACGGAACCTGTGGAAATGTGTGTGAAAATAGAATAGATGAAGAAACAGCAACTTTAATCTGTCAAGAGCTGAACTGTGGAACATCTGGCAGTGAGAATAGTAACAAATCAAGAGTGGAATCATCTCCTGACTGGCTGGATGATCTGAAATGCAGGAAACATGACTCCACTCTGTGGCACTGCCCATCTTCCTCCTGGGGGAAAGAAACATGCAGTTCACGTGTGGCTCACATTACCTGCACAGGTAGGGGCAACCTTTCATTGATTTGAAATCAACTGATGTCTTTGCACAGAAAATATTAAACTGGTTGAAATAGCAACAACACTGAATACCACTGGAAATTCAAAGCTTTAAGTATAACAGCGCAATGATTAATGAAGTACCTTATCACAACTGCAGGAAAGGAAAATATTCAGGTGCAGCGAAGCCATCTGAAGTGCTCCTCATCTTCCTACCAGAGACAGTGCTCAAGTAAGGAAATAAATTGACCATAAAGTCAATGTGTTTTTGGCATGATTAGGCCATTAATTACTGTTGCCATGCCTATTCGCTTGTGTGTGTGTGTGATGTAGATCACATGCCTCTCAGGCTGAGGGGAGCAGAGAGAAGCTGCTCTGGGAGGCTGGAGGTTTACCATAACGCTGCGTGGGGCTCCATCTGTGATGATCAGTGGGACATCAGGGATGCTGAGGTGGTCTGCAGACAGCTGGGCTGTGGGAAGGCACTGAGGGCTGATGGGAGTGCTGCCTTTGGTGCTGGTGAAGGCGTGATCTGGCTGAACAGAGTGAAGTGCAGAGGGGATGAGATTCACCTGAGGGACTGCAGTTATTCTCTGAAGAAACACACTGACTGCTCCCACAAAGAGGATGCTGGAGTCACCTGTGCAGGTCAGAGGATTTTGCTTGATTCTGTTGTTTCAAGTTCCATGCAAAAGTCTTTTCTCCCGTTGATAATCTGCAAAAGGTTATTTTCATTGTCATTTTGGCTAATGAGAGTTAAATCGGTTAGTGCTTAATTTCTGTTTATCTTCTTGGAGAACATGAATATGTATTTTGAATGTCTGGGTGTTCTGCTTTTATATTGACAGACCCTTATGTGTCTCCTACTACTGCACCCAGAACAACCACAAGCACCTCCACCATTACAGGTTCACACTTTGTCTCTTAGTCATTTTCATAAGTGACTGTGGAAACATTATTGCTTGTTCTTCAGAGTTGTTGGTGTATATTTTTCTTTCCAGATGCTCAGAAGACAACCAGTCCTCTACAAACTAGATCAGCAGCTGTTCCGTGCACCACCCCTACAGTGGTCCTGATGGTACTGGGAGTGCTGCTCTTCCTGGCCTTAGTGCTTCTCTCTGGGCTGGTTTACCAGAACAGAGTGCTCAGGAGAGGTGGGACACATTCACACATCATCTTCAGTCCAGTTTCTGGATATTCTCTGAACATCATTAGTCCTTGAGTCTGTCTGTCTTCTGTTACACTGAAGTGACACCATATTTCTGTCTGTCTCCACCCAGTGATCTCTAAGAGGAGGCGTAAGACTCTGCCTGAGGCAGTCTATGAGGAAATCAACCACAGATACATCAATAAAAGAACCCGTGTCTCCACTCGAAGGGGTGGGTGATATTTGTGAAGTCTTCAAACTGAGACTAACTGAATTATATTTATATTATAATTGAGAGGTTTCTTCCAAATAATCGAATAACCAAACACATCTGAATGCATGCCCAGTGATCAAAATAATATTTAATTTCCAAAATTATTTGTAATTTTGTTGTGGAGCGCAAATAAGAAAATTATATAATGTAACGGCACAGCCCCCTCCTCCACAAGTCCTCCCCAAGTTCGTGTGTGTGTGAGTGTTTGTGTGAGTGTGTGTGTGTGTGTGTGTCTTCATCACCATGCCCCGACCTCATTAATCGGTTATGTCACTATCTGTCATTGTCTGTCATTATCTTTCTTGATAGTGTGCGTATTTAAGGCTCTGTTTTAAGTATGTCTTTTGTCGGTGTTTGACCCCTTGCTTGATCCCTTGTTTAACCTCTTGTTTAACCATTTGTTTGTCCTGTTATCACTTAGTTTTCTTTGTGTTTGGGTTTTGTTTTATTTGCTGTGTGCGTTAAATGTCTGTGTTCATCACAACAACGGCTCACCTCGGCATCCTGCCTCTGCCTCCCAACGTTACATATAAAACAATGAGAGAGAGGGAGAGAGAGACAGAGAGAGAGAGAGAGAGAGAGAGAGAGAGAGAGAGAGAGAGAGAGAGAGAGAGTTTGATTTTCCAGATGCTTTGGAATTCTTCTCAGGTGTACAAATAGTAATAAAATAATGTAAAATAATAGGAGCCAGTGGGTGAAAAGAGCGTTGAATGTGTATTAGAGTAAATGTGTCTTTGGCTGCATGTGAGGAGTGTGGTAATTCTGCTGATAATCATCTATTAGGCAGGGGAAACTCAACTATATTATTCCTGTACACCTCTAGTTTAGGAACAGGATGAGAAAACCACAGAGCAGCAGGTGTGTGCGTAGAGAGAGAGAGAGAGAGAGAGAGAGAGAGAGAAAGGGGGCAGAGGGAGTGAGAGAGTGTGTAAGTGAGAGAAAGTGTGTGTGTGTGTGTGTGTGTGTGTGTGTGTGTGTGTGTGTGTGTGTGTGTGTGTGAGACAGAGAGAGCTTGTGTGTAAAGGCTTACAAAGTTGTGGGAGATAAAATGTGTACATGCTTGTGTGTGCGTGTGTGCGTGTGTGTGTGTATGTGTGTGAGAGAGTGTCTGTGCCTGCAATTATTTTTGTGTGAGAGACATAAGAAAAGAGAAGAGAGAGAGGGTGTGTGTGTGTTTGTTTTTCCAAATGCTTCCTGGTTTTTCTGAGCTGCACAAATAATAAGAAAATAATTTAAAATAATGAGAGACTGTCATGAAAGTGAGTGGTGAATGTGTATTAGAGTAAATGTGTCTTTGATTGCATGTGAGGAGTGTGGTAATTCTGCTGATAATCATCTATTAGGCAGGGGAAGCTCAACTATGTTATTCCTGTACACCTTTAGTTTAGGTACAGGATGAGAAAACCACAGAGCAGCAGGTGTGTGCAGGAAGAGAGTCAGAGAGAGAGAGTCAGAGAGAGAGAGTCAGAGAGAGAGAGTCAGAGAGAGAGAGAGAGAGTATGAAAGAGGGTTGTTTGTGTAGCCTCTATACACTCTATGTAGCCTCTATACACTCTATACATCTCTGTACACCCTGGAAAGCAGTGTCCCCAAATTTCTATTATGCAGGTAAGTTTGGCTGTGTGTGGTTGTGTGTGTGTGTGTGTGTGTCTTCTGGTGTGTGGGGTCTTAGGCTGCCCTCTACTGGCTGCAGTGTTATTATTTTCATCTTCCTGTATCCAGCCCAGTTGATTATGACCACATGAGTCAGTTTGTGGTTGATTTGGTGTTCTGTACCTGTCACATGACTGTTCTGCTCTCCTCTAACAGGAAGTGTCCTTTCTGAATCCCAGCATTCAGGATATGAGGATGTGGATCAGGAGTTTGTCTCAGGTAACAGGGCCACTGCATGTGTGTGTCAAATTGGATCCATTTAGAAATATTAGAATGATGGATAAGCAATAAAATAATTTATTATTAAAACTCACCTAGCTGAACCTTATTTATAATATTCTGTCATGAATGGTTACAGAAAATGTAAAATTTTAACTAGCATGAAATATTTATTTGTTCTTTTAGATTTCCACTTTGTTTCATATGAGTCTATTTGGTAGTGTGTGTTCTTCTTTGTTAAATGAATGAGAGCTTCTTTGTATCAGAGTCTGATTTACTGCACTGGTTAAACATTTTATTCATCTGTAGATCAGAAGATGTTTTGCAGAAGTGCTTCCCCCATATTCTAACAAGAGTCACATGCAGTAGTTTACAAAAGACATATCAGAGAATTACAGTTTGTACATCATTCTCATTTCCATAGTTTGTTTTAAGTTGTGTAAAAAACAAAGTTATCATCTTTTTCCAGAAAAGTCTGTGACTGTGGACCAGCCTGAGTATTACGATGATGTCACCACCATCGGTGACCTCATAAGTGAGTTCCTTTATTAACTGATCATGTGATTCTACTTCCTTAAACCAAACTATGAAAAGATGGCTGGACTGTTTTAAAGACAGTCTGCTTTTATTGAACTTAGGTGACATAGAAAGACAGGACATACCAGAGAACTACGATGATGTCATCACTGCTGGACCCAGCCCTGATATTGTAGCAGGTGTGGTTCTGTATTGGGGATTGTCTGTCAGACAGAACAAACATTCTTACTACAAACCCATAACTGTTCATTTGTTTGGTGTGAATACAAGTCTGAATTTGTATGGGGAGCACTTTTATATTCAGTCATCATTAAAAACTGAGATCACAAATAAAATAAAAATTAATAAATAACCAAAGAAATAAATCAATAAAAAAGAAGAGAATCATTAAATAATCTGTAAATGAATGATGCCTGTGCTACTATTATGGAGCTTTTCTATGTTTTAAGAGCTGCCAGCTCAGTAACATCTGTGTGTCTCGGTACATCTGTGTTTTGGTGTAGAGGACGTATCTGAGAATTATGATGATGTCATTACTGATGATCAGAACGCTGCTGTTGTGAAAGGTATGACTAGTATTGTTACAAGATTGTAGCCTCATACATAAAAGCAGTTAATAAAATAAATGCTAATGTACTGGTATTTTCCTCTATATCTCGTCTACAGAGAATTATGATGATGTTATTACCACTGGACCAAACCCAAACATTACAGCAAGTAAGATTTTAATACAAGGCCATTTATGTCAAATGCAAGCACTGAATCAGAACAATAGGTTGTAATGTAAAACATATTTTATTGATATCAGTATAATATGTCTTCTCCTGTTGGTATAGTGGCCACACCAGAAGACTGTAATGATGCTGCAACAAACCCAAATTTTACAGAAAGTAAGTTTTTTTTGTTGTTGTTTTTTTTTGTTTTTAAATGTATAGACTGTAATGCTGTAAATATATATTTATATTATAAAACATTATATATAGTCGTTATATTTTAACATCATAATTGATCTTTGCATGTTGGTGTAGTGGACACACCAGAGAACAGTGATGACATCATCACTGCTGGACAGGACGTAGGAGGTGTAAATGTTGAGTGGCTTCCCTTGTTGTGTCCTCCACTACATTCCACCTGTATGGTGGAGTCGGTGTGTCAAATCAAGAACACAGGCAGCACAGTGAAAACATGGTCACATTAGTGATGACATGAGATGGAAATGTAATAATGTTGATGCATGACAGAGGGCTCCTATTTATATATCAACTACAGTCTCCCTTCACTTATATAACAAGTGTACCCATATTTATACAAGTGGAGACGATTGAGACAGTACTGGAGTTCAGTGCCATCTACATCTGTCTAACTGTGTCCTACAAATGCTGCGTCTGTCTAAGTGTGAGCTACAAATGATGTGTCTGGTACCTTGAATCATGCAAAGGCTTAAAACTAAGACAGAGCTGGTTGTCATAAATGATAATAGGCTACATTTTATTCTTAAGATATTTTATTTAAGGCACAGTATTTGTACATCTTCATATATTTCTTGGAAATCATGGAATTTCTTAGCACTGTAGTGGTGATTAGACAAACACTGAGGCAATTTGTTTTACTCACTCATTAACATTTAACAAGCTTATTTAATACAAAAATAAAATATTTTAAGCTATTTTAAGATTTTAAAAATATTTCAACGTACTCTTTTTACAGACTATGAGGACATGAAGGAGGAGCCTCAGAAAGAGATGAATCACATGACGAAGAGACCACACCAAGTGCCTTTCCTCAGGAAATTACATTTGAACTACTTCAAACTCAAAAAATGATTTCTAGCATTTTGCACAATATGTAACATTTTATACCACATTGTTTATTTCAGCTTTCAGCTGGAATCACACCCAGGTATAAAAATACCAAAGTTTCTTTCGCAGCCAAGCGTCACCAATTGTTTCTCACCATTTTTAAAAATGGTAATATGTAGTACATAATCAAAGCTGAAAAGCTTTATCTCATCTATCTCTCTTGTTCTTCTATTGAAATAAACACGTCATCTTTTGCAAGATCTCCACATTTAATCATTCTGAATACTATTAGAGGCCTAAACTTACATTTTCAATTCTCAACATCTTAGCAGCCTAGTAAATTAACAAATAAACAAATAGACTAAATAAAACATTTATTGTAAAAGGCTCCTTATTCCTTTTTAATCTGTACTACTTAGGAGTCGCATCACAAAAATACACATGAAATAAAACATTTAACGTTTTACAACCTATATTTTTAGCGAGGAAATTACACCTTAAAGGCATTCAGTAGTTTCTAAAAATGAATTTTACAACTTCTGTGATATTCTGTAGTATTTTATGTAATCCTACTTTTTTTCTTCATCTACACTTTCACACATTTCAGAATTCGGTGAGCTATGCAGTTTCTGAGTTTAAGATAAATGGGAGAGTTTTGTTAATGGCACAAAAGTTACATTTATTAACATACGAAAAACACAACGGCACTCACATATAACGTAAACAGTGAACATGAACACACAACGACTAACATTACCGATGTGAACATTAACACAGACAACATGACCATCGTGAACGTGATCAATAACCGCCAGCGAAGCAGCGTCCCACAGCGGTGTAAGTGCACGCAGACATTAGCAGACTAACCACGTGCAGGCGCGTGCTCAGTACAAAGGCGTGGGGGGTGGGGAGGTCCGTGACAGTATTTAATCAAAATGTAAAGACTTAATAACTGACTTCATTTATCATAACATAATATTCTAAGGTCTTGGCTAATATTAAGGGTAATTAAAGGCAACCAAAGACATGCTACACTATATGAAGTGGAAGAGCTTAGCGATTGGCATTAGGTAGTCCAGTCATCAAATTAGTTTCCTCCAAGAACTGAATGAATATTTTTGGCAGCAGAAAGTCTTTGGTGTGCAGAGGTTGCAGTGAGCTGTGTTTCAATACGGAGATGTTTGACCCACCTCCTAACCTTTTTGTTTGTTTTTGTTTTTTTGTATAGACAAATTATGTATGATTGTTGCGGAAAGATTATTACTTAAATGTGTTTATAATCATGTAGGGCAAGTCTGAAAAAGTATCAAATTTTTTTTTTTCAAAAGTATTCTTGACTCATTACAAGCACATCATTTTTTTCTAATTTATCTGCATAGAGGAGATCAGGGTTGGTTGTCACCTGGGTTGGTTGGCCCATTACTCATATTCTGTAAACTGTGGGTATATCTATAGAAGTATTGACACTGAAATGTTCAGATTTGAGGGCAGAAGCCAGTTTCCATATTTCCCTCTCTCTGACCTGAAGAGACCTGATGTAAGATCAGTTTTGTGATTTTCCATACCATAAAGTCTGATTTTTGGAATCATGTATTGAGAGGAAACTAAAATACCTTGAAATCAACTTTTTCACTAAAAACCGTGGGGAAAGTATTGTAGTACCAATTATTAGTTTGAACTGTTTCCTCAAATGTTGACGTCCTTAACATGCCCTTTAGTGTAACTTCCTTTGTGGTGGTGGTTGTCACACTCATGATGACGATGATGGCACGTACCATGTCAATCAAGGTGTGTTCATGTTCCTTGAATTTATGGTGCAAATATCAATCAAACAGTTTGATATAACTGTAAATATTCTACTCGAAGCATTACATTAAGTGAACTGAACAGTTTTAGATTTAGTTCTATGGATATTTATTCACAGAAATATTTGCTACATTTTTCATTCATTTCTCTTTAATGAGAATGACATTTTGGTAAAATCTGTTATTCTTTTTTATACAGTCATTTATTAAAGATCTAATATAATTTCACCATGACAACCAGCCATATGCTGTGTGACAACCAACCCCACCATGCAGCTGGTCTTCACAAATGCACATGTATTCAACATGTATTCAAAATCTAATAGTTCATTATACCACTAGTGTAACTGTATAAGGTTCTACTGCCTTTGTGCAGGGAGACACTCTGCTATTTCATGATGTCTAGGTTTGTCTGATGTCTGATGGGAGCCAAACAAAAAAATATAAAAATAAAAATGTTCGCAGACCTGAGCGTTCCCCATTTTCATGGCAACATAGTCACTTCCGGGTTTTCCAGTTTTCGTCTCCATGGTTCCATGTCTCCTCCCCTTTGTGTCCAGCTCTTCCTAGTTTGTCCCTGATTGTAGTCCCATGTAAACCCCGTTCCTACATCTCTTGGTTGTCGGTCATTGTAGCTTTCTCTCTTTGTTTTGGTAAGGTTGTCTTTCATGGTTTCTGGTTAGTTCTCGTTGTCCATGCTCATTGTGCTCATTGTGCATGGTTTGGACATGGATCCTCTTCATGTCACCTGATAGGACCGTCCATCCAGATAGGACTGAAACCATCTCCAAGCAGAGCCAGTCATACCAAGCCTGGAAAGAACAGAGAGAAGAATGATGTGGTTTACTGTGTTAAAGGCTGTTGAAAGGTCTAGAAGAATCAAAACAGATGACTGTTTGGCAGCTTTAGCGGCATGAAGTTTCTCAGTCACCGCTACGAGGGCCGTTTCTGTAGAATGTGCTGGTTTGTCGCCAGACTGATTGGGATCATGCAGCTGGTTCTGGGTGAGAAAAAGAGCCAATTGATTATAAACTGCTCGTTCAAGGGCTTTTGAGAGGAAAGAAAGAAGTAATACTGATCTGTAGTTGGTAACGCTGGAGCTGTCAAGTGTGGCCTTCTTGAGGATTGGTACCACCCTGGCGGTTTTGAATGCAGTAGGCATGTATCCAGAAGATAAGGAGTTGTTGAGGATGACAGAGATGAAAGGAAGCAGATCTCTTGCGATTGTCTGGAACAGAGCAGAAGGAATCAGATCCAGCAGACATGTAGTCAGATTGCTGGAAGTCAGGAGTTGAAGAATTTCATCTGTGGAGAGAAGAGAAAAAGAAGTCAGAGAGTTGGATGTTGAGGAATGTACATTATTTGGAGGAGTGGGAACAGAGGAAAAGGACTGGTGGATTGCTGCAACCTTCTCCTCAAAGAAGGTGATAAAATCTTCCAGAGTTAGAGATGAGGATGGGGCAGGGGGGATTAAAGAGAGAAGAAAAAATAGTGAAGAGCTTGCATGGATCAGATGATGATGATGATTCGAATTTCTCCCTGTAGTAGGATGACTTTGCAGAAGTTACTTCCAGTGAGAACTTGGAAAGGAGAGACTTGTATAAGCTAAGATCTGAATCTATGTGAGATTTCCTCCACCTCCTCTCTGCAGTCCCTAGTTCTCTCCTGTGGCAGCGAAGTGTTTCTGTTAGCCAGGGGGGAAGGACTTAGCGGGTCTAGAGGAGAGAGGGCACAGAAGATTCATTGATGAGGAGAGTGTAGAAATGAAAGTGATTTGTAACTTTATCCAAAGAGAGAGAGGATAGAGAGTCAGGGTGAGGAAGGGTGGACAAAATAATAGAAGTAAGGGAAGAGGGAGTTATGGAGTGCAGATTGTGGCAGAGGAAGGAGGAACATGTTGAAGAGGACTGGATGGAAAGAGAAGGAAGGGAGAGAGAGAAGGATAGAAAGTCATGGTCCGAGAGGTGGAGGGGGGTGACTGTGATGTCTGATGTTGTGGTGGTACGGGTGAAGATCAGGTCCAGAACATTGCCCGCTTTGTGAGTCGGAAGAGAGTGGTTGAGGGTGAGGTCAAATACTGTCAACAGCGGAAGGATGCAGGAGGAATGCAGCTTGTCTGATGGAAGGTTGAAGTCTCCAAGGAGAATGAGTGGATTTCCTTCAATGGGGAAATGACTCAGAAGGATGTCGAGCTCATCAATGAAGTGATCTAGGGAACCTGGAGGGCGGTAGATGACAATGATAAGAAGTATGGTGGGGAAAGACACTGTAATGGCATGAAATTCAAAAGAGGAGATGGAAAGTGTGGAGAAGGAAAGTGGAGTGAAACGCCACTCTCGGGACATTAGTAAACCTGTGCCACCACCCCTGCCAAGACACCTTGGAGAATGCATAAATGAAAAGGCAATGGACAGGGCAGCTGAAGTCGCCGAGTTCTCAGGGGTGATCCATGTTTCTGTCAGAGCCAGGAAGTGTAGGAAGTGGAGGGATGCTAATGCTGAGATGAAGGCAGCCTTCTGGACAGCAGATTGGCAGTTCCAGAGCCCTCCTGCCACCACGATATGTGATGGTGTGAAGCGTTGTGAGTCAGTGAGGTTGCTGAGATTACTGAGATTGCGACATCTATGATTGTGTCGAGGAGATCTGTGGGATATGTGGACAGGAATTGTGAAGCACATTTCAAATGTTTGATTTGTGGATGTATGAGATAAAGGATTGAGATAATATGAGAAGATACTTAGCTGAGTTTGTGAAGTCCTGTAGGTGAGATGTAGATGAACTGAGTGAGAACACCACCATACCTTCTCCAGATGTTGAGTCGTCCTAATTTAACTCAGTTCAATAAGTGCTGAGCCCGCCCCTCAATTCACACCTAAGGTCAGGGTGAAACCACACCTGTAGTGAGTAATCACCGCTACCAAGCAACTAACAACTAGGTTTAGACAACAAGCCTTGAATTTCACAGAATCTAAGACAAAAGTAAGTTAACTCAGAGCCTACCTTAACCAGCCAGATGATAATCCAACGAGACAAACCAAAGCACAGAGTAGATAATTGTGCACTGTAGAGTCTCCTGATGTCATAACTGGTACAATCTTTGCAGGCACCATCAGACTATCATTACATGTGTGTCTGTAGAATTCTGTGTTGATGTGACAAACCTTTCCTCACGTCTATCCATTTAGGTATTGAAGCCCAAGGCCAGTGATTAAAAACAACATAGGTAATTGTGTACTGTAGAGTCTCCCGATGTAATAATTGGTTCAATCTTTGCAGGCAATATCAGACTATGATTACATGTGTGTCTGTAAATTTCTGTGTTGAAGTGACATGCTGTTCCTGACTTCTCCCTATTTAGGTATGAACACACAAGGCTGACGATTATAAGCAAAATGGGTAATTCTGCAATGTAGAGCCTCAAACTTTGCAATTTTCCTCAGAATGGTAGTGTGAATATATATTTCCATTTTGGTTAAAATCAGACAACCTATGATAGCATTTCAGTGATATGATAATGGTGCCCCTTTGATCAATGCCACATATAGTCAAAAAGTCAACATTATTTGATAATTATTTAGTTTCAGACTTTAAAGATTAAGTGCAAATTTTATATTATTAACGAATGTGTCAAAACTAAACATGTTTGAAAAGCATTGCAATTGCAAAGTTGTTTGGACTCTGCAAAGATTCATTTGAGTCCAAGTTTGTGTTGCCAAATTTAACTATGTAGGAGATATACTAGATTTTTTAGTATAGTGCCCCCAAGTGGCCATTTCCCTTGAAACCTGACTATGTCTTAGAGAATGCATACATGACAATGCAATTCAAGTTTGATGTGGATTGACCAATGCTTAGCCTGTAAAATCTGTACTGAATGCTGATTGGCTGATGGTATCAGTCCTTTTTGGAGATATAGTATCCCTGTTTTAGGTCCTACTCCATACATGCATACAGATGTTATGTACCAGTTTCACATTAGCTGGACAATCTGAGTAGGTGTGATAGTTTCTTGCCTGTGATAGCGCCCCCTATTTAAGCAGGTGCACCAAAATGGTTGACTTGCCCCATATCCACTTGGGGTACATGTCTGTAAAGTTTGGTGTCATTGCATTGAAGGGTTCAACTTATTTGATTGGCATGTACAAACTACACAGTATAGAAATCCCCAGATCTTTTGATATTTATTAAACTTCAGACTCTTGTGAATGTCTGGATACCAGATGTGTGTAGCTTTAGTGAAAATCCTAGGAGTTAGTGCTCCTAAATGTGTGTGTCAAAATATAAGTGGGTGGAGCTTATGGCTACTTTTTGTAGACTGGAAGACTAGTAATTACCTGAAAAAAGAATTTTGTCTGTGTAACATTTGCCCGAGTGCCGCAGGGTGCAGAACAGGACGCACATACTCCCTCGACTTTGTGAAACATTTAATGACATCAAACGTATAAGACAATGGTGGCACTCACACATAACATGAACAGTGAACATAAATACACTTTAAGAAGCAGTTATGTCCTGGCCTCTGACGTCACACGTACAGTTCACTGTTTCTGTACCAAGTAACAAAGCTCTCTTTCCTGTACCCCAGCCTGCGGGTGTGTGCAGGGCGTGTGTGACAACCGCCCAGAAGCCCACGGCACGTGTAAGTCAGGCTCCTGCAAGCCAGGTTTCTCTGGGCAGCTCTGTGATAAGCACACCCAGCCCTGCGGGCCCAAGCAGCCGTGCCACGCCCATGCTGACTGTGTCTACAGCGAAGGAGAGCTCATGTGAGTGCCCCGCCTTTGCCCCGTCCTTAATCTGCCCTTAACCCCACTATCGTTAACCGACTTGAGTGGTTGGAGAAGCAGGAGGGAAAGCTCCACCCTGGGACTTGGTAGTGATGTTTAAAGGCAACTAGTTCTTTTCTTCTTTTAGTCAAGGGTTGTAATAGGTTTGGTTTCGGTTAAGATAGAAGTAAGGCTGTTTTTTTTTATTCACTTCATCATATGGTATGAAGATGTGAAGGAACGAATCTTTCCTGTCAGGGAGATGTGTGTTTCATTTTACTTGTGTATCTTTGTTCAAGGTGTGTGTGTAAGCTGGGTTTCAAAGGGAATGGATTCCTGTGTGTGGAGAGCGACCCGTGTACTTCACCTCCCAACGGAGGCTGCAGTAACAACGTAGGTCAAGAATGCATTTGTGTGTGTTGGTCTGCGTGCGCATGTGTGTGCGTGTGTGTGTTTCTGAATGTCTTTGTTCTCTCTCTCTCAGGCTAGGTGTATAAAAACTGGACCAGGCACCCGCAGGTGTGAGTGTCTGAAGGGGTGGAAAGAGGATGGAGATGAATGCCAGCCTGTCAATAACTGTGCGGAGCCCTCTAGAGGCGGGTGCCATCCCAACGCGTCATGCGTCCACGTAGGCCCAGGACAGGTGAGACGGGCTGCTGCTTAACCCAGACACTCAGTCCAGCACAGACTCTAGACTAAGGGCACTTGCACAGCATAATGTGTCATGGATGTTGCCTTAGAGCCACTTTTGCCTACTCTACATCAGTCCTTTGTACATCTCTCCATTGTTCCATCCATCCATCCATCCATCCATCCATCCATCCATCCATCCAGACATTCATTCAGCCTCTTTGTTTGCTGAGCTTGTCAGTCATTCTTTCTGTTTTTTTCCAGAATTACTGTATGTGCAAGAAGAATTACCGTGGCAATGGGAAAGATTGTGAAGCTATCAATCAGTGTGTAAATCAAATGGGAGGATGTCATCAGCATGTTAGTGTGACACACACACACACACACACACACACACACACACACACACACACACACACGCACACACACACTTTCAGATGAGTTAACATCATAATAGCATTACACCATTACATGAGATGGTCATACCATTATTGTGGGAGTTAAATGATCACATTATTCCGCCAGGCTTCTTGCTTGTTTGGGAATCAAGGGCGGTTTGAGTGTGTATGTCAGATGGGTTATTCAGGAGATGGGAGCATCTGCTATGGAACCCTGGTACAGGTATGACAGCAGAATACTACACGGTTTATTAGTATTTCAGTGATTTTAGATAATGCTCTGCCATATGTTAGACTTCACAGAATTTAATCACACTGAATATGAACACCTGAACACTGAGAAACATGAATATCCTCACATAAACAGGATTATTTACATTTTCTTCTAAAGGAAGTGGAAAACAATCCTGATCTGAGTGAATTCAATACGTGGTTGACTGTAAGTTTCAGTCTGTACTTTTTTGAGAATTAAGATATAAAGTCTATCTAAATTATTGATAAAAACATTTTGTGTAAGTATTTACGAGTATTTTATGCAGATTGTGTTAATAATTAATATGTTCCTAAGTCACTTTTTGGAACTGATCTTTGAAGGACTGAGGCAAAGTGTATATCAGAGGTAAAGGGTAATATGTGTGCTCTGTGGGGAATTATTACGGGTGTTCAGAGTGTCTCCTCTGGAATGGGCTGCAGCGAGCAGACCTCAAGGACATGCTGACCGAAGGCCAGAACATGACTCTATTTGTGCCATCGGAACAAGCCATCGGCACCCTGAGCAAAGAGGACCAGGATTACTGGCTGGCCGTCAGCAACCTTCCAAGTCTGGTCAAGTGAGTTCACTATCACAGTGCAATCTGCACTAGTGTAATCTGGACAGTCACCTTGCCACATCTCTTTGGGTTGCATACACAGTTCCTCTTGGTGTAAAATTAAGAGTGGTCAGTCATGAAATGCAGTGGAATTTCATATGATATTTAATGACTCTTAATGGTTGGTCATAATTGGTGTGTTCATTCTGTCGTCAGGAGTCACATGGTTTCTGGGTTCTTTGCTTTGGCTGAGCTTCGGAGTTCACCTTCTCCAGAACTAGTTTCACTTTTGAAAAAGACACTTCCTGTTTCCTGGACCAATGAGGTAAAAAGACTGTGGGGATTCTATCATTCTATCTTTATAGTCACTCACACACACACACACACACACACACACACACACACACACACACACACACACACACACACACACACACAGACTCACCAACACCTATACATTCCAAGCAGTTTCATTTAAAAAAAGGCTGTAATGAAGGGGATTTTCTCACTGGGTATATTCTGTATTCTTCATTAGTCCACCAGAGTGGCTGGAGCTAAAATTGTATCAGGAGACATTGTTGCCAAGAATGGATTCATTCACCTGATCGACACAGCAAGTGTTAAAAAAAACCCTCAAAAATGCAGTGGAATCCTTGTACTGTTATGTAGTGGAAATGATAGACTGGTGTTTCTTTGCCAGGTTCATCTCTGATTGTAAGCTCAGCGAAGGTTTACTTGAGGTGCTGAACCAGAGACCACAGTTCTCTCTCTTCAGGGACATGCTTCTTGTGGGTATCCCCTAATGCTCTTCTTGTAGGTCTGTCATACTGCCAGTCTCTCACAGGGAAGGATATGATTGTCTCTCCTTAGCTTTTATGGTGTAAGCATCATTAACATGATTAAATTTAGCTTTTCTGGTGCTTTAGAAATTCAACTTGACTGAGGAAATGGAGAGCGCCTCTGGTTTTACATTGTTCGCACCTACGGACAGTGCTATTACTGAATATCTGAAGAACACCGGTGAAAGCTCATTGGTACTGTACACACACACACAAACACACACACATGTTTGGTGTTTGTTTATATGTGATAGTGTCTGATTTCTTCAAACTAGGACCTGAATGTGATGCGTTACCACATTGTGCTGGGTGACACCCTGAGGCAGGCGGACCTGCAGGATGGCCTGTACAAAGACACCATGCTGGGTTTCTCCTGTCAGATAGGCATTTTCTGCAAAGACAGTAACGTAGGTCGACTCTTTACCCCTGTGAACGGGGAAATCATAGGAACATATGGGATGTAGGAGAGATGTGCGTTAAACCACCCAGTACACATGAGAACAGCTACTCTGTTCCCAGTCAACTGTGGAAAATGGAGCCTAAATGCTCACAGACATGCAGACAGACACTCACAGACAGAGACTCAAAGACACTCACAGACCCACACAAACATGTCTCCGTCTTCCCACAGTAACGCTAGTGAGTGAGGAACAGTCGAACCCTTTCATACAAAGAGGGCATCGAGAGCCGCACACTTAATAAATCTCTCTCTCTCCTTCTGTCTTTCCTTCTCAGTGGTGGGTGAATAAGGCTCCGGTGACTGCTACGGACATTTTGACTTCTAAGGGGGTCATCCATGAAGTGTCTGCTGTACTGAAGGTGCCCAGGAACCGCTGTGACACAGCGTCCACCAAGATCGTCCAGGTGATTCCCTCTGCTGTGCACAGCTCTCCCAGACTCTCTCACCCACCGAACACCTTCACAGGCAACAGGGCAGACCCACTTTGCTGAGCTGTTTGTCAGGCATGAGTTTGTGATCTTCTGGAATAACACTGTATGCAGGGGCAGTGCATGGACTGCTTTCACCCAACTGAGAGCCGTTGTCCCCCTGGAACCCAGCAAGTATTCACGGTAAAATCAATGGCACGTCTCTAAAACAAGCTATTCATCTAAAACACATGCATTAATTACTTTATGTGCCACCGTTTACAACCATAATCTAGTCAGTTTAACCAAACATTAGTTTAGCTTTTTAAATCTATTCAGTGCTCATTTGGGAGTGTGGCTGTGTTTCATAGATGTGGCTAATGGCATTTTTACATTTACATTACATTTACTGTTTTTACATTTAAATTTCCATTTTTACATTTTTGCATTGAATTCAATATTATGTTCTTGTTCATATAATTTTGTTTTTATCGGTGTCACTATTGTTAATAAGACTTCAGTCTCAGCTGGGTTTCTGGGTAAAATGAACATTTAAATGGAGCAGACTGACATGTCCTGATTTTGTCTCTTTTTTTTGCCCAAAGTCCATAAAAAGGACCAAATGTGCATATAGCAGGAGGAAACACGGGATGTTCATTGGCTGTGAGGCTTCCTGTCAAAAACGGACCATCGTACGTGAGATTTTTAAATTGCTTTCTTCTGTAAGTTGTTTAAATGATGGTGCTGAATTTTGCACATGTTGGATTGAGAATGTTTTAACAATGATGTGATTTTACTGTTATTTTGTCATCATTAAGTTTTGATTGGAGGGAGGTTCCCTCTCTTGTTTTCTCTCTCTCCCTCTCTGTAGGTAAGGAAGTGTTGCGAGGGCTTTTATGGTGTTAACTGTGAGAGCTGTCCAGGGCCAGAAGGCCAGCCCTGTTTTGATAACGGTGTGTGTGTGGACGGTATTAATGGTACAGGAGCGTGTCGGTGCAACCCTGGCTTTAACGGCACAGCCTGCGAGTCCTGCCAGACGGGAAAGTACGGCATCCACTGTGACCAAGGTATTCCGCCATGGAATCTACCTTTGTAACGTACCTTTGTAATGTACAATAATGTAAGTTCCCAATACACTACAGGTAAAAGCTTGTTAAAGCTCCACATATTTCTCTCAGTCGTATTTGTTCCCTTTTTCCCTTTTTCTCTCTTTTTCTCTCACTGCAGACTGTAAGTGTGTGAATGGTCACTGTAATGATGGTCAGGAGGGGGATGGCACCTACGAATGTGACGTTGGATGGAGAGGAACACTCTGCTCTATAGGTGAGGAATTACACACACACACACACACACACACACACACACACACACACACACACACACACACATACACACACACACACACACAAATTTAATTTCTTTTTTGTGGTGAGAAAATAAACTTAGCTCCGTGTTTTATTTCAGCCATAACCACAGACTCATGTAAAGGGACATGCCACACCAGTGCAAAGTAAGCGAGACCCTCTCACTCTCAGCCCCCTCTCACTCTCAGCTCCCTCTCACTCTCAGCCCCTCTCACTCCCTGATCCCTCTCACTCTCAGCACCCTCTCACTCTCAGCCCCTCTCACTCTCAGCCCCCTCTCACTCTCAGCCCCTCTTCTCTCTGACTCCTCTCACTCTCTGAAACATCTCATGCTCATACTCCTCTTTCTGGGACCTCTAATATACCTTTATATTTGTCCTAAAATGTGCGTGTTTTGTTATAACTTTGTTTGAATGTGTGTGTGGTTTTCAGTTGTCTACTGAACGTAGCAGATAATTCATATTACTGTAGATGTGCAGCTGGTTACCAGGGCAACGGTACATACTGTACAGGTAGGTAGTGGTTTAAAGATTTGCCCCCTGTCACGTTACAAAGTGAAGTTTGAGACTCGGCTCTGTTTGTATTTGTGTGTGGGTGTGTGTTTCCTCGGCGGTGAACGCTTGCGCGAAGGATAATGGCAGATGCTCCTCCAGCGCTGTGTGTAAGATAACTATCCCAGGACGCAGGAAATGTGTGTAACCCAGGTTATGCAGGGGATGGAAAAGTGTGTGTGTGTAAGTCTGACATGTCTCAGTTTCAGTTGTGATGTTTCTTGAGTGTGCATGTGTTTGTGTGTGTGTGTGTGTGTGTGCATGTGCGTGCATGTGCGTGCATGTGCGTGTGTGTGTGTGTGTGTGTGTGTGAGTGTGTGTGTGTGTGTGTGTGTGTTTGGGCACTGTAATGTGCTGTTGGGGCCAGTGTACTGTTCATTCCTTTGTGCGTCATGTTGATGACTTTGGCCCTCTGATTCTCCAGCAATCAATCCATGTCTGGACGGTAGTGGAAGCCGCAGTGCCTATGCAGACTGTGTACACACAGGCCCAAACAAGGTTGGTTCCCCGAGCATGTGCATGCGCATGTGCATCTGTGCTTGGTTGTCATATGTGTAACCTAGGGGTCGTAAGGGCAGCACAAAACAATCAAAACCCTGCCATTAAACAATCTAACAAGCAGAGCATTACAGGCTAAGAACATTAGAGAGTGAACATAAGACTTAAAGCTTAATGCCAAATACAACAGGGGAGTATACGAGCAGCCAAGGGAAATGGACAGCTAAAGAGGACTACTTAGAGGAGGAGTAAAGAACACCTCCCAGGAGGAGCAAGGAGCCAAAACCAAAGCAGGAGGTGTATGGTTAGGCAGAAAGACCCGAGAGGTGCCAACACCAAAGACACAAAAGACAGAGGAGATCCTGACAGAATGCTAGAGTATTGCTTTTTAGTAGATTCACAACAACAACAACTATGACTACTATTACTACTACTGCTACTACTACTACTACTACTACTACTACTACTACTACTACTACTAATACTTATTCTAATACTAAAACTAATGCTACTACTAGTACTTCTATTAATACTAATACTACTACTATTATTAATACTAATACTTCTAAAACTAATATTAACTTATGTAACAAACTTAACTTATGAACCAGGTTCTGATTCTCAGTAATAGAGGCTACAACCCAATTGGTTTTAAATACCTGAATTTGACTTCAATCGCAAAAATTAAGTGAAGAAATAAAAACACTGTTCACTATGCTTTCAGACAGCATGTGTGTGCAAAGCAGGCTACTCTGGAAATGGACAGCAGTGTAATCCTATCAATTTGTGTTACAAGGTAAGAAAGCCTCTGGACTATGAGCCCAGCACAGCAAAACCCATTTGCCTGTAAAATGCACTCAGCAGCCTATCTTGTACTTACACTCACTAGATATTAGGTACAGAGTGTTATCATGCACAGGAGTGTTGCTGGGGTTTTTACATGTGGAACTGAGATCCACCGACCAAAATTAACCAGTCAGCTGCAGCCTTGTAAATCATACCATTAATCAAGAGTTTAATGATGGCCAACATAAACTATGCACAGCAACCAGATATTCAGTCTCTAACTGTGCACTGGCCGTTTCTACCTTAAAGTGGCGATCAACTAACTAACTGATATTTTAGGACCTCTCCTAAAGTGTTCTGGATCATATTAAGAAGTCTGGAGTTCCCTTTGACCAGATAGGTAGTAATGAAGACAGCTGTAATTTGGAATCCCCAGGAATCTGTTCTTGGTCCACTTTTATTTAAGTTATACATGCTCCGATTAGGCCAGTTCTACAACACAATAAGATTTCCTATCAATGTTATGCAGATGACACACACATATACACTTAGTTCTCTCACTGGATGATTATCCTAATAGACACTCTGTCTCTGTTTCTAGCACATAAATAACTGAATGACCAGAATTTCCTGAAAGTAAATAAAGACAAAACAGAGGTTATGATATTTGGCAACAGAGCAGAGAATCTCTAAATTGTTCTCTATCATGAATCTAGGGATCTAAAAATGTAGTAAGAAATCTTAGCGTTAGAAAGTTCTTGGAGATCTAATAGACCCAGGACTGACCTTTACTGGCCATATCAAATGAATTATAAGAAACTATAAGGGTATTAAGAAAGGCTTAATCTTCCAACAAGACCTTGGACACTTTTGCATGCTTTTATCTCCAACCAGGTTCACTAATACCGGTTGACTACTAGTATATATTTGGATGACTTGATCAAAGAGTAAAAACCCAGTAGGTCTCTGAGATCTAAGGATACAAGGCCCAGAATGTGGAGCTCAAAATTCAAACCAAACACGGAGAAGCAGCATTCATTTATTAGTTATTGCTGTGTAAATCAGATGTAAATATTTTTCACAAAAGCTTCCTGAGGTTATAGATCTCGGGATGAAAAACAATTTTATTATTTCATTATTTTATTTCATTCACTATTTTTGTGTGTTTGTCTGACGCGCTTTGAATTGGCACTGTGTATGAAAAGTGCTCTACACATAAACTTGCCTTGTTTTGCCTTCACCTAAAGTAGCTGGTGTATGCATGTAATCTGGCATCACAGGGTTTGGCATATGTGACTGCACTGAGCCCTAACGTAATAAATGAATGTGAATAGCTGTAATCTATTCATCTGATCCTTGTCAGAAAAATGGAGGCTGCCACAAGCAAGCTATCTGTATGATGAAAGGACCAGGGGAGAGGAACTGTACCTGTCGCAAGGACTACATGGGAGATGGGATGACCTGCAAAAGTAACGTCATGCAGGTGAGAGCCAAGGAGCGTTCTCTCTCTCTCTCTCTCTCTCTCTCTCTCTCTCTCTCTCTCTCTCTCTCTCTCGCTCTCTGGCTCTCTCTCGCGCTCTCTCTCTCTCTCATGCTCTCTCTCTCTCTCTCTCTCTCTCTCTCTCTCTCTCTCTCTCACTCACACACACACATACTCTCTGCCGTCTCATTTTCACTAACTTAAATGTGTCTCCCATTGTGCCTTCAGGAGCTCCGAAACAGAGAGCTGACAAGTTTCTTCTACAGTGTGTTAGTGAGTCTCAGTCATTCATTTGAATTGTATTATTGATGTGTTTTTTAATAATTATTTTTCTGTTTTCTTGAACCCTGTGTTACAAAATATTAGTTAATGCAGGCAGGAAATAATCAGCATATGTTTATGCTTTCAGTGGTCTGATGCTTATTTCCTACAAGGACTTGGTCCATACACTGTGTTTGCTCCTAACAATAAGGCACTTAAAAAGGCAGAAGTAAGTCCAAGTGTTTTATGAAACTGCCCAGTGTGCATGTTGAATGACTGGACCAACAGTCCTCTCGGTCACATCATAATCCTGCATCACTTCCCAGTACCAGAAACCAGAGAATAAAGAGAGCAACGCAGCGCTGTTCCTGTACCACATCGTGTCATGCCGTATCCTGATGCCGGAGGACCTGATGCAGCCCCGTAACCTCACCACGCTCAGCGGGGAAACGCTCACCATCTCCTACTCGGAGGTAGGCGTGCTGACCTCAACAGAAAAGAGCCACTTCACTCCCTGCAGTTCTACTGATATGTATAAACTGTGTGCAGGGCTCGATATATATCAATAACAAGGCCAAAGTGGTGTACAGCGATCAGGAGAGCAACAACGGGATTTTCCACGAGATCGACACGGTTCTCATCCCCCCCAGCTTCCAGAAGCTGAATGGAATGAATAAGTCTGCCAGCCTCGTAGGTGTCGGCATTTATCTTGAGACTGTCTTGCGTATGGAAGATGCAAACCACTAGTTCATTGATATTATCATGCAGCAAAGTAAATACCCTTGAAGGTTTTACCTCTTTTGACCAACTTTGTCAGACAAATCTCTTGATCTAATGTTAATGGTGTGAATAAATCCAGGTTTCCTCATCTATCAAATGATGCTAGGAATTATTTTGTTATTATTTATTTAAAAAAAAAACTTTGAAGAAATGAGCTTTCACATAGCAAACCCCTGACCTCAGCACCTGTTATTGCCTCTTTTACAGAAGTAGCTTCAGAGGAAATTTAACTTCCACTGTTAGATTAAGTCACTTTAAACCACTGAGAGCACAGGAATGAAGTTTAGATTCCACATGTTCCCAAACATAGCAAACAACACCAGCTGTACAGGGAGTGCACTTAGAGATTTTTTCAAAAACACCAAATGACCTCTAACCTGGACTTTATTTCACCATTTATTTCTGGCAGCCTGACCTCAAAGATGTAGCAAATGAACACGGCTTTAAGACATTTTTCAAACTGTTGGAGGTGCGTACAAGTAAAATCAAATCAAATCACTTTTTTTGTTGTCACTTTAGCACAAATGTGAAAGTGAGTGAAAAGCTTGAGTAGATAGTCCCCCACAGTCTGTAAGTACACAATGTATACACATTAAATACAGAATATATACACATTAACATACACCCTTTATGCTGTGTTTCCAGAAGGTATAAATATATAAGCTGTGAAATATACAGATGTACACATTTCTATTATAGAATATATGGATTATGTTCAAATACAAGGTGTGGATAGAGTTGTACATGACATAGTTGTGTCAGTAAAGGTTTAAATGTACTAGAATTGCATGGTATGATCTGTTCAGAAATTGTCCCTGTATTGTACCATACACACGGCAGTATGGACGACAGTGTGATGAAAGCTACAAGTCAAAGTTAGGAGTCAAGGTCATTTTTATTTGTTTGCTTGCTTTGTTTGCTTGTTTTGTTTTTATGGTTTGTTTTTATCAAATGGTTCTGGAATAAATTTTATTTTGAGCATTCAACCATGTAAATGGACCACCCAAAGCAAAACCTTCAAAAAAAGTGTTGCTGGCTTCTGCTCTGCAGAAAACACTCCACACTTTTGTGACTTGGTCTGTTGTTGCCAGGACACGGAGGTGATGGAGCGGGTGCAGGACCGCCTCCATCAGCCTGTCATGCTCTTCCTCCCCACCGACTCTACCATGGCTGCCCTGCCTCAGGAGCAGAAGGACTTCCTGTTCGGCCTGCAGAACCGCGCCCAGCTGAAGGAGTACCTGGAGTACCATGTCCTCCATGATATGAAGGTAAGGCAGTAAGTTCATTCAGTGCAGATGGTAGCAGGCTGGACCCAGTTCAGACAGAGCTCAGGAGGACCTACGTCACTGTTTAGAGCTCCACATGCCTGCTGTGCATTGTGTTTCTGATGGAAGTTCCAGCCATAGAGGAAACTGAAGCTTGTGCCCTTGTAATCCTGGGTATATATGCAATGATTTTGTATGTGTCTTGTTTAGATGCAGTCTGCAGAAATGATTCATTTCAGTTCAATGAAGACCCTTCAGGGTTCTGACGTCTCTGTGAGCTGCGTCGGAGAGGACAAAATAGTGAGTGATGGAAAAGTCTTGGACTCAGGAGAGGAGCTTCAGGAGAGCAAGGACCAATCAGGGAACAGAGAGCACTTTCCAATCTGTAGTTCAGTGTTGTGCTGTGTGTGAACTTGGGCCCTTCATCTTAAACAAGCCATGCTGAAAAGGATTGAATGTTATTTCTAAAGTTAAGTTACTTTACCATACTTAATATTATTGATATCACTCACTTTTTAGGGTGAACTGTACATCAGTGACAAAAGTTGTCAGATTGTAAAGAGGAACCTAAAGTTCAATGGAGGCTTGGTTTATGGTATTGACTGCTTGTTAACACCTCCCAGCCTTGGGGGGCGCTGTGATCAGAAGGACACTGTAGACATCACAGTAAGTTCCACATAATTCCGATCTATGCTGACAAAATCCTCTACTGATATGCAGCATGCATATTATATGCAAATTATATAAATTACATACTTCCTATTTTAAAAATGTTTCTTAGCTATGCTGCACTCTCATTTTGTATTATATATAGATTATATAAATGGTTTCTTTTCCTGTGGTAGATGCCTTGCAGATATTGTGCTGTTACAGTGTCATCTGATTGCCCTTCAATAAGTAAACCAAAGGTATGTTTTCTCTAATCACAAATCCATGCCCATTTCACTATGTACACATAAATGACTACCTTTCTAAAAAATCATAAATGCTTCATCCAACTCATACAAACACTATGTGAAAGATATTACATTTGTTTTATATGTATTTTTCCATGAAGATCTCTCATTTGAGTATGTTCCTGTAGTTACCTTAAGGCTAATCATTTCTATATGTTACATTTTATTTTAACATGTTTTTGGAATGCAGTCTATACAGGGGTGCGACCTGCCCAGATGCTTCTCATCTGTGAATGCTGGATGTCAGTCTGTGTGCACCATGGTCATATGGAAGCCCAAGTGCTGCTCAGGTTACTATGGCAGAGATTGTCTCGGTACAGTAGTCCAGACTTCATTCACATTTTACTACAACTCACTAATCATGTTGTTAATGGCAGCTATATATTTTTTATATGCTGTGTGTGTGTGTGTGTGTGTTTGTAAAACCCCAGAATAAGAAGAAGTGTGAGTGTAACCCTAACTACATTGGTGATGGTCTGGAGTGTGAGCTGAAGGTGCTTCCAGTGAATCGCTGCATGCAGGATAACGGCCAGTGTCACTCTGACGCTCAGTGCACTCACCTGCACTACCAGGGTGAGAGTTTCAGCCTCTCTCTGTGTAACTGGAATGTCCTAACATACATACAATAGATTTGGTAAGTGATTGGACAGTAGCACTGTACACCTTTTCTGCCACCCTGTTCTACAAGTAGTCCATTTCATGGTCACAGGAGTAGTAGGATGTGCAAAGAAGCCCAGGTGTCTGGTTTCTTCTTCCAGCTTCTCCTGGGGGATCCCCAGTCTTCCCCAGGCCAGCTTGGAGACGTAGTCCCTCCAGAATGTCCTCGGTCTACCCATAGTCCTCCTCCCTGTTGGCCATGTCTGGTATACCTACGGCAGGAGGTGACCACATGGCATCCTTATCAGATGCCTGAACCACTTCAACTGCCTGCTCTGCTTTACGCTCCTCCAAAGTTCATGAGCAGGTTATGGTTGGGAAATAGTAAATTGAGAACTTGAATTTATAGCTCAGCTCCCTCTTCACAGCTACAGTCTGCCACAGCGACCACATTACAGAAATTGCTGAACTTATCCTATGGTTGATATCACAATTCCTCTTGCCAACACTTGTGACCTCAGTTACTTAAACTCCTCCACTTGGGGTCAGGTTCTCGCCCAGAGGGAGTGTGCCACTCTTTCCCAGGAGATCACCATGTCCTTCAACTTGCCTCCTTTTCTGCTTAATGGTGTCCCTCACTGTTAAAGTCCACAACCGGGTTTTTGGGTTGACGCTATACCAGGCACTGAAAAAGATTTAGCCACAATGAACCTGCTTCCACAATGGAGATTTTGAACAGGGTCCACCCATACTCAGTGTCCCCAATTACTCCAGAAAGTACAAGAAGCTCTCTTCAAATCATTTGGGAAGGTGTTTCCAAGCAGACCCTCACTATATGTTTGGGGCTACCAGGTCTGACCGAGAATGTTCCCTGCCATCTGATCCAACTCAGCACCAGATTGTGATCTATTGACAGCTACACACCTTTCCACATGAGTGTTCAAAACATGGCCTCAGCCTCAGGTCAGATGACACAACCACAAAGTTAATCACTGACCTTTGGCCCAAGGTGCTCTGATAATATGTACACTTATGAGCAGGCTTGTGTTCAGACTTTGTCTTTGTTGTACACCAATCATGGATAGTACAGAAGTCAAATAACATCCCACCTCTTGCTTCAGATTGGGCAGAACATTCCTCCCAGTCACTCCTCTCCCGGTTTCCCAGTCATTGTCCACCATATTTGTTTTGTAATAAAATACTGTCTGTAATATTGTTTGTTCAGAATATCAACTTTCTTTGGTTTGTACTAGGGAAACCCTGCAAGAATGAAAGTTCTCACATTGGTTCTCCATTTGAGTGAAATATAAGTAACTGTATGGATAATTGTTTATTTCTTGGCTATCAGGGTGAAATTGTAGGGTTGAGGCTAAATGTGTAATCTACACTTTATCTGCTTTACCTCAGATAAGACTGTTTGGGTCTTCCATTACCGTTCTCCACTGGGAGTGTACAAACTCAACTGCACACAGGCCCAGGAGGCCTGCAATCAGGCGGGAGGCACTATTGCTACATAAACACAACTGTCCTACGCTCAGCAGGTGGGTGTAGATGCAAGTAGGCACACTGAACATCTGAGCAAGAGATAGAGATGGCTGTGCGGTATGTTTGACGTCCTATCTGTGGGCCACGCAGACTGGGTACAGTCTGTGTTCTGCCGGGTGGCTCGAGCAGGAGCGCGTGGCCTATCCCATGAGCTATTCCCACCCCAAATGTGGCTTTGGTCATGTGGGCATCATGGACTACGGCAAACAAACTGACCAGAGCAGGACCTGGGACACGTTCTGCTACCGGCCAAAGGGTAAGACCATGCAACTTATGACGGCGTATGACAAACATAAAACATGTTAAACCCCATAGTTCAACTATGACTCCTAACTCAAACCATAACCTCAGCCTCAAACCATAATCCCAATATTTAACTATAACACCAACCTTAAACATTAATTCCAACTTCAAGCCAAACTATATTGAGCCTCAAGTTTGCATTTAATACAAGAATCCATGCTGTTAAATATAGATGGTGTGTGTGTGTGCATGTTTATTTATTTGTTAATATTATTGTTTTACCAGATGTGAAATGTGAGTGTAAGATGGGCTACATTGGTGATGGATACACATGCACTGGAAACCTACTACAGGTTCTCTGCTCCAAGCCCAACTTTTCCAACTTTGTCAGTGAGTATAACAGCTTACAAGCTGCATGAAAAACATGTTCTGCACTTTCCAAACAGAATCCCTGGAGTATTAACGAAAACACTCCTGAGTAAACTGCATTACAGCCAGTTTGTTGTTACCAGAACATATTACTTCTGGTTTTATCAGAGTAGTTCTTAAGGACTAGCATTCTATGCTGTGTACATTGATGCACTGATATCAGATGCACTCATATCAGACTCTTGCCACCAGATTTGGCTCTAATGTTCCCCAGTAACTGACACTGACTGGCCTCATAAATTGTTCCCATCCCCAGCAAATCTTGAATTGCTCCAGAACTTCAGCATCAGGTCAAGAGTTTGTGAGGCGTCTCAGCAACATAACCACCCAGTCCACCCTGTTTGTGCCTGATAATGACGGTCTCTATGAGAACGAGGTAGCTTGGTCCTCTCCATACCACACAGATGTCTGCATTCTTCATGAGTCAAGATTAAAGGTGTTTCACACTCCCCCTCTCTCTGGAATAGACACTGTGCTACAGGGATTTAGAGCACCACCTGCTGGATGGGAGAGCTCTGGTGCTGCAAGATCTCATTACCGTCAGCCATGTTCGAACACATCTAGGACATACACTCAGTGTGAAAGGGGTTCCTAGCCTGCAGAGCCCCCAGACACTGGTAAACATTTACCTCATTTAAGCTGCATTATAGTTAGTGGATGTTCTAAACAATTACATTTACTTCAAGTCTAAATCAGGCATGCACAATGTCTCCTGAAAACTGTTAGTGGATGCAAATAATTAACATCAAAGTTTAACAGATCCTTTCTCCCTCCAGGCTTCCTCTGGATATGTCAATGACCGTTACATTATCGAATCTGACATTTTTGCATCCAATGGGATCATCCATGTGCTGCATGGACCACTGAAAGCTCCACCCCCTCCGGCCCCTTCCCTCCACCCCGCCCACAAGACAGGGATGGGCATCGGTGTTCTGTTACTCGTCATCCTTATCGTGGCTGGAGCATTTGTGGCCTACCATTTCTACACCCAGCAATCCAAGCCTTTCCAGTTCCACTACTTCAAGGTTAGTGTGGACATGGTGTGTCACAAGATAGCAACATGTTTTTAATATGCAAACAGAAAAATTAATCCAAACATGTGAAGAAAGATTTAATAAAAGGAAAATGAATTAGACTGTTATAGTGTGTATATGCAGTATGCAAGTATGTGTGTTTGGCTTTCAGGAAGATGAGAATGAAGACAGCAGCCCTTCTGGATCAGCCCCATACATCTCCAACCCCACGTATGAGTCCACACCTGCCCCCACTGACCCCCACCTCCCAGCAGATGAGGTAAGCAAAAGAATTACAGTTACAGATTACAGTTATGCATAATTACAGTTACAGACTGAAACAGAACAAAACTTTGTGCTGCCCGGTTCTAACACTGGACTGTGTTCAGAAGGATGACGAGCAGCAGATGGTTGCCAGTGGCGCTTATGATCTTCTGCAGGATAGCTGATGAGTTGTGGGATCTCACTCAGACACTCTCCGTACAGCTCAGAGCCTGAACTGCTGTAGAGCAGCAGGACACTCAAGTGCTGCAGTACCTTAGCAGACCATAAGAGGGCCGAAGAAAAAAAAGAAGGGCATTGAAGGGCAGTTTCATAAAGCTGAATTGAAATGAACTGGACATTGACGACCCAGTAAAATGGGAAGTACTTTTGTGATTGTGTGTAAAACTGTTTATGTCTCTGTGTGCATGTGTTGTGTGGTTGAATGTTTACATGTTTGTTGGCCTTGATTATTCCTTTGGTAGAACAAGTTTATGTTCATGTTACCACTACATGCACAAATAAACAAACAAAAGCATTTGTATCAGTTGTGATTCATAAACTCTAAGGTATATTTCACTGAACACAAATTTCTAATCAGCTGGATAACTTGAGACAAAAGTTGAGGCTATAATGTCCCCCTAGCCCTTCTGCCACTGTCTTCTCATGTGTGTAGCCTGGTCCAGAATCCAACACTGCACACAGTCTGTGATTTGGGAACAAGCCAGAATGGTGCAAGTTTCAGATACTCTGGACTGGGTTATAACAGGGTTATAAATACAAGTCTTATCTGATAGGAAAAAAAGTGTGTATTTAGTCTTTGATGCATTTTGAAAGGGCTGTATTCAAAATCCTTTCAGAATACAATAATACTCTCTGTGCCATTATTACTTGTTCTCGTTCTCTTGGTTTACTTTAAAAAAACTGCCCATTGAAGAATAGAGCATTTCTTATGTGTTTTTAGTGAGGGCGAATTTTTCTCTCTTTTTTTCTGTCAGTAGAATAAAATATCTGTTTCACCGCCGTGATTATAAAATTCATTATCCTCTTCTGCCATCTTGTGGATGAAATATGTATTACAGTTATACGGCAAAATGATTTTGTCACATCTTATCATTATCTATATAAAGGTTTTTAAAACTTTTAAATTGAATTGTAGTAAAACATATATTCTAAAGTCTTTATTAAATTATCTACTGTTTTTCTATTTTTGCAGTCATAATTTCATTATTATATGCTTCCTTTCAAATAACTGAAAACCAAGCGTCATCTTTCTCACTTTAGGCTATTAAAATATAAGTCTTTGGATGTTTATTCTATTCAATTTAGTTTATTTCGAGAGATAAGCTAGTGCTTTGAGTGATAAACCAGTGTCTTTCTAAATCCGTATCCTTACCCAAACTAGCTGTGTATTTGTCTGTCAGATACAGTATTAATCAGTGTTTAGATCAGCTGTGTGCAGGTGGCATTAAAGCTGAATCTACACTGAATGCTTCCTCGCTCTGAAATCAGTCTCCTATATGCTGGTGACTTTCTCACCACACTCTCCTCAGTCAGACGCCTCTATAGAAGGGAGGTGGAGTTCTGTTCATCCGCGCTGATGTTCTTTTGATATATATGGAGTAAGTCAAACATGCATCCTCTGATTTGTCACTGTAGAATGTTTGATGATTTCCCCTTCTCTGTCTAAAAAGGTAACAGTGATTGTGATTGGCAGCTGTAAGGAGCTCTCTCTCTCTCTCTTTCTCTCTCTCTCTCTCTCTCTCTCTCTCTCTCTCTCTCTCTCTATAGGGGGCTGAGGGGACACAGTTCCTTCAGTCTCTCTGGGGTAGTGGAGGTGAAGCTTGTGTTTCCTGCTGAGTTGAACAGAGTGTGTGCAGGGCAGAGGGAGATGGACAGCTGTCTGACTTTAATTCTTCTGATGTCCACAGTCTCACTCACTACTGCTGGTAAGTACACACCCAATTATACAAACATTCTCAGATCAGTAGGAACTAGTCAGTTAGTGCTGCACAAGGTAAAGACTAATCTTGGAGAGACAGTGTTTAGCTCTTAAAAGGAGCCAGTAGACACAGAGTATTAGACGAGCCCTGATACTAGATTTCAATTCAGATTAGTACAGAGCATTTCTGAATTTAATTTAAAATGTTTAAATTAATTTTCATAATTAAAATGCACTTTTATATTTTTCATTCTTAATTGATTCTGTTTTTATTTGATTTTGTCTCAGCTCTTTACATGTTTAATTTGAAATCTTTTAGCATTTTAATTTCTTTTAGTAGTAGTTAGATGTTCATTTGAAATTTGTTCTGCTTAAATCTATTATTTATAATTGATTATGATTTATTCTTTATAGTTTTAATCTTTTATGTGAAGCACTTAGAATTGCCACTGTTTATGAAAAGTGCTATAGAAATAAAGTTAGATTAACAAATTGCTATATAAGAAACTATAAATGTGACTCAACTCTGTAATGAATCAGAGTTAGTTGAGACAGTAGTGATCACCAGTCTGAACAGGCTGCATAAGCTGGTGTAGAAAGTGGAGTGTGTAGTGGGGTGAAGCCTGGACTCTCCACAGGCTGTGACAGAGAGGAGGAGGAGGAGGAGGAGGAGGAGGAGGAGGAGGAGGAGGAGAAACTGCACTCAGTTCCTGAGCCCCTCCCTCCCTCCCCCACTGCACAGTACACTGGTAGAGCTCAGGAGCTCCTTCAGTCCCCTTCATCAGGACAGAGAGCAACACTGAACGTCTTCAACCCTCTTTCAGACCTTCACTCCTTAACATTCTCAGTGCTAATGGGAGATGCCACCATTTCTCCCTGCTTTGTGTACACACAGTAATATCTAATCACACAGACGTCTGCAGGAGTTTTTATCAGTAGGTCATCTGTGTCTCCTCAAGAGCAGTTCTAAGTTACTCATGTTCCAGTACAGTTCAGTACATGTGAATACTCTCTGTTCATTATTAGCTGGTCATTACCTGGTATTTCTGAGCTATTGTGTATTATATGCTTTTTTTTTACATATGCATTTATTTATTTATGTGTGAATGTGTGTATTCTGTGTTTCTCTGATATATCTCACATTACTCTGGGAATCAGTAAAGTTCAAGTTATCATCTTCTCTTCTTTATCAGAAGTAAAGCAGATGAATTAGAATCAGCTGCCTTTATTGTTCCTTCTTCTAGATGCTGCTCCTGGTATTCCAAACATGATCCTAACACCCTAAATCCCCCCCCCTCTCTCTCTCCTTTAACAGACAGTGTGAGGCTGGTGAATGGTGGTAGTCGCTGTGCTGGCAGAGTGGAGGTTCTTCATGAAGGACAGTGGGGAACAGTGTGTAGTGATGGCTGGGATATGAGAGATGCTGCAGTGGTGTGTAGAGAGCTGGGCTGTGGGGAGGCTGAAGCTGCAGTACATAATGCTCACTTTGGACCAGGATCAGGACCAGTACTGAAGGGGTATGCAAACTGTGGGGGATCAGAGTCTACACTGAATGAATGTTTCATTGGTCATAATAATTACTACTGTGGGTCTCATGCTGGAGATGCTGGAGTCATCTGTTCAGGTAGGCTGCAGCTGATCTTAATATTCACTCCCCCATCACAAAAGGTGGTACACATGCACTTGTATGTCTTTTAAACCTTTTGTCATACCAAGTAATTACTCTGAGAAAACCATGAATGTCCAACACATCAACTATATTGTTTACATTGTTTTATGTAGTCATGATACACACAAATAGAACTTTACTGTTTGTGTTTATTTTAAATCTGTAATGTTTAGCAGATCTATTAAATACAAAACTCAGTAAATTGGTGTGTCCACTTGTAGTTATGAAGAAATCCAATTCAAGTACTTTGTGTATATATAGAAGGGTTTTATTATTCCTTTTTAATGTTCCTGTGGTTTATCATTATAATACATAGATTTCAATCCCAGTCTTAACTAATGACCTGCACCAGGTCTCTGGGAGAGTAGATTTACCTTATAGGAATGACTGGACATTGTCTCACAAATTCTCATGTTTTGATGGAGTGTTTCTGTCTGTGTGTGCTTACTTGTACAAATGGTCCTCACTGGTGCTTTGAGATAGTAAAGGTGTTTCAGGACTTTAAGAGGTGTTTGAAGACTTTTGGCCAGCAGGTTTGCCCCTCCCAGGTTCCGTGTTCCGTGTTTTCCCTGTCTTGTGTGTTTTAGTTACATTCCATAGTTTCGTTTTTTCCTCCCGTCGTTTGATTTTCCACACCTGTCCCTCGTTTCTAATATTAAGTTCAGGTATTTAAACTGTCTGGATCCCAGTGTTTTGCTGTTCATTTGAATGTTTGTGTTTATGTGATTGTGAATGTGTTTGGTTATTTTGATGTTTTTGCAAAGCCTGTAAGTTTGTAATCTAACCTTCGTTTTTCTTAGCCCTGAGTTTCCCCTAGTCTGTTATAGCCTGCTTCCCGTTTGCCTCCGTGTGTTTGTTTTGTTAATCATGTATCCCCGTACTCTCTGTTTCGGCTCTTTGACCCTGGACTGCCTTAATGACTCTGATTTTAGATTTACCCATAATAAATCTTGCTCCTCTCCGCATGTGTCCACCTCCATATCGCTCAACATTACAAAGTTACAGATGTTGTTTGTTGAGAGCTGGACTGTACATTTATTATGAACATCAATTTATTACAAATTCTATCATCGCCAGAAAGAATTTAGAAGGTGTATCACTGTTTTGTTTTGTGATTAGTGTAATTATTATTAAAACAATTTCAGTGCACATGTCAGATCACCAAATTTATCATTATTCTTGTTTGACTGTGTGAATCTCACACTATTTAGACAATGCTAACACATCAGTTACAAACATATACGTTGGAGTAATATCGTCTACCAGGTGTCTGAGAGAGTAGATTTACCTTGTAGGAAACCTTTAATGGAGTCTCTCATATTCTTGTGTCTTTGATGTATTGTTTTTCAATGTGCTTGTGTTCACGTGTGCTCTGTTCACAATGTTTAATACAAATTTGCAGCTCACAGGAAATCCAAACTTATCAACGGTCCTCACCTGTGCTCTGGGAGAGTGGAGGTGCTTCATGGGAAGACCTGGACCACAGTGTGTGATGATGACTTTGACCAGCAGGATGCAGAGGTTGTGTGTAGAGAACTGGACTGTGGGCTTCCTGGGGAGGTGCTGGGAGCAGCTGCTTTTGGCAGAGGGGAGGGCCCGGTGTGGACAGAGGAGCTTCAGTGCAGAGGCAACGAATCTGATATTTACTCCTGTCCAATAACGTCTTCACCCAAACTTTGTTCCCATGATAATGACGTGGGACTAATATGTTCAGGTTATATGTCAATATTTATCTCTTTCTTACTATTTACATACCATGTATGTACATTTGCATGCATGTATAATGACAATAAATATGAACTGAATGCTGTTGCACTAAGATGTCAGTTATGTGTTCAGGTTACACAGCGGCACATCTGGTTAATGGCTGGGACTCCTGTTCTGGTCGAGTGGAGCTCCAGTACCTCAGTGACTGGGGCTCAGTTTGTGGTGATGGTTGGGATATGAGAGCTGCCAGTGTCCTCTGTGGACAGCTGAAGTGTGGGAGTGCTGTGGCTGTGTTGGGGGCAGACTGGTTTGGGGAGGGGAGTGACCACATCTGGGCTGATGTGTTTCACTGTCATGGGAACGAGACACACCTGTCAGAATGTCCCATCTCATCATGGAGTCGAACAGCATGTTCTCATAAACAGGATGCTGGAGTCATCTGCAATGGTGAGCTCTTCCACTCATGTACACCACATTACTGAAGTTTTAAAACATTAAATATATTTTTGCATGCTAAAATAAAAACCTTTTTAATTTTCAGATTTAATTATATTCCCATTCAGGTTCCTCTCAGGCCTTTCATGAGGGGCGAGTGAGGTTGTCTGGAGGGAGGGAGTGTGAGGGGCAGGTGGAGGTTTACTTCATCCAGGACTGGTGGAGAGTTCTCTTGGACTCCCGGAGTGTGTCTGAGGCCTCAGTGGTCTGCAGACAGCTGGGTTGTGGCTCTGTGCTGAACATCTCCAGGTCCTCTCCATTCATTCCTGATCAACACAGCCACATGTGTATGACGGGTTTCAATTGTTCTGGGAGTGAAGCTCATCTGGGGAACTGCAGCAGTGCAAACCTCCTCAACCTCTCCTGCAGCTCCAGGGAACAGCTGTCAATCACCTGCTCTGGTATGTGTTACATTAACCTAAAACATGGGTACCTAATACGCTCTAAAATGTATCCTTGTTGTGTCAGGATTTATGACATTTATCACTTAGTATCAAAAATAAGAACCTGGAATCATTATTTTGGTAAAACAATTCCATGTCTCTCTTTCTGTGTGTGCGTGCGTGTGTGTGTGTGTGTGTGTGTGTGTGTGTGTGTGTGTGTGTGTGTGTGTTTAGGTGTGTTTAACTCAGGCCACAGCTCCATCAGACTGGTTGGTTCTGGGGGAGATTGTGCAGGAAGACTGGAGGTTTTCCTCAACGGCTCTTGGGGGACAGTGTGTGATGACTCATGGGACATTAAGGATGCCCAGGTGGTGTGCAGGCAGCTGCAGTGTGGAGTGGCCCTCAGTGCCCACGTACCAGCCTGGTTTGGTCCTGGAACTGGCCCCAAATGGCTGAATGAGGTGCAGTGTGAAGGGAACGAGACTTCCATGTGGAACTGCAGGTATCAACTCTGTGGACAAGATGAGTGTGGACATCAAGAGGATGTAGGAGTGGTGTGTTCAGGTAAAGTTTGCTGACTGCTGCTGTTCTCAATCAGTCTGATGTGGCTGATTGTCTTTCAAAGTTCTGTATATAGTGATCATTAAAAAATAGGCTTGTCACAATCATGAATTTTTCTTATCTTCATTAATTTTTGTACAAAATATGACAATTATTTAATTGTTTTGTTCCAGTAAAATAAGCCCAGTAACATTGTAACAAGAAAAAGAAGAAAATCATAGTATATTTGTACATACAAATACCCTTAAATTTGTAAATGGCTTTACAGAATTATGCTATGTTGTTATTGTATAAATATTACATTGTGTTATTACCTTGTGTAACTACATTGCTGTGGTTATAAGTGGCTAGCCTTAAAATGTATGCATTACCATTATCTTTTACTTGGCTGACTTGCTTTTAAATACTCGACACTGTCTCTGACTTTTAGCTGCTCAAGTGTTTGGAAATATGCTGGGTCACTATGGGAAATGTAGTACCTGTAGTTAATTTATGTGGTGTTAATGCTTTGGTGCATGGAAACATTTTACTGAGTCACTTGCTATATCATTTCTAGTGATACCCCTGTTAAATAACAATTTTGAGGGAACAGTATTATTACCATTATTGAATGAATAATTGCTAAGGGAAAATGCAGCGACTGGGTACTCTCAGTTTTTTGTCCTACTGTGTGTTTTGTCTGCCTGTTTGGACACTCGAGGCATTATTCCTCTTTGGGAGAACTGAACGTTTGGAAATTGGTAGATGATGCCAACTTTATACACCTGATAAACTGAATTTTATCCCAGTGAAGTTATCCCACTGTTACGAACTCCTGGAACCACACTCATCCCCGCACTGCCATGCCTACCTCTTCTCACCGACATCTGGTTTGCCAGAGTAGTAATTACACAGCTGATAACTATTCTCCTCATTACTCCCCTTATTTAAGCTCCCCTCCCTCACATTCTCTTTGTGAAGTATTGCCATTCCCATGTTGCATACCGAGCCTTCCATATACGTGTTTGTCTTCCTGGTTTCCGTATCCTGCCTGTGTTTCAGACCTCGTCTCCTCCATGACCCCTGGTTGCCTGTCGACTCTGACCAGCATTTTCAACCTCGCACTGAACTGAATATGAGTACCCACCTGACTCCTCTAACCTGCCCCGTTTCTTCAATAAAACCTCTAGCAACAGGATCCTCTCCTTTGTGTTTGTGCATTCATAACACCCACAGTGGTGGAGGAGGAGGCCGAGGAGGGATCGGACGTAAAGGAGAGACAAAAGAGGAGAACTGCTAAACTACATGCTAAAGCACATAGACCAGCTTTAAAAATGTCAATTTCCCAACCAGACGCAATTATATACTGGACCAAATCTACACTAACATCCCGGGGGCTTACAAAGCTGCAGCATCCGCGCAGCTCAGCATGTCTGAACACATTGTGCTAGAATGAACCCCTACCTACAAACCTCTTATCTGTAGAGGCCTTAAAATTATTAAAGACTACAAATGCAGTTACCAGCAGATCCACCATGATCGAGCACTACTTGACTCCCTGAACCAGCATTAAATGATCATTTATGGGTATTTTCAACCTCTCACTGTATCTGGTTGTAGGGGGGAATTGTCCCACAGATGATGCCATAGTGCTCCACACAGCCCTGTCTCACCTAGAACCTCCTAACATATGGTGGTGAGAATAGGGGACTATGCATCATCTCTGCTCATCCTAAATACAGGTGCACTGCAGGAATGTGTGCTTAGCCTGATCCTCTTCTTCCTTTTCACATGACTGCACCCCCATCCATGCTTCCAACACCATTGTGAAGTTCACAGATGACATCACAGTAATAGGTCTCATAAAGAATAATGATGAGACTCACTACAGAGAGATCTCTCACATTGCCAGATGGTCCTCAAGCAACAATCTGGTTCTGAACACTACCAAGACCAAAGAGTTCATTGTGTTTTACAGAACAACCAGAAGAACAGGGCATGCTCCATTATTCATGGAAGTGGAGCATATGGACAACATAAAAGTACCTAGAACTCCACATTACAGCCAGCCTTACCTTGGCATTGAACATCTCCCACCTGGAAAGCAACGCCCAGTAAAAGCTCTTTCTCCTGAGGTGGTTCAAGAATGCTGGTGAGAGTAGCCTAGAGGATGGCAGGATGCCCACATTCCAACCTGAACTCAGGATCATGGGATTGCGGGATACCCGCTCCCCGACCTGAACTCAGTGTATGCTGCCCACCTCCAGAAGATAGCCTGCGGCACCAAGACCACAGATTGTTTGTCCACCTGCCTTCAGGATCAAGATTTCCAAGAATAAAAACCAGTGGACTAAGGAACAGCTTTTTCCCCAGAGCTGTGAATTCCATCACCCCATCTGTACACACTCACCTCAGTCTCTAGACACTTGACACACTTCAGTTGCAACCTTGTGCATGCACCTATTTTACACATTACTGTACTTTGTATTTACCACTGCAACATATTGCTGTGTGCTTCTGTAATTGATTATGTGTTTGTGCTCTTGCATATCTTTTTAAGGTTTAATGTTTTCTTGGTCATGTTGAGGGTACAGCACAGAATTTTGTTGTAATATATGCAATGAAAATAGTGTTCATTCATTCATTTAATAGTTTTCATCTTTCTCTCACCTCACCAGAATTCAAAGAAATGAGACTCAGTGAGGGTTGTAAAGGGAATCTGGAAGTGTTCTACAATGGAACCTGGGGGAATGTGTGTGTGAATGGGATGAGTGAAGAAACACTAAGTGTGGTCTGTCGAGAGCTGAACTGTGGAAGAACAGGCAGTGAATCCACATCCAGAGCAAGAGTGGAATCATCTCCTAACTGGCTGGATCAGGTGAAATGTAGGAAACATGACATCACTCTGTGGCACTGCCCATCTGAACCCTGGGGTAATAACAGCTGTGAAAATCACAATGAGGTGGCTCAAATTACTTGTTCAGGTAGGCAGATTCTCTCCAGTTTGTACTGGTTTTATGTACTTTTATTGTACTGATGAGTAAACTTTATAGAGTTGTTTCTTGTCTATTACTTTGACAATAATCAATGCCATACAAAATGAAATATAACTGTTTAATATTGCTACCAACCTACTGTACTGGCAAGGTAAGATGCCAAAGAACTTTTGTAATTTGCTCTGGATTGTCTGCTAAATGCCATAAATGTAAATATAAATAGCTACAGAACTGGATGCTCTTGGAAGTTCAATCTGTGTCTTGCTCTACACGCAGGAGAGAGAAATGATCGTGTGCAGCAAAGTCATGTGAAATGCTCCTCCTCTTCCTCCCAGAGCCAGTGTTTCAGTAAGGACTCTCACACAAAGAAGGTCCACATTTGACTCAGGAGAGCATTAATTACAAATGCTACAAGTGTCAGTCCTCTCCTCACCATGATCAATAAGTCTGTGAATCTGACATGTTCAAATTACAGAAAAATCCATAATTTACTATATTACTGTTCTGTTATGATTTCTGTAGCTAAAGTTGTCAGTGCAGCTTTGGCTCCTAATGTTTTGTGTTTGTGTGTGTTTCTGTGTGTGTGTGTGAGGTAGATCACCTGCCTCTCAGGCTGAGGGGAGCAGAGAGAAGCTGCTCTGGGAGGCTGGAGGTTTACCATAACGCTGTATGGGGCTCCATCTGTGATGATCAGTGGGACATCAGGGATGCTGAGGTGGTCTGCAGACAGCTGGGCTGTGGGAAGGCACTGAGGGCTGATGGGAGTGCTGCCTTTGGTGCTGGTGAAGGGGTGATCTGGCTGAACAGAGTGAAGTGCAGAGGGGATGAGATTCACCTGTGGGACTGCAGTTATTCACTGAAGAACCACACTGACTGCTCCTACAAAGAGAATGCTGGAGTCACCTGTGCAGGTCAGAGGATTTTGCTTGATTCTGAGGTTTCTGTGCAAAAATATTTTCTCCCATTGATAATAATTTGCAAAAGTTTATTTTCATTGTCATTTTGGGTAATGAGAGTTAAATCAGTTAGTGCTTAATTTCTGTCCAACTTCTTAGAGAACATGAACATGTATTTTGAATGTCTGGGTGTTCTGCTTTTATATTGACAGACCCTTATGTGTCTCCTACTGCTGCACCCAGAACAACCACAAGCACCTCCACCTTTACAGGTTCGCTCTGTCTCTTGGTCATTTTCATAAGTGACCGTGGAAACATTATTGCTTGTTCTTCAGAGTTGTTGGTGTGTATTTTTCTTTCCAGATGTTCAGAAGACATCCAGTCCTCTACAAACTACATCAGCAGCTGTTTCCTCCACCACCCCTACAGTGGTCCTGCTGGTACTGGGAGTGCTGCTCTTCCTGGCCTTAGTGCTTCTCTCTGGGCTGGTTTACCAGAACAGAGTGCTCAGGAGAGGTGGGACACATTCACACATCATCGACAGTCCAGTTTCCGGACATTCTCTGAACATCATTAGTCCTTGAGTCTGTCTGTCTTCTGTTACATTGAAGTGACACCATGTTTCTGTCTGTCTCCACCCAGTGATCTCTAAGAGGAGGCGTAAGACTCTGCCTGAGGCAGTCTATGAGGAAATCAACCACAGATACATCAATAAAATAACCTGTGTCTCCACTCGAAGGGGTGGGTGATGTTTGTGAAGTCTGCAAACTGAGATTTACTGAATTATATTTATATTATAATTGAGAGGTTTCTTCCAAATAATCGAATAACCAAACACATCTGAATGCATGGCCAGTGATCAAAACAATATTTAATTTCCAAAATTCTTTGTAATTTTGTTATGCAGCACAAATAAGAAAATTATATAATGTAATGGCATGGGTCCCATGTGTGTGTGTGTGTGTGTGTGTGTGTGCGTGTGTGTGTGTGCGTGTGTGCGCGCATGTGTGTGTGTGTCCTTGTGTGTGTGTGTGTTTGTTTGTGTGTGTCTTCATCACCATGCCCCGACCTCATTAATCGGTTATGTCACTATCTATCATTGTCTGTCATTATCTTTCTTGATAGTGTGCGTATTTAAGGTCCTGTTATAAGTATGTCTTTTGTCGGTGTTTGACCCCTTGCTTGATCCCTTGTTTAACCTCTTGTTTAACCATTTGTGTGTCCTGTTATCACTTAGTTTTCTTTGTGTTTGGGTTTTGTTTTATTTGCTGTGTGCGTTAAATGTCTTACATAAGAAATAAGAGAAGAGAGAGAGAGAGAGAGAGTGTGTGTGTGTGTGTTTGGTTTTCCAAATGCTTCCTAATTTTTCTGAGCTGCACAAATAATAAGAAAATAATTTAAAATAATGAGAGACTGTCAGTAAAGTGAGTGGTGAATGTGTATTAGAGTAAATGTGTCTGTGACGGCATGTGAGGAGTGTGGTAATTCTGCTGATAATCATCTATTAGGCAGGGGAAGCTCAACTATATTATTCCTGTACACCTTTAGTTTAGGTACAGGATGAGAAAACCACAGAGCAGCAAGTGTGTGTAGAGAGAGAAAGAGAGAGAGAGAGATTGAGTGTAAGTGAATGAAAGAGGGGTGTTTGTGTAGCCTCTATACACTCTATACATCTCTGTACACCCTGGAAAGCAGTGTCCCCAAATTTCTATTATGCAGGTAAGTTTGGCTGTGTGTGTGTGTGTGTGTGTGTGTGTGTGTGTGTGTGTGTGTGTGTGTGTGTGTGTGTGTGTGTGTGTGTGTATATATGTGTGTATGTGTCTTCTGGTATGGGGTCTTAGGCTGCCCTCTACTGGCTGCAGTGTTATTATTTCCATCTTCCTGTAACCAGCCCAGTTGATTATGATCACATGAGTCAGTTTGTGGTTGATTTGGTGTTCTGTACCTGTCACATGACTGTTCTGCTCTCCTCTAACAGGAAGTGTCCTTTCTGAATCCCAGCATTCAGGATATGAGGATGTGGATCAGGCGTTTGTCTCAGGTAACGGCCACTGCATGTTTGTGTCAAATTGGATCCCATTTAGAAATATTAGAATGATGGATAAGCAATAAAATAATTTATTATTAAAACTCACCTAGCTGAACCTTATTTATAATATTCTGTGATGAATGGTTACAGAAAATGTAAAATTTTACCTAGCATGAAATATTTATTTGTTCTTTTAGATTTCCACTTTGTCTCATATGAGTCTATCTGGTAGTGTGTGTTCCTCTTTGTTAGATAAATGAGAGCTTTTCTGTCTTAGAGTCTGATTTACTGCACTGGTTAAACATTTTATTCATCTGTAGATCAGAAGATGTTTTGCAGAAGTTCTTCCCCCATATTTTAACCAGAGTCACATGCAGTAGTTTACAAAAGACCTATCACAGAATGACTGTTTGTACATCATTCTCATTACAGCAGTCTGTTTTAAGTTATGTAAAAAACAAAGTTATCATCTTTTTCCAGAAAAGTCTGTGACTGTGGACCGGCCTGAGTATTATGATGATGTCACCACCACCGGTGACCTAATAAGTGAGTTCCTTTATTAACTGATCATGTGATTCTACTTCCTTAAACCAAACTATGCAAAGATGACTGGACTGTTTTAAAGACGGTCTGCTTTTATTGAACTTAGGTGACATAGAAAGAGAGGACATACCAGAGAACTACGATGATGTCATCACTGCTGGACCCAGCCCTGATATTGTAGCAGGTGTGGTTCTGTATTGGGGATTGTCTGTCAGACAGAACAAACATTCTTACTACAAACCCATAATTGTTCATTTGTTTGGTGTGAATACAAGTATGAATTTGTATGGGGAGCACTTTTATATTCAGTCATCATTACAAACATCTGAGATCACAAATAAAATAAAAATTAATAACCAAACAAATAAATCAATAAAAAAGAAAAGACAATCATTAAATCATCTGTAAATGAATGATGCCTGTGCTACTTTTATGGAGCCTTTCTCTGCTTTAAGAGCTGCCAGCTCAGTTACATCTGTGTGTCTCGGTACGTCTGTGTTTTGGTGTAGAGGACGTATCTGAGAATTATGATGATGTCATTACTGATGATCAGAATGCTGCTGTTGTGACAGGTATGACTAGTAAAGTTACAACATTGTAGCCTCATACATGAAAGCAGTTAATGAAATAAATGCTAATGTACTGGTATTTTCCTCTATATCTCTATATATAACAGAGGAGATGACAGAGAACTATGATGACGTTATTACCACTGGACTAAACCCAAACATTACAGCAAGTAAGATTTTAATACAAGGCCATTTATGTCAAATGCAAGCACTGAATCAGAACAATTGGTTGTAATGTAACACTTATTTTATTGATATCAGTATCATATGTCTTCTCCTGTTGGTATAGTGGCCAGAAGACTGTAATGATGCTGTAACAAACCCAAATGTTACAGAAAGTAAGTTTTTTTTTAAAATGTAGAAACTTTAATGCTGTAAATATATATTTATATTATATAATATTATATATATATTCGTTATATTTTAACATCATAATTGATCTTTGCATGTTGGTGTAGTGGACACACCAGAGAACAGTGATGACATCATCACTGCTGGACAGGACGTAGGAGGTGTAAATGGTGAGTGGCTTCCCTTGTTGTGTCCTCCACTACATTCCACCTGTATGGTGGAGTCGGTGTGTCAAATCAAGAACACAGGCAGCACAGTGAAAACATGGTCACATTAGTGACGACATGAGATGGAAATGTAATAATGTTGATGCATGACAGAGGACTCCTATTTATATATCAACTACAGTCTCCCTTCACTTATATAACAATTGCACCCATATTTATACAAGTGGAGACAATTGAGACAGTACTGGAGTTCAGTACCATCTACATCTGTCTAATTGTGTCCTACAAATGCGTCTGTCTAAGTGCGATCTACAAATGATGTGTCTGGTACCTTGAATCATGCAGAGGCTTAAAAGTAAAACAGAACTGGTTGTCATAAATGATAATAGGCTACATTTTATTCTTAAGATATTTTATTTAAGGCACAGTATTTGTACATCTTCATATATTATATTTCTTGGAAATCATGGAATTTCTTAGCACTATAGTGGTGATTAGATAAACACTGAGGCAACTTCTGTTTTCTCACTCATTAACATTTTACAAGCTGATTTAATATGTGTATAATACAAAAATAAAATATTTTAAGCTATTTTAAGATTTTAGAAAGAAAAATGTGAATGTACTCTTTTTACAGACTATGAGGACATGAAGGAGGAGCCTCAGAAAGAGATAAATCACATGACCAAGAGACCACACCAAGTGCCTTTCCTCAGGAAATTACATTTGAACTTCTTCAAACTCAAAAAATGATTTCTTTTCACAATATGGAACATTTTATACGACATTGTTTATTTCAGCTTTCAGCTGGACTCACACCCAGGTATAAAAATACCAAAGTTTCTTTCGCAGCCATGCGTCACCAATTGTTTCTCAACATTTTAAAAAATGGTAATATGTAGTACATAATCAAAGCTGAAAAGCTTTATCTCATGTATCTCACTTGTTCTTCTATTGAAATAAACACGTGATCTTTTGCAAGCTCTCCACATTTAATCATTCGGAATACTTCGCTTACGCTATTAGAGGCCTAAACTTACATTTTCAATTCTCAACAGCCTAGTAAATTAACAAATAAACAAATAGCCTAAAACTAACGTTTATTGGAAAAGGCTCCCTATTCCTTTTTAATCTGTACTACCTATGAGTCGCATCATAAAAATACACATTAAATAAAACATTTAACGTTTTAAAACTTGAGGAAATTATATCTTAAAGGCATTCAGTACCATTTCTAAAAATGAATTTTACAACTTCTGTGATATTTTGTAGTATTTTATGTAATCCTACATTTTTTCTTCATCTACACTTTCACACATTCGGTGAGCTATGCAGTTTCTGAGTTTAAGATAAAAGGGAGAGTTTTGTTAATGGAACAAGTTACATGACGCGTTTCAAATATCAGTCCTTTTTTTTTTCAAAACAAATAGAAAAGGAGAAATCAGATATGAAAAGCTTATTATATATCCTAAAATGAAATTTGTAATATAACCGTTTTTATAATTAATTTATAAGCGTAGTAGAGCTACATATATATTTATACTAATGATAAATTGATTATGAGTGAAAGCCAAGGACAATGTTGTACTATTATCTTATTGTTACACTAGAATAAGTTATTTATTGTAGGTGTCAAAAGCATTGGTAGTGTCACACACAACACTTACATTTATGGCATTTAGCTGAGATTAAATTCAAATTTTTATTATGAATTTAACAAACATAAATAAAATGGATCCATAAAACCTACACGTACCACTGAGTATTTGTAACACCCGAGTGCCGCAGGGCAAGTGCAGGACGTACAGACTCCCTCCACGGAGACATTTATCAACATACGAAAACACAACGGCACTCACATATAACGTATACTGTGAACATGAACACACAACGACTAACATTACCGATGTGAACATTAACACAGACATGACCATCGTGAACATGATCAATAACCGCCAGCGAAGCAGCGTCCCACAGCGGTGTAAGTGCACGCAGACATTAGCAGACTAACCACGTGCAGGCGCGTGCTTAATACAGAGGCGTGGCTACAAACGAGACGATTAAGCGCCACTGCACGCGGTGGGCCGTACCAGGTGACTAGTGGGGCGGGGGGCTCGGTGACAGTATTTAATCAAAATGTAAAGACTTAATAACTTCATTTATCATAACAATATTCTAAGGTTTTGGCTAATATTAAGGGTAATTAAAGGGAACTAAAGACATGCTACACGGTATGAAGTGGAAGAGTTTAACGATTGGTATTAGGTAGTCCAGTCATCATGTTAGTTTCCTCCAAGAATGTTTTTCAGAACTGAATGAATATTTTTGGCAGCAGAAAGTCTTTGGTGTGCAGAGGTTGCAGAAAGCTTTGCTTCAATACGAAAATGTTTGACCCACCTCCTAACCATTTTAATTATTTATTTATTTATTTATTTTTTGTGTAGAAAAAATTATGTTGTATGATTGTTGGGTAAAGATTATTACTTCAATGTGTTTATAATCATGTAGGGTAATACTGAAAAAGTATCAATTTAATTATTTTTTCCCGAAAGGTATTCTTGACTCATTACAAGCATGTAATTTAATACCTTGAAATCAACTATTTCACTAAAAACAGTGGAGACAGTATTGTAGTATTGTATTATATTAGACAGCATTGTATTGTATTAATTTGAACTGTTTCCTCAAATGTTGACGTCATTAACATGCCCTTTATTGTAACTGCCTTTGTGGTAGTGGTTGTCACATTCTTGATGAAGATGATGTCATCTCAAGGTGTGTCATCTCAAGGTGTGTACTTGTTCCTTGAATTTATGGTGCAAATATCAATCAAACAATTTGCCACAACTGTAAATATTCTACTCGAAGCATTAGATTAAGTGAACTGAACAGTGTTAGATTCAGTTCTATAGATATTTATTCACAGAAATATTTGGTAAATTTTTCATTCATTTCTCTTTAATGAGAATGCAATTTTGGTAAAAGGTGTTATTCTGTTTTGTACAGTCATTTATTAAACGGCTAATATAATTTTGTGATGGTGGCGGCACAGAGGGAGCAAGAGGTGAGGTTGCCAGAAAGTGCTCTTTATTCTCCATAGGTGAATGTACAAAAGTCTGGTAGCAAAATGATAATCAAGAAAGAAGAATGCTTTGCTTGGTATGGTTTGGTTTGGCTTGGCTTGGCTTGGCTTGGTAACTCCTCTCACGGTAAGCCATTAATGCGCAGGGTTGAAATAGGTGATAGGAGAGACAAAGAACAGGTGCACCGGGTTAGTAGGCAGGTGATTGGGAACGAAGTAGGCGTTTCCGTTGTGTCTCATGGTGAGTGGGCATGGTTCCCCTGCGGAGAGGCCGACCCTTCGTGACAAATTTCACCATGACAACCAGCCCTATGCTGTGACTACCAATCCCACCATGCAGCTGGTCTTCACAAATGCACAACATGTATTCAAAATCTAATAGCTCATTATACCAATGGTGGAACTGTTAAGGTTCTACTCCCTTTGTGCAGGGAGACACTCTGCTAGTTCATGATGTCTAGGTTTGTCTGATGGAAATGATACGATTGGGAGGTTAGAGCCATAATAAAAAATGCGACAACCAGCCCGTCTCCCATAATTCAGATTGCATGTAGATTAATGATGCTGATACTCACTCACTTACTCAGATCCCTTTTTACTCCTTGTTCAGATTGCTTGCAGAATGAAATTTGACCAAAAGGTTAAGACCAAAAATGATTAAGACCATATGAAGCTGTTTTGGTTATTTTGCATCTTGGGCAAAGTCATCATGTAACGTGTGTGAGAACAGAGAGACATAATGTAATGGGTGCATGATTTAGTATAATTACACTTTTGCGGTAACACGTTATACATAAAACTGCTTGTTTCAGTTTCCTTTTTATTACTGAGTTATCTCACCAGTGAGCTTGTTGTTATTTACGTTACAGAGAATAAAGAATCTCGTCAACTCCATAACTGGAAAACAGGACACGGGTGAGTACAATAAGGAAGAGGAGCACATGAAACACAGGGCACAGACAATAACTAAAACACATCAATTACCGGGTGATGCTGTTGCCAGGAGAACCACCGAAATCTTAATCCAGAATACCAAAACTGCCTAATTCAAAGCCCAGTGTAATGACAGTATAATGTTAAAGTAGGTTCTGGTGAGTAATAATATCAACATTAAATTCCAGAGACTAGCAGTGTTACATAGCCAGACTGACTGATGGGATTTTAAAATACAATATTGCCAAGGCATTGAAAATGTTTATATTTTAACTTCACAAAACAATAGAAATAAATAGTACAAAATCAATAATAATAATAATAATAATAATAATAATAATAATAACAGTATTACTATTATTTTTAATAATACTAATAACAATAATAATAATAATAACAATACTACTACTACTAATAATAATAATAACATTATTACTATTATTATTAATAATACTGCTACTACTAATAATAACAGTATTACTATTATTATTAATAATAATACTAATAATAATAATAACAATACTACTACTACTATAATAATAACAATATTAAAAAAACACTAACACTACTACCAATGATAATAACAACAATAAATATAGATGTGAGCAGCACTTCCAGGTCCAAGCACAGTCTTGCCAGTCTGACATGAAGCAACGTGGATGCAGAAATCACCTTTCATGGACACATGACATTCTGACTGTGTCCACTATTTCCTGAAGATGCCGTGAAAAAGGTGGTTGAGGTTAAGTGACAATGAAATAAAGTGTTTTGATGAACTGGAAATTTGATTGAGGAGCTTGCTAAGTTAATAAACATGTACAGACATAGACATATACATGTATAGATTGCATATAATGAGAAAAGCTGGTGACTGAGTTTTTGATGATGGTCTAAAATTGAACTATTCAGTGCTGATCTATTGTTTGTTGCACTGCACTGGAAGTTGTGGATGCCTGACAACTAGTGTCAATGTAAAGAATTAACTTCATGTAATGGTTAAAAGTGGTTAGTTGATATGGGACTGAGTGAAAGGCTATATGAATGTGTCTGGTTACATCACATTTGTGAATGTTTTGTGAAAACACCCTGTCTCTTTCCAACTGTCTCTTTGCAACCAAGACAATTCAAGGTATTTACAATGCACAAACTGGCATTTTGAGTCTAATGTGAATTGGTGGGGAATTTCTGAGTTTAGTTTTGGTGATAGTATAAAAACATAAGAACTGTACCGTGTTGCTGTTAAAACCTGCACTGATTATATGTTAATATGACTGCAAGTACAATTTGGTAGCCCTGTTTACTGTGATGTTCTATATAGTATGGCATTAAACTTCATTGACTGTTACATTGTATCATATACATTCACACCAGTCTTACTGGAGGGCTTAAGGAATTTTTTGTGAACAAGTATCTGAAGTCTCTTGTAGGTTGCATGCACTCAAACATTGCAGGCAACATCATACTATAATTGCATGTTTGATATAATTGCATGTATTGATGTGAACTACTTTTATTGACTTCTGCCCATTTAGGTTTAAATACAAATCCTGTGAAATGCAAAGTAGGTAATTGTGCACTGTAGACCCTCCCAATGTCATAACTGGTACAATCTTTGCAGGCACCATCAGACTATCATTACATGTGTGTCTGTAGAATTGTGTGTTGATGTGACAAACCTTTCCTCACTTCTGTCCATTTAGGTATTGAAACACAAGGCCTGTGATTAAAGTCAAAGTAAGTAATTGTGTACTGTAGAGACTCTGGATGTCATAAGTGACAAAATCTTTGCAGGCAATATCAGACTATGATTACATGTGTGTCTGTAAATTTCTGTGTTCAAATGACATGCTGTTCCTGACTTCTCCCCATTTAGGTATGAAAACACAAAGCTTATGATTATAAACAAAACGGGTAATTCTGCAATGTAGACCCTCAAACTTTGCAATTTTGCTCAGAATAGTAGTGTGAATATATACTTCCATTCTGGTCAAAATCATACAACCTATGATAGCATTTCAGTGATATGACTCAGAAAAGTTAGAATAGTATGCCCTTGATCAATGTATTGCAGCCATATACAGTCAAAAAGTCAGAATTTTTGATAATTATTTAGTTTCAGACTCTAAAGATTATTTCTAGACCTGATTTGATGTTATTGAAAGAAATTCATAGGACAAATGTGTCAAAACCAAAAAAAGTTTGAAAAGCACTTGCAATTGCAAAGTTGTTTGGACTCCTGCAAAGATTCATTTGAGTCCAAGTTTGTGTTGCCAAATTTAACTATGTAGGAGATATACTAGATTTTTTAGTGTAGTGCCCTCAAGTGGCCATTTCCCTTGAAACCTGACTATGTCTTAGAGAATGCATACATGACAATACTATTCAAGTTTGATGTGTATTGACCAATGCTAAGCCTGTGAAATCTGTACCGAATGCTTATTGGCCAATGGCATCAACCCTTTTTGGAGATATAGTATCCCTGTTTTAGGTCCTGCTCCATACATGCATACAGATGTTATGTACAAGTTTCACATTAATTGGACAATTTCAGTAGGTGTGATAGTTTCTTGCCTGTTATAGTGCCCCCTAGTTAAGCAGGTGCACCAAATGGTTGACTTGCCCCATATCCACTTGGGGTACATGTCTGTAAAGTTTGGTGTCATTGCATTGAAGGGTTCATGAGTTGAAACTGATTTGATTGGCATGTAGAAACTACACAGTGTAGAAATCCCCATATTTTTTTATATTTATTAAACTTCAGACTCTTGTGAATGTCTGGATACCAGATTTGTGTAGGTTTGGTGAAAACCCTAGGAGTAGTTACTGCTCCTAAATGTGTGTGATTTTGCATATTATGCAAATTTTCTGAAAAATAAGTAGGTGGAGCTTATGGGTATTTAAGGCTTTTTGTAGACTGGAAGGCTAGTAATTACTGGAAAAAAAGAATTCTGTCTGTATGACTGTGTAGGAGTTTTGGACTTGAATGTGTTTTCCCTACTATTCCCTACTCCCTACTATTTTGTCCACCCTTCCACTGTGACTCTCTGTCCTCTCTCTCTTTGGATGCAGTTACAAATTCTTTCATTTTTACACTCTCCTCATCAATGAATCTTCTGTGCCCTCTCTCCTCTAGACCTGTAAAGTCTTCCCCACCTGCCCCCTCGCTAACAGAAACACTGCCACAGGAGAGAACTAAGGACTGCAGAGAGGTGGTGGAAGAAATCTCACCTAGATTCAGACCTCAGCTCATACCAGTCTCTCTTTTCCAAGTTCTCATTGGACATAACATCTGCAAAGTCATCCTACTACAGAGGAAAATTCGAATAACCAGCATCTGATCCACGCAAGCTCTTTACTATTTTTCTTCTCTCCTTAATCCCCACTCCCCCTCCTTCCTCATCTCTTACTCCTTAGGATTTCATCACCCTCTTTGAGGAGAATGTTGCAACAATCCGCCAGTCCTTTTCCTCTTTTCCCACTCTTCCAATCAGTGTGCATTCCCCAACATCCAACTCTCTGACTTCTTTTTCTCCTCTCTCCTTAGATGAAATTCTTCAACTCCTGACTTCCAGCAATCCATCTACATGGCCACTGGATCCAAGTCCTTCCACTCTGTTCCAGACAATCTCAAGAGATCTGCTTCCTTTCATCTCTGTCATTATCAACAACTCAGTATCTTCTGGATACGTGCCAACTGCATTCAAAACCGCCAGGGTGGTACCCATCCTCTGAACTCGATGGCTCCAATGTTGCCAACCACAGACCGGTATCTCTTCTCTCTTTCCTCTCAAAAGCCTTTCCTCAATTATCTCTTTTCCTCACCCAGAACCAGCTGCATGATCCCAATCAGTCTGGCTACAAACTGGAGGGACGGTCATATCAGGTGACAAGGAAAGAATCCACATCCAAACCATGTAGACTCTTCACTGGTGTTCCACAGGTCTCAGTATTAGGTCCTCTTCTCTTCTCTTTGTATACTCGTTCTTTTGGTGATGATCTTCTCCTACCACTGCTATGCTGATGACACTCAATTATTTCTTTATTTTCCACCCTCTGACACACAGGTCTCCAGACGTATCTCAGCATACTTGACTGACATTGCATCATGGATGACAGCCCACCACTTGAAGCTTAACCCCAGTAAAATCGAGCTTCTGTAAATCTCGGTACTCCCAACCCTTACCATGACCTCACTGTTTCCTTTGAGAACTCCCTGGTATCACCATCTAAAGCTGCCTGTAGCCTGGGCATAACTTTGGACAACCAGTTGTCATTCTCAGCTCAATGTTTCTAATCTGACCCGGTTCTTTGTAACATATGAAGGATTTGGCCCTTTCTCCTGCAGGAAGCTGCCCAGGTGCTTGTGCAGTCTCTTGTGATCTCAAAGCTAGACTACTGCAACTCACTACTTGCTGGTCTTCCTCTAAGAGCCATCAGACCTCAACAACTTGTCCAGAATGCAGCAGCACGACTGGTCTTCAATCTTCAAAGGTTCACAAGTTACTCTGCTGCTATGCTCCATTCACTGGCTTCCAGTAGCTGCACATATCAGATTTAAAACCTTGATATTTGATTACAAAGCCAGAAATGGACCAGCCCCTTCATACATGAGGTCAATGGTCAAAGCCTGATCTGTACCTCAAGTACTTCGAACCTCAAGTACGGCTCAGCTTGAAATTCCATGCTTCAAGTCTCATGGAAGACAAGCATCAAGACTATTTTCTGTTCTGGCTCCAACATGGTGGAGTGAACTTTCACTTGCTGTCTGGACAGCAGAGTCCCTTGCAGTCTTCAAACGCAAACTGAAGATCTATCTATTCATGGAATAATTAAATGACAACCGACTCTGCTCCTTTTTTGACTGACTAAATTAATACTTATTGTAGGGTATTGTTTATTATACTGATCTTGTTTAACAATCTCTAGTACTTATTGTTTATTACAATTATCATTGTTTAAGATTGACTTTATGTATTTTGTACTTCTAGGCATCAGCAGTGATCCCTGTATTTCTACAGTAATCTAGATCATTAGTATCTTGGACTCTAACCTACTGTACAGGCTAGGATATATTCTATGAGTAAATGACAAAGCACTTTTGTTAATTGCTCTGGATAAGATGCACATACACACACACACAATGCACATGCATGAGCTGTGGCCACCCAGCCATGTTGTATCTGTTTTGCATGTGTTTCCCAATCAGGTTTTGTGGGAACAGCATGTGAGAAATGTGAGGAGAACATGTTTGGACACGCGTGCAACAATGGTGACAAAGACGATTCTTTAAGCATCCTCAGAATTCTGGAGTTATGTAGTCCTTGTGTCTTAATTTTGTGTGTGTGTGTGTGTGTGTGTGTGTGTTTGTGTGTGTGTGTGTGTGTTTGTGTGTGCTCACAGAGCTCCCCATTTGTGCTGTGTTGCACTCTGGGCAGAATGCACTCTGTTTTGAAGACATTTCCTCTGGAAAACTGGTGTGCAAATGCAAACCTGGTTTCTTTGGTAATGGGGTCCAGTGCATATGTGACTACCTGTTTGATGGACTTCCTGTGAGCTGCTCTTTTATTTCCATCAGAACAGAGCAGAGCACTTTTTATACAGCTTTTGCTCTGGTACTGTTGTCAGGAAGAGCTGAAATCCCTAATCTGAGCACTTTCTGACAAATTTGGTTATCAGTTAGATGTGTCTGTCAACAAAGTGTCTTATACAAATGACTTTATATAAGGCTCAAATCCAAAATGTAACCAAACCAGCTGCCTTCATTCTTTTGAAAAATCCTCTGACTGGTTTGTCGCTATTTTTGTTTCAGGCATTGGATGTGGTGTCATTTATAATGGGACATTATGTGTAACTTTACATGTAACATGTGCAAAGGCATAATAGGACAGTTGTAATCATCCTCATGTTTGTCACTGTTGTTGTTTGCAGCGATTAACCCATGTCTGAGGAAAGTGTGTCATGAGCACACAGTGTGTGTGGATACTGGGCCAAATCAGCACTCGTGCACGTGTGCCGAGGGCTATCAGGGACACGGTCTTGTCTGCATGCCTGCAGACCCCTGCCACAGCAACTCCACTCGATGTGTTTACAATGGCCCTGGAAAGGTGTGTGTGTGCACTCTTGTATTTTTAATTAATTTTAGTGCTTGTTTGTAATTAATCTCTAAGTAGAGGCAGGGTTTAGAAGCTATGCTTATAAACTTGTAGCCGTGTTGCTCCTTAACCCCCCAGGTTATTATTGGATTCTTCCACAGGCTCACTGTGAATGTCTGGAAGGATTTGAGAAGTTGGTTATGGGGGTGAGCTGCAGTCTGAAGGATGCGTGTAAGCCAGATTCCTGCCATAAGAATGCCCACTGTAGAACAGTGGCAACAGGAACAGTGGAGTAGGTTTGCTTGATGACTTTTTTCTGTCAGGGGTATAAAGGCATTAATGTCTCTTGAATTTCTGTAATTAATGTAACCTGAATTTCTGTGCAATTAAGACAGTGTTGTCCAAACCTTTTAAAAGCAGGCCTTATTGGACCTGAGAATACCCCAGAGCCACTCATTATTTTTTAAAATATTATGGAGAAATTATTAAAGTTATGAAAAAGGAAAAAACAAAGCAGGAAGACACAATAGTGGAGGGTGATACACTGAATTTCCAGACAAGCTGCTACACTGTTACAAAGTTACCGACTGCTACAAAATGTTTGCCCCCTTCCTGATATCTTATTTTTTTTGCATGTTTGTCACACTTAAATGTTTCAGATCATCAAACAAATTTAAATATTAGACAAAGATACCACAAGTAAACACAAAATGCAGTTTTTAAATGAAGGTTTTTTGTTAGCAACTGGTTCATAGTGACCAGTCCTTCAGGTTCGATCTCCTCCAAGTTACCCTCTGCCCTCCGTCCTCTGTAGCCGGATCTGGGGAAGTCAAATGACACTGACACCAAGGTAGTGAATCAAGAGAGTTCCACTTTATTGAGGAAAGCACAGAGTATATATGTGCCCTATATCTACTATCTAAGTCTACAGGACGATGGGGAAAAGTGAGGCATTTTCTAAGGGTCTACATAGAATGGAAAGAGTCAAGGTTAGTAAAGATTAGATGTTCTCTGCATGAACGAGCTACAAGCTGTTCCCGTGCCTGCCATGAGCCACTCCTGTGCTTAAAGAGATACAGGGAGAGAGAAAAAGAGAAAGGGAGGGGTAAAGGACAAAAAGAGGGAGCGGATGACTTCGGGCGACCAGCTCGCCTTCAAGCCGCCAGGTATGGCTGATAGGCAGAGACCTTGCATTGGGTGCCTGAAGACAGAAAGGCTCCAGTAACTAACATTTTTATTATTAAGGGGAAAAAATCCAAACCTACATGGCCCTTTGTGCAAAAGTGATTGCACCCCCCGCCCCGCCTTGCCCCGCCCCGCCCCGCCCCGCCCCGCCCCGCCCCGCCTCGCCCCGTTAAAACATAAATTAACTGTGGTTTATCACATATTTGGAAAATGGAGTTAAATTTCTCCAGCCACACCCAGGCCTGATTACTGCCACAGCTGTTCTCAATCAAGAAATCACTTAAATAGAACTTGGCTGACAATGTGAAGTAGACCAAAAGATCCTCAAAAACTAGACAGCATGCCGCGATCCAAAGAAATTCAGGAACAAATGAGATACAAAGTAATTGAGATCTATCAGACTGGAAAAGGTTATAAAGCCATTTCTAAGGCTTTGGGACTCCAGCGAACCACAGTGAAATCCGTTGTCCACACATGGGGAAAACAAGGAATAGTGGTGAACCTTCCCAGGAGTGGCCAACAAAAATTACCCCAAGAGCACAGCGATGACTCATCCCAGAGGTCACAAAAGACCCCACAACAACATCCAAAGAACTGCAGTCCTCTTTTGCCTCAGTTAAGGTCAGTGTTCATGACTCCACCATAATAAAGACTGGGCAAAAATGGACTGCATGGCAGAGTTCCAAGACGAAAACCAATGCTGAGCAAAAACAACAAAATGGCTCGTCTCAATTTTACCAGAAAACTTGACAATCCCCAAGACTTTTGTGAAAATACTCTGTGGACTGATGGGACAAAAGTTGAACTTTTTGGAAGGTGTATGTCCCATTACATCTGGCGTAAAAGTAACACAGCATTTCAGAAAAGGAACATCATACCACCAGTAAAATATGGTGGTGGTAGTGTGATGGTCTGGTGGTAGTTTTGCTGCTTCAGGACTTGGAAGACTTGCTGTGGTAAATGGAACCATGCATTCTGCTGTCTACCAAAATATCCTGAAGGAGAATGTCCAGCTATCTGTTCGTGACCTCAAGCTGAAGCACACTTGAGTTCTGCAGCAGGACAGTGATCCAAAACACACATGCAAGTCCATCTCTGAATGGCTTAAGAAAAACTGAATGAAGACTTTGGAGTGGCCTAGTCAAAGTCCTGACCTGAATCTGATTGAGATGCTGTGGCATGACCTTAAAAAGGCAGTTCATGCTCGAAAACCCTCCAATGTGGCTGAATTACAACAATTCTGCAAAGATGAGTGGGCCAAAATTCCTCCACAGTGCAGTAAAATACTCAATGCTAGTTATCGCAAACACTTGATTGCAGTTGTTGCTGCTAAGGGTGGCCCAACCAGTTCTTAGGTTTAGGGGGCAATCACTTTTTCACACAGGGCCATGTAGGTTTGGATTTCTTTCCCCCTTAATAATAAAAACCTTCCTTTAAAAACTGCATTTTGTGTTATCTTTGTCTAATATTTAAATTTGTTTGATCTGAAAGATGTGTGACAAACATGTAAAAAAATATCAGGAAGGGGACACACTTTTTCACAGCACTGTACGTACTTCTTTTCTTGCCTGACAGGTGTACATGACTGGAGGGGTTCCTTGGCAATGGAAAAATCTGCTCTGGCAATATAATGCAGCGACTGCAGGATCTGAACTCAGAATCTGGTGGCCTAACCCTAGCTGTCCAGTGCCATCAGTCTTTTGGTGAGTGACATTTCACCTGCTCAATGCGATTGATCTGCGTGGTGAGTGACACTGGCTGTCCAATGCCAGCATGGCTTTTAGTGAAATTTCATTGGTTGGTCATATAATTTACAGAAGGTCTAAGGTCAAGAAAGAGCTGTGCTTGACTTAGAGCTCAGAAATTCACACACAATTTGCTGTGCCTTGTTGGTATTTCAGAAGCAGTCATGTCCTGGCCTCTGACATCACGTGGACTGTTAACTGTTTTTGTACCAAGCAACAAAGCTTTCAAATCAACATCTGTGAGTTCAGTCATACAGACCATCAATCATAAAATTATATATACACTACTGTTTAAAACTTTGGAATCACTGAATTCAGTGTTCTGAATAATCCACTTTTTTTGTGTATATGTACATTAAATGATTATAATGTGATATTAGAATTTAAAAAGTCATGAATTTTCAAATAACTGTTAGGAAGCACATAAATACACAAATAGTTTTGTCCAGAATTCTGTAGAATTGTGCAGATGACTCCAAAATGCTTGAGGGAGATGTATAAGAGAGAGTTATAATAATAAAAGTAATTTCCAGAATACTTCACAAAGGGTGTAAATTATTGATCAAATCTTGAAGTAGATTATCTGAGGAGAAATTATATTAAATTCAATTTTATGAATTATTCAATATTTAATTACCGATAGTTCACTAAAATACTAAATGATAGTTTAGAATTACATATCGACATACATTATTTAGACCTACATTACATAAAATTGCATAAAATACGGGAACCCAAACTTTTGAAGTAGTAGTATAAATGCTAAAAAGTGCAAAACACATCCATGTTACACACACAAACATCCATCTGCATCTTACTGTTCTGCTGCTGCAGGTGAAAACTCTGGTGGCAGATGAGGCGAACGCCCGATACCTCGTCAAGTTGCACATGTTCGCCGTGGAAATGAACTCTGACACTCTGAAGAATGGAATACTCTATTACATGCTGACAGGGAAAACTGCTGAATCAGTAACTGAGGTAGGGGAGTGTGTGTGTGAGGGAGGGAGAGAGAGATAGAGAACAAAAAAGAGAGAATTGAATATTATCGAAATAGCACTCTCACTGTCTCTTTCTCTCTCTCTCTCTCTCTCTTTCTTTCTTTCCTAAGTCTGAGCAGGTTAAAGTCCGTATCCATGGCAGCCGTAGGAAAGGCCTGCTTCTGGAATCCAATATTATTGCTTCGAATGGAGTGATCCACATCACTGATAAAATGATGGACACGGTCCCTCCTACTGTTATAAGTGACAGTCAGGTGTGTTCTTCAGACATGCCTGATGCTTTTAATAATACTGACGTAAATCAGAAAATCCCTCTTTCTGAGTTAAGTAAAATAAAACTCTTTTTTATAATTTGCTCTTTGAATTCAGGAAAACCTGATAAAGATTCTGGAAAGTTCTCCCAATTTAAGTCTCTCCTTGAGGTATCGGAAAATTGTCAGAAATGTCTACATGTGCAGTAAATGTGCATGTATGATGTCTCTTTGCATCAGAAAACCAACATGATGGCTGTTTTGGACGAGGCAGGTCCCTACACAGTGTTTGCACCAGCCTTATAGGAGCTGGTCATCGAAATGTCAGTTTCAACAATAATACAATACAATAACCCAAAGTTTCTGGGACTGGTGAGACTGGGTTCATTATTAGGCTTTACCTCCACAGATTCAACATGCCAACTTCTTTGTTTTCTTTATAATAAGAGAAAATCCAGCCAACGCAGTAGTTCGGTCTAACATACATACATATACTCAGGGCACAAAGTCACACTGTCATAAAGTAAACCTTCAGTAGATACGTCTCTTCCTGAATCCTAACACTAATTACTTAAGAGAAGATTAGATTTGTACATTATTCTTTATACAGCATTTTGGGTGTTTTGTATTAAAACTGAAGCTAAAGTAGAACATGATGTCTCTCTTTCTCCATGTTGTGAAGACCCCACAATGCTGTAAAGGCTTTTTTGGATCAGACTGTTCCCCTTGCTCGGGTGGATTCACTGCCCCCTGCTCCTCTCATGGCATGGTACACAAACACACACACACACACACACATGCGCACACTCGCACACACACACACACACACACACACACACGCACACACACACACCCCACTTCACAACTCTCCCTTTGTTTCAGTGTTTTTAGGGTATAGATGGCAATGGCACTTGTCAGTGTGAGCCCAACTTCAAAGGGTCCCATTGCCAGTACTGTGCTGACCCCAACAAGTACGGCCCATCCTGTGACCAAAGTGCGACTCCAGAAGCATCGGAGTACCCTCCCATATCCATAGATTAGATCCATCTTTGTCAGTCTCGACTGTCATAAGAGCTTCAGTAATCTCCCTTCACCTCTCTTTCCTGTACCCCAGCCTGTGGGTGTGTGCACGGCGTGTGTGACAACCACCCAGAAGCCCACAGCACGTGTAAGTCAGGCTCCTGCAAGCCAGGTTTCTCTGGGCAGCTCTGTGATAAGCACACCCAGCCCTTCGGGCCCAAGCAGCCGTGCCACGCCCATGCCGACTGTGTCTACAGCGAAGGAGAGCTCATGAGAGTGCATCGCCTTTGCCCCGTCCTTAATCTGCCCTTAACCCCACCCTTACACTACCGTTAACCGACTTGAGTGGTTGGAGAAGCAGGAGGGAAAGCTCCACCCTGGGACTTGGTAGTGATGTTTAAAGGCAAGTAGTTCTTTTCTTCTTTTAGTCAAGGCTTGTAATAGGTTTGGTTTCGGTTAAGATAGAAGTAAGGCTGTTTTTTTTTTATTCACTTCATCATATGGTATGAAGATCTGAAGGAACTAATTTTTCCAGTCAGGGAGATGTGTGTTTAATTTTACTTGTCTATCTTTGTTCAAGGTGTGTGTGTAAGCTGGGTTTCAAAGGGAATGGATTCCTGTGTGTGGAGAGCGACCCGTGTACTTCACCTCCCAACGGAGGCTGCAGTAACAACGTAGGTCAAGAATGCATTTGTGTGTGTTGGTGCGTGCACATGTGTGTGCGTGTTTGTGTGCATATGTGTGTGTGTGTGTGTGTGTGTGTGTGTGTGTGAACGTGTGTGTGTGTTTCTGAATGTCTTTGTTCTCTCTCTCTCTCTCAGGCTAGGTGTATAAAAACTGTACCAGGCACCCGCAAGTGTGAGTGTCTGAAAGGGTAGAAAGAGGATGGAGATGAATGCCAGCCTGTCAATAACTGTGTGGAGCCCTCTAGAGGCGGGTGCCATCCTAACGTGTCATGCGTCCACGTAGGCCCAGGACAGGTGAGACAGGCTGCTGCTTAACCCAGACACTCAGTCCAGCACAGACTCTAGACTAAGGGCACTTGCACAGCATATTGTGTCATGGATGTTGCCTTAGAGCCACTTTTACCTACTCTACATCAGTCCTTTCTCCATTGTTCCATCCATCCATACATCCATCCATCCATACAGCCTCTGTGTTTGCTGAGCTTGTCAGTTATTCTTTCTATTTTTTTTCCAGAATTACTGTATGTGCAAGAAGAATTACCATGGCAATGGGAAAGATTGTGAGGCTATCAATCAGTGTGTAGATCAAATGGGAAGATGTCATCAGCATGTTAGTGTGAGACACACACACACACAGTTCCAGATGCGTTAAAATCATAATAGCATAACACCATTACATGAGATGGTCATGCAATTATTGTGGGAGTTAAATGATCACATTATTCCTCCAGGCTTCTTGCTTGTATGGGAATCAAGGGAGGTTTGAGTATATATGTCAGACGGTTTATTCAGGAGATGGGAGCATCTGCTATGGAACCCTGGCACAGGTATGACAGCAGAATACTATACGTTTTATTAGTATTTCAGTGATTTTAGATAATGCTCTGCCATATGTTAGACTTCACAGAATTTAGTCACACTGAATATGAACACCTGAACACTGAGAAACATGAATATCCTTACATAAAGAGGATTATTTACATTTTCTTCTAAAGGAAGTGGAAAACAATCCTGATCTCAGTGAATTCAATACGTGGTTGACTGTAAGTTTCAGTCTGTACTTCTTTGAAAATTAAGATATAAAGTCTATCTAAATTATTGATAAAAACATTTTATGTGTAAGTATTTACAAGTATTATGCAGATTTTGTTAATAATTAATATGTAATTATTATGTAATTAATAACTAAGTAAAAAGTCACTTTTTGGAACTGATCTTTGAAGGACAGAGGCAAAGTGTATATCAGAGGTAAAGGCTGCTCTGTGGGGAATTATTATGGGTGTTCTGAGTGTGTTCTCTGGAACGGACTGCAGCGAGCAGACCTCAAGGACATGCTGACCGAGGGCCAGAACATGACTCTATTTGTGCCATCGGAACAAGCCATCGGCAACCTGAGCAAAGAGGACCAGGATTACTGGCTGGCCGCCAGCCACCTTCCAAGTCTGGTCAAGTGAGTTCACTATCACAGTGTAATCTGCACTAGTGTAATCTGGACAGTCACCTTGCCACATCTCTTTGGGATGCATACACAGTTCCTCTTGGTGTAAAATTAAGAGTGGTCAGTCATGAAATGCAGTGGAATGTCATATGATATTTAATGACTCTTAATGGTTGGTCATAATTGGTGTGTTCATTCTGTCGTCAGGAGTCACATGGTTTCTGGGTTCTTTGCTTTGGCTGAGCTTCGGAGTTCACCTTCTCCAGAACTAGTTTCACTTTTGAAAAAGACACTTCCTGTTTCCTGGACCAATGAGGTAAAAGGACTGTGGGGATTCTATCATTCTATCTTTATAGTCAGTCACACACACACACACACACACACCAACACCTACACATTCCAAGCAATTTCATTAAAAAAAAGGCTGTAATGAAGGAGATTTTCTCACTGGGTATATTCTGTATTCTTCACTAGACCACCAGAGTGGCTGGAGCTAAAACTGTATCAGGGAACATTGTTGCCAAGAATGGATTCATTCATCTGATCGACACAGCCAGTGTTAAAAAAAAAAACCTCAGAAATGCAGTGGAATCCTCGTACTGTTATGTAGTGGAAATGATAGAATGGTGTTTCTTTGCCAGGTTCTCATCTCTGATCATAAGCTGAGCGAAGGTTTACTTGAGGTGCTGAACCAGAGACCACAGTTCTCTCTCTTCAGGGACATGCCAGTCTCTCACAGGGAAGGATATGATTGTCTCTCCTTAGGTTTTATGGTGTAAGCGTCATTAACGTGATTAAATGTAGCTTTTCTGGTGCTTTACAAATTCAACTTGACTGAGGAAATGGAGAGCGCTTCTGGTTTTACATTGTTCGCACCTACGGACAGTGCTATTACTGAATATCTGAAGAACCCCGGAGAAAGCTCATTGGTACTGTACACACACACACACACACACACAAACACACACACATGTTTGGTGTTTGTTTATATGTGATAGTGTGTGATTTCTCCAAACTAGGACCTGAATGTGACGCGTTACCACGTTGTGCTGGGTGACACCCTGAGGCAGGCGGACCTGCAGGATGGCCTGTACAAAGACACCATGCTGGGTTTCTCCTATCAGATAGGTATTTTCTGCAAAGACAGTAACGTAGGTCGACTCTTTACCCCTGTGAACGGGGAAATCATAGGAACATATGGGATGTAGGAGAGATGTGCGTTAAACCACCCAGTACACATGAGAACAGCTATTCTGTTCCCAGTCAGCTGTGGAAAATGGAGCCTAAATCCTCACAGACATGCAGACAGACACTCACAGACAAAGACTCAAAGACACTCACAGACCCACACAAACATGTCTCCGTCTTCCCACAGTAACGCTAGTGAATGAGGAACAGTCGAACCCTTTCATACAAAGAGGGCATCGAGAGCCGCACACTTAATAAATCTCTCTCTCTCTTTCTGTCTTTCCTTCTCAGTGGTGGGTAAATAAGGCTCCGGTGACTGCTATGGACATTTTGACTTCTAAGGGGATCATCCATGAAGTGTCTGCTGTACTGAAGGTGCCCAGGAACCGCTGTGACACAGCGTCTACCAAGATCGTCCAGGTGATTCCCTCTGCTGTGACAGCTCTCCCAGACTCTCTCACCCGCCGCACACCTTCACAGGCAACAGGGCAGACCCACTTTGCTGAGCTGTTTGTCAGGCATGAGTTTGTGATCTTCTGGAATAACACTGTATGCAGGGGCAGTGCATGGACTGCTTTCACCCAACCGATAGCCGTTGTCCCCCTGGAACCCAGCAAGTATTCACAGTAAAATCAATGGCACATCTCTAAAACAAGCTATTCATCTAAAACACATGCATTAATTACTTTATGTGCCACTGTTTACAACCATAATCTAGTCAGTTTAACCAAACATTAGTTTAGCTTTTTAAATCCATTCAGTGCTCATTTGGGAGTGTGGCTGTGTTTCATAGATGTGGCTAATGGTTTTTTTACATTTAAATTTCCATTTTTACATTTTCGCATTGAATTCAATATTATGTTCTTGTTCATATATTTTTGTTTTTATCGTGCTCACTGTATTGTTAATAAGACTTCAGTCTCAGCTGGGTTTCTGGGTAAAATGAACATTTAAATGGAGCAGACTGACATGTCCTGATTTTGTCTCTTTTTTTTGCCCAAAGTCCATAAAAAGGACCAAATGTGCATATAACAGGAGGAAACACGGGATGTTCATTGGCTGTGAGGCTTCCTGTCAAAAAACGACCATCGTACGTGAGATTTTTAAATGGCTTTCTTCTGTAAGATGTTTAAATGATGGTGCTGAATTTTGCACTTGTTGGATTCTGTATGTTTTAACACTGATGTGATTTTACTGTTATTTTGTCATCATTAAGTTTTGATTGGAGGGAGGTTCCCTCTCTTGTTTTCTCTCTCTCCCTCTCTGTAGGTAAGGAAGTGTTGCGAGGGCTTTTATGGTGTTAACTGTGAGAGCTGTCCAGGGCCAGAGGGCCAGCCCTGTTTTGGTAACGGTGTGTGTGTGGACGGTATTAATGGTACAGGAGCGTGTCGGTGCAACCCTGGCTTTAACGGCACAGCCTGCGAGTCCTGCCAGACGGGAAAGTACGGCATCCACTGTGACCAAGGTATTCCGCCGTGGAATCTACCTTTGTAACGTACCTTTGTAATGTACAACAATGTAAGTTCCCAATACACTACGGGTAAAAGCTTGTTAAACCTCCACATATTTCTCTCAGTCGTATTTGTTCCCTTTTTCCCTTTTTCTCTCTTTTCCTCTCACTGCAGACTGTAAGTGTGTGAATGGTCACTGTAATGATGGTCAGGAGGGGGATGGCACCTACGAATGTGACGTTGGATGGAGAGGAACACTCTGCTCTATAGGTGAGGAATTACACACACACACACACACACACACACACACACACACACACACACACAAATTTAATTTCTTTTTTGTGGTGAGAAAAGAAACTTAGCTCCGTGTTTTATTTCAGCCATAACCACAGACTCATGTAAAGGGACGTGCCACACCAGTGCAAAGTAAGTGAGACCCTCTCACTCTCAGCCCCCTCTCACTCTCAGCCCCCTCTCACTCTCAGCCCCCTCTCACTCTCATCCCCCTCTCACTCCCTGATCCCTCTCACTCTCAGCCCCTCTTCTCTCTGACTCCTCTCACTCTCAGCCCCTCTTCTCTCTGACTCCTCTCACTCTCTGAAACATCTCATGCTCATACTCCTCTTTCTGGGACCTCTAATATACCTTTATATTTGTCTTAAAATGTGCGTGTTTTGTTATAACTTTGTTTGAATGTGTGTGTGGTTTTCAGTTGTCTACTGAACGTAGCAGATAATTCATATTACTGTAGATGTGCAGCTGGTTACCAGGGCAACGGTACATACTGTACAGGTAGGTAGTGGTTTAAAGCTTTGCCCCCTGTCACGTTACAAAGTGAAATTTGAGACGCGGCTCTGTTTGTATTTGTGTGTGGGTGTGTGTTTCCTCAGCGGTGAACGCTTGCGCGAAGGATAATGGCGGATGCTCCTCCAGCGCTGTGTGTAAGATAAGTATCCCAGGATACAGGAAGTGTGTGTGTAACCCAGGTTATGCAGGGGATGGAAAAGTGTGTGTGTGTGTAAGTCTGACATGTCTCAGTTTCAGTTGTGATGTTTCTTGAGTGTGCATGTTTGTGTGCATGCTTGAGTGTGCATGTGTGTGTGTGTGTGTGTGTGTTTGGGCACTGTAATGTGCTGTTGGGGCCAGTGTACTGTCCATTCCTTTGTGCGTCATGTTGATGACTTTGGCCCTCTGATTCTCCAGCAATCAATCCATGTCTGGACGGTAGTGGAAGCTGCAATGCCTATGCAGACTGTGTACACACAGGCCCAAACAAGGTTGGTTCCCCAACCATGTGCATGCGCATGTGCATCTGTGCTTGGTTTTCATATGTGTAACCTAGGGGTCGTAAGGGCAGCACAAAACAATCAAAACCCTGCCATTAAGCAATCTAACAAGCAGAGCATTACAGGCTAAGAACATTAGAGAGTGAACATAAGACTTAAAGCTTAATGCCAAATACAACAGGGGAGTATACAAGCAGTCAATGGACAGCTAAAGAGGACTACTTGGAAGAGGAGTAAAGAACACCTCCCAGGAGGAGCAAGGAGCCAAAACCAAAGCAGGAGGTGTATGGTTAGGCAGAAAGACCCGAGAGGTGCCAACAGCAAAGACACAAAAGACAGAGGAGATCCTGACAGAATGCTAGAGTATTGCTTTTTAGTAGATTCACAACAACAACTACTACTACTACTACTACTACTACTACTGCTACTACTACTACAAATACTTATTCTAATACTAAAACTAATGCTACTACTAGTACTTCTATTAATACTAATACTACTACTATTATTAATACTAATACTTCTAAAACTAATATTAACTTATGTAACAAACTTAACTTATGAAACAGCTTCTGATTATCAGTAATGGAGGCTGCAACCCAGTTGGTTTTAAATACCTGAATTTGACTTCAATCGCAAAAATTAAGTGAAGAAATAAAAGCACTGTTCACTATGCTTTCAGGCAGCATGTGTGTGCAAAGCAGGCTACTCTGGAAATGGACAGCAGTGTAATCCTATCAATTTGTGTTACAAGGTAAGAAAGCCTCTGGACTATGAGCCCAGCACAGCAAAACCCATTTGCTTGTAAAATGCACTCAGCAGCCTATCTTGTACTCACACTCACTAGATATTAGGTACAGAGTGTTATCATGCACAGGAGTGTTGCTGGGGCTTTTACATGTGGAACTATGATCCACCGACCTAAATTAACCAGTCAGCTACAGCCTTGTAAATCATACCATTAATCAAGAGTTTAATGATGGCCAACATAAACTATGAATGACAGAATTTCCTGAAAGTAAATAAACGGAGGTTATGATATTTGGCAACAGAGCAGAGAATCTCTAAATTGTTCCCCATCTTGAATCTAGGGATCTAAAAATGTAGTAAGAAATCTCAGCATTAGAAAGTTCTTGGAGATCTAATAGACCCAGGACTGACCTTTACTGGCCATATCAAATGAATATTAAGAACCTATAAGGGTATTAAGAAAGGCTTAATGTTCCAACAAGACCTTGGACACTTTTGCATGCTTTTATCTCCAACCAGGTCGACTAATACCGGTTGACTACTAGTATATATTTTGATGACTTGCTCAAAGAGTAAAAACCCAGTAGGTCTCTGAGATCCAAGGATACAAGGCCCAGAATGTGGAGCCCAGAATTCAAACCAAACACAGAGAAGCAGCATTCATTTTTTTTAATATACATGACTTATAATAACTCCATGATGAATTTAGATGTGCCCCAAATCTTTTTAAATCGAGGTTACAGGTTTTACTGGTCATAATTGAGCTCTCTGTATTAATTTATATCTGCAGCACTTTATTTTATCATTATATATTGTTCATCTTTTATTTTCATTTATTAGTTATTGCTGAGTAAATGAGATGTAACTATTTGTCACAAAAGCTTCCTGAGGTTATAGATCTCGGGATGAAAAACAATAAAATTATTTCATTATTTTATTTAATTCACTATTTTTGTGTGTTTGTATGACATGCTTTGAATTGGCACTTTGTATAAAAAGTGCTGTACACATAAACTTGCCTTGTTTTGCATTCACCTAAAGTAGCTGGTGTATGCATGTAATCTGGAATCACAGGGTTTGGCATGTGTGACTGCACTGAGCCCTAACGTAATAAATGAATGTGAATAGCTGTAATCTATTCATCTGATCCTTGTCAGAAAAATGGAGGCTGCCACAAGCAAGCCATCTGTATGATGACAGGGCCAGGGGAGAGGAACTGCACCTGTTGCAAGGACTACATGGGAGATGGGATGACCTGCAAAAGTAACGTCATGCAGGTGAGGGCCAAGGAGCGTTCTCTCTCTCTCTCTCTCTCTCTCTCTCTCTCTCTCGCGCTCTCTCTCTCTCTCTCTCTCTCTTGCGCTCTCTCTCTCTCTCTCTCTCTCTCTCTCACAAAAACAAACTGTCTGCCATCTCATTTTCACTAACTTAAATGTCTCCCATTGTGCCTTCAGGAGCTCCGAAACAGAGAGCTGACAAGTTTCTTCTACAGTGTGTTAGTGAGTCTCAGTCATTCATTTGAATTTTATTATTGATGTGTTTTTTAATCATTATTTTTCTGTTTTCTTGAACCCTGTGTTACAAAATGTTAGTTAATGCAGGCAGGAAATAATCAGCATATGTTTATGCTTTCAGTGGTCTGACGCTTATTTCCTACAAGGACGTGGTCCATACACTGTGTTTGCTCCTAACAATAAGGCACTTAAAAAGGCAGAAGTAAGTCCAAGTGTTTTATGAAACTGCCAAGTGTGCATTTTGAATGACTCGACCAACAGTCCTCTCGGTCACGCCATAATCCTGCATCACTTCCCAGTACCAGAAGCCAGAGAATAAAGAGAGCAACGCAGCGCTGTTCCTGTACCACATCGTGTCATGCCGTATCCTGATGCCGGGGGACCTGATGCAGCCCCGTAACCTCACCACGCTCAGCGGGGAAACGCTCACCATCTCCTACTTGAAGGTAGGCGTGCTGACCTCAACAGAAAAGAGCCACTTCACTCCCAGCAGTCCTACTGAGATGTATAAACTGTGCTTTGTGTGCAGGGCTCGATATATATCAATAACAAGGCCAAAGTGGTGTACAGCGATCAGGAGAGCAACAACGGGATTTTCCACGAGATCGACACGGTTCTCATCCCCCCCAGCTTCCAGAAGCTGAATGGAATGAATAAGTCTGCCAGCCTCGTAGGTGTCGGCATTTATCTTGAGACTGTCTTGCGTATGGAAGATGCAAACCACTAGTTCATTGATATTATCATGCAGCAAAGTAAATACCCTTGAAGGTTTTACCTCTTTTGACCAACTTTGTCAGACAAATCTCTTGATCTAATGTTAATGGTGTGAATAAATCCAGGTTTCCTCATCTATCAAATGATGCTAGGAATTATTTTGTTATTATTTATTTAAAAAAAAAACTTTGAAGAAATGAGGTTTCACATAGCAAACCCCTGACCTCAGCACCTGTTATTGCCTCTTTTACAGAAGTAGCTTCAGAGGAAATCTAACTTCCACTGTTAGATTAAGTCACTTTAAACTACTGAGAGCACAGGAATGAAGTTTAGATTCCACATGTTCCCAAACATAGCAAACAACACCAGCTGTACAGGGAGTGCAATTAGAGATTTATTCAATAACACCAAATGACCTCTAACCTGGACTTTATATCACCATTTATTTCTGGCAGCCTGACCTCAAAGATGTAGCAAATGAACACGGCTTCAAGACATTTTTCAAACTGTTGGAGGTGCGTACAAGTAAAATCAAATCAAATCACTTTTTTTGTTGTCACTTTAGCACAAATGTGAAAGTGAGTGAAAAGCTTGAGTAGATAGTCCCCCACAGTCTGTAAGTACACAATGTATACACATTAAATACAGAATATGTACACATATGTAACATACACCCTTTATGCTGTGTTTCCAGAAGGTATAAATATATAAACTGTGATATATACAGATGTACACATTTCTATTATAGAATATATAGATTATGTTCAAATACAAGGTGTGGATAGAGTTGTACATGACATAGTTGTCAGTAAAGGTTTAGATGTACTAGAATTGCATGGTATAATCTGTTCAGAAGTTGTCCCTGTATTGTACCATACACATGGCAGTATGGACGAGAGTGTGATGAAAGCTACAAGTCAAAGTTAGGAGTCAAGTTCATTTTTATTTGTTTGCTTGCTTGCTTTGTTTGCTTGTTTTGTTTTTATGGTTTGTTTTTATCAAATGGTTCTGGAATGCATTTTTTTTTGAGTGTTCAGCAATGTAAATGGACCACCCAAAGCAAAACCTTCAAAAAAAGTGTTGCTGGCTCCTGCTCTGCAGAAAACACTCCACACTTTTGTGACTTGGTCTGTTGTTGCCAGGACACGGAGGTGATGGAGCGGGTGCAGGACCGCCTCCATCAGCCTGTCACGCTCTTCCTCCCCACTGACTCCACCATGGCTGCCCTGCCTCAGGAGCAGAAGGACTTCCTGTTCGGCCTGCAGAACCACACCCAGCTGAAGGAGTACCTGGAGTACCACGTCCTCCATGCTATGAAGGTAAGGCAGTAAGTTCATTCTGTGCAGATGGTAGCAGGCTGGACCCAGTTCAGACAGAGCTCAGGAGGACCTACGTCACTGTTTAGAGCTCTACATGCCTGCTGTGCATTGTGTTTCTGATGGAGGTTCCAGCTATAGAGGAAACTGAAGCTTGTGCCCTTGTAATCCTGGGTATATATGCAATGATTTTGTATGTGTCTTGTTTAGATGCAGTCTGCAGAAATGATTAATTTCAGTTCAATGAAGACCCTTCAGGGCTCTGACGTCTCTCTGAGCTGCGTCGGAGATGACCAAATAGTGAGTGATGGAAAAGTCTTGGTCTCAGAAGAGGAGCTTCAGGAGAACATGGACCAATCAGGGAACAGAGAGCACTTTCCAATCTGTAGTTCAGTGTTGTGCTGTGTGTGAGCATGGGCCCTTCATCTTAAACAAGCCAGGCTGAAAAGGATTGAATGTTATTTCTAAAGTTTAGTTGGCTACTTTACCATACTTAATATTATTGATATCACTTACTTTTTAGGGTGAACTGTACATCAGTGACAAAAGTTGTCGGATTGTAAAGAGGAACCTAAAGTTCAATGAAGGCTTGGTTTATGGTATTGACTGCTTGTTAACACCTCCCAGCCTTGGGGCAGCGCTGTGATGAGAAGGACACTGTAGACATCACAGTAAGTTCCACATAATTCCGATCTATGCTGACAAAATCCTCTACTGATATGCGGCATGCATATTATATGCAAATTATATAAATTACATACTTCCTATTTTAAAAATGTTTCTTAGCTATGCTACACTCTCATTTTGTATTATATATAGGTTATATAAATGGTTTCTTTTCCTGTGGTAGATGCCTTGCAGATATTGTGCTGTTACAGTGTCATCTGATTGCCCTTCAATAAGTAAACCAAAGGTATGTTTTCTCTGTAATCACAAATCCACGCCCATTTCACTATGTACACATAAATGACTACCTTTCTAAAAATCATAAATGCTTCATCCAACTCATACAAACACTATGTGAAAGATATTACATTTGTTTTATATGTATTTTTCCATGAAGATCTCTCATGTTCCTGTAGTTACCTTAGGGCTAATCATTTCTATATGTTACATTTTATTTTAACGTGTTTTTGGAATGCAGTTTATTCAGAGGTGCGACCTGCCCAGACGCTTCTCATCTGTAAATGCTGGATGTCAGTCTGTGTGCACCATGGTCATATGGAAGCCCAAGTGCTGCTCAGGTTACTACGGCAGAGATTGTCTCGGCACAGTAGTCCAGACTTCATTCACATTTTACTACAACTCACTAATCATGTTGTTGATGGCAACTATATTTAGGCCCTTCTGGGTTCTTAGACATTGTTGCTTTTGCATAATAACAGTGAAAGTGATGGTGGCATTGTGTGTGTGATATTCTCACTACAACCTGTTCTCCAGCCTGTCCTGGAGGACCAAGATCCCCCTGTAGTAACCATGGACAGTGTGATGAGGATCACCTAGGCAACGGCACCTGCACATGTTTTCCTGGGTACCAGGGAGTGGCCTGTGAATTATGCATAGATGGCCACTTTGAACCAGAGTGCAAAGGTCACATTCTCTACTGAACATTTAATAATCTAGTTGAAAAGTCTTTGCAAAGCTGAGCAGTGAACTACAGCGTGTGATTTTATGTATGCATCTTACTAGAATTTTTGCTAGTATGAGACAGTTTCATTATACATTCAGCTTTCCACACATGAATGACACAAGCACTGTGCCATAATCATATCCATGAAAAGCTTTTTCAGGTGGAGTGGAGGAAGTGGAAATTCTATTGAATGTTTTTTCTCCCCCTCACTTCTGTCCCCACAGCCTGTAACTGTTCTGAACATGGATCATGTGATGAGAGTCCAGACGGCACAGGTTCCTGCTTCTGTGATGAGGGCTGGACTGGTCCACAGTGTGAACACAAGCTGGGTACGGCACACACCCACCACATCTCCACATTGTTTGTACAGCATGGGGGATGTGAATGTTCCTTGTATCTGTGCTGCAACCCTCGCTGCCTTTCTGATGCCATAGCCGACAGCCCTGTGTGCGTCCCTGCTTGCCATGCAAAGGCGGTGTGTTCCAAGAACAACTCCTGTGTTTGTAAACCATTTTACGAGGGAGACGGGTTCACCTGCACAGGTAAACACTGTATTTCTCCAGTCTGGCCTCAGCTCTCGTCCTCCTATAACCACTCCTTCAATACAACTACTTCTCCAGAAAGGAACAACCTGACAGACAGAAGTAGTGGCTTGAGCTCCCTTAGTCTTTGGTCTGTATAGGAAATGAGATGCGATCAAGAAAAGCTTGACCTCTCTTTCAACAGACATATCGGACCAGTGGAGATGATGGCTCACTTGAAACCATTCTCCAATCTCTCTCCCCTACCTCCAGTGGCTGACCTGTGCGGGTTCTGGAATGGAGGCTGCTCGAAGAACGCCCAATGCTCCCAGAAGGACAAGGTGAACTGCACCTGCTTGACGGACTACTCTGGAGACGGCCATGTCTGCTCGCCAGTGGACCCCTGTGTTACGGATGATAACGGAGGCTGTCACGAGCATGCCATCTGTACAATGACTGGAGCAGTGAGCAGGCTTCTCTTCCTCTACACCTACACCTGCATAATGAACTGTATATTTTTGATATTGTGTGTGTGTGTGTGTGTGTGTGTGTGTGTGTGTGTGTGTGTGTGTGTAAAACCCCAGAATAAGAAATGTGAGTGTAAGCCTAACTACATTGGTGATGGTCTGGAGTGTGAGCTGAAGGTGCTTCCAGTGAATCGCTGCATGCAGGATAACGGCCAGTGTCACTCTGATGCTCAGTGCACTGACCTGCACTACCAGGGTGAGGGTTTCAGCCTCTCTCTGTGTAACTGGAATGTTCTAATATACAGTAGATTTGGGAAGTGATTGGACAGTAGCACTGTACACCTTTTCTGTAATCCTGTTCTATACGTAGTCCATTTCATGGTCACAGGAGTAGTAGGATGTGCAAAGAAGCCCAGGTGTCTGGTTTCTTCTTCCAGCTTCTCCTGGGGAATCCCCAGGCTTCCCCAGGCCAGCTTGGAGATGTAGTCCCTCCAGAATGTCCTCGGTCTACCCATAGTCCTCCTGCCTGTTGGCCATGTCTGGTATACCGACGGCAGGATGTGACCACATGGCATCCTTATCAGATGCCTGAACCACTTCAACTGGCTGCTCTTAACAGCGGCTCTGCTTTACGCTCCTCCAAAGTTCATGAGCAGATTATGGTTGGGAAATAGTAAATTGAGAACTTGAATTTATAGCTCAGCTCCGTCTTCACAGCTACAGTCTGCCACAGTGACCATATTACAGAAATTGCTGAACTTATCCTATGGTTGATATCACAATTCCTCTTGCCATCACTTGTGACCTGAGTTACTTAAACTCCTCCACTTGGGGTCAGGTTCTCACCCAGAGGGAGTGTGCCACTCTTTCCCAGGAGATCACCATGTCCTTCAACTTGCCTCCTTTTCTGCTTAATGGTATCCCTCACTGTTAAAGTCCACAACCGGGTTTTTGGGTTGACACTATACCAGGCACTGAAAAAGATTTAGCCACAATGAACCTGCTTCCACAATGGAGATTTTGAACAGGGTCCACCCATACTCAGGGTCCCCAATTACTCCAGAAAGTACAAGAAGCTCTCTTCAAATCATTTGGGAAGGTGTTTCCAAGCAGACCCTCACTATATGTTTGTGGCTAGTAGGTCTGACCAAGAATGTTCCCTGCCATCTGATCCAACTCAGCACCAGATTGTGATCTATTGACAGCTGCGCACCTCTCTCCACATGAATGTTCAAAACATGGCCTCAAGTCAGATGACACAACCACAAAGTTAATCACTGACCTTTGGCCCAAGGTGCTCTGATAATATGTACACTTATGAGCAGGCTTGTGTTCAGACTTTGTCTTTGTTGTACACCAATCATGGATAGTACAGAAGTCAAATAACATCCAACCTCTTGCTTCAGACTGGGCAGAACATTCCTCCCAGTCACTCCTCTCCCGGTTTCCCAGTCATTGTCTGCCATATTTGTTTTGTAATAAAATACTGTCTGTAATACTGTTTGTTCAGAATATCAACTTTCTTTGTTTTGTACTAGGGAAACCCTGCAAGAATGAAAGTTCTCACATTGTTTCTCTATTTGAGTGAAATATAAGTAACTGTATGGATAACTGTTTATTTCTTGGCCATCAGGGTGAAATTGTAGGGTTGAGGCTAAATGTGTAATCTACACTTTATCTGCTTTACCTCAGATAAGACCGTTGGGGTCTTCCACTACCGTTCTCCAATGGGAGTGTACAAACTCAACTGCACACAGGCCCAGGAGGCCTGCAATCAGGAGGGAGGCACTATTGCTACATACACACAACTGTCCTATGCTCAGCAGGTGGGTGTAGATGCAAGTAGGCACACTGAGCATCTGAGCAAGAGATAGAGATGGCTGTGCGGTATGTTTGACGTCCTATCTGTGGGCCAAGCAAGCTGGGTACAGTCTGTGTTCTGCCGGGTGGCTCGAGCAGGAGCGCGTGGCCTACCCCATGAGCTATTCCCACCTCAAATGTGGCTTTGGTCATGTGGGCATCGTGGACTACGGCAAACAAACTGACCTGAGCAGGACCTGGGACACGTTCTGCTACCGGCCAAAGGGTAAGACCATGCAGGTTATGACGGCGTATGACAAACATAAAACATGTTAAACCCCATAGTTCAACTATGACTCCTAACTCAAACCATAACCTCAGCCTCAAACCATAATCCCCATATTTAACTATAACACCAACCTTAAACCTTAATTCCAACTTCAAGCCAAACTATACTGAGCCTCAAGTTTGCATTTAATACAACAATCCATGCTGTTAAATATAGTGTGTGTGTGTGTGTGTGTGTGTGTGTGTGTGTGTGTGTGTGTGTGTGTGTGTGTGTGTGTGTGTGTGTGTGTGTGTGTGTGTGTGTGTGTGTGTGTGTGTGTGTGTTTGTGCACTTATTTGTTAATATTATTGTTTTACCAGATGTGAAATGTGAGTGTAAGATGGGCTACATTGGTGATGGATATACTTGCACTGGAAACCTGCTACAGGTTCTCTCCTCCAAGTCCAACTTTTCCAACTTTCTGTCAGTGAGTATAACAGCTTACAAGCTGCATGAAAAACATGTTCTGCACTTTCCAAACAGAATCCCTGGAGTATTAAAGAAAACACTCCTGAGTAAACTGCATTACAGCCAGTTTGTTGTTACCAGAACATATTACTTCTGGTTTTATCAGAGTAGTTCTTAAGGACTAGCATTCTATGCTGTGTACATTGATGCACTGATATCAGATGCACTCATATCAGACTCTTGCCACCAGAATTGCCTCTGATGTTCCCCAGTAACTGACACTGACTGGTCTCATAAATTGTTCCCATCCCCAGCAAATCTTGAATTGCTCCAGAACTTCAGCATCAGGTCAAGAGTTTGTGAGGCGTCTCAGCAACATAACCACCCAGTCCACCCTGTTTGTGCCTGATAATGACGGTCTCTATGAGAACGAGGTAGCTTGGTCCTCTCCATACCACACAGATGTCTGCATTCTTCATGAGTCAAGATTAAAGGTGTTTCACACTCCCCCTCTCTCTGGAATAGACACTGTCCTACAGGGATTTAGAGCACCACCTGCTGGATGGGAGAGCTCTGGTGCTGCAAGCTCTCATTAACGTCAGCCATGTTCGAACACATCTGGGACATACACTCAGTGTGAAAGGGGTTCCTAGCCTGCAGAGCCCCCAGACACTGGTAAACATTTACCTCATTTAAGCTGCATTATAGCTAGTGGATGTTCTAAGCAATTACATTTACTTCAAGTCTAAATCAGGCATGCACAATGTCTCCTGAAAACTGTGTTAGTGGATGCAAATAATTACCAACAAAGTTTAACAGATCCTTTCTGCCTCCAGGCTTCCTCTGGATATGTCAATGACCGTTACATTATCGAATCCGACATTTTTGCATCCAATGGGATCATCCATGTGCTGCATGGACCACTGAAAGCTCCACCCCCTTCGGCCCCTTCCCTCCACCCCGCCCACAAGGCAGGGATGGGCATCGGTGTTCTGTTACTCATCATCCTTATCGTGGCTGGAGCATTTGTGGCCTACCATTTCTACACCCAGCAATCCAAGCCTTTCCAGTTCCACTACTTCAAGGTTAGTGTGGACACGGTGTGTCACAAGATAGCAACATGTTTTTAATATGCAAACAGAAAAATGTATCCAAACATGTGAAGAAAGAATTAATAAAAGGAAAATGAATTAGACTGTTATAGTGTGTATATGCAGTATGCAAGTATGTGTGTTTGGCTTTCAGGAAGATGAGAATGAAGACAGCAGCCCTTCTGGATCAGCCCCATACATCTCCAACCCCACGTATGAGTCCACACCTGCCCCCACTGACCCCCACCTCCCAGCAGATGAGGTAAGCAAAAGAATTACAGTTACAGATTAGTTATGCATAATTACAGTTACAGACTGAAACAGAACAAAACTTTGTGCTGCCCGGTTCTAACACTGGACTGTGTTCAGAAGGATGACGAGGAGCAGGTGGTTGTCAGTGGCGCTTATGATCTTCTGCAGGATAGCTGAAGAGATTTGGGATCTCACTCACTCTCCGTACAGCTCAGAGCCTGAACTGCTGTAGAGCAGCAGGACACTCAAGTGCTGCAGTACCATAAGAGGGCCGAAGAAAAAAAGAACAAAGATTGAACAGCAGTTGCATAATGCTGAACTGAAATGAACTGGACATTGATGACCCAGTAAAATGGGAAGTACTTTTTTGATTATGTGTGTACAACTGTTTACGTCTCTGTGTGCATGTGTTGTGTGGTTGAATGTTTACATGTTTGTTGGCCTTGATTATTCCTTTGGTATAACAAGTTTATTTTCATGTTACCACTACATGCACAAATAAACAAACAAAAGCATTTGTATCAGTTGTGATTCATAAACTCTAAGGGATATTTCACTGAAAACAAATTTCTAATCAGCTGGATAACTTGAGACAAAAGTCGAGGCTATAATGTCCCCCTAGCCCTTCTGCCACTGTCTTCTCATATGTGTAGCCTGGTACAGAATCCAACACTGCACACAGTCTGTGATTTGGGAACAAGACAGAATGGTGCACGTTTCAGATACTCTGGACGGGGTTATAAAAGGGTTATAAATACAAGTCTTATCTGATAGAAAAAAGTGTGTATTTAGTCTTTGATGCATTTTGAAAGAGTATTCAAAATCCTTTTAGAATACAATAATACTTTCTGTGCCATTATCACTTATTCTCTTTCTCTCTTGGTTTACTTTAAAAAACTGACCATTGAAGAATACAGCATTTCTTATGTGTTTTTAGTGAGGGCGAATTTCTCACTTTTTTCTGTCAGTAGAATAAAATATCTGTTTCACCGCCGTGATTATAAAATTCATAATCCTCTTCTCCCATCTTGTGGATGCAATATGTATTACAGTTATACAGGAAAATGATTTTGTGACATCTTATCATTATCTATATAAAGGTTTTTAAAACTTTTAAATTGAATTGTAATAAAACATATATTCTTTATGTAAAGTCTTTATTAAATTATTTGCTGTTTTTCTATTTTGCAGTCATAATTTCATTATTAAATGCTTCCTTTCAAATAACTGAAAACCAAGCGTCATCTTTCTCACTTTAGGCTATTAAAATATAATTTGAATGTTTATACTATTCAATTTAGTTTATTTCGAGTGATAAACTAGTGCTTTGAGTGATAAACCAGTGTCTTTCTAAATCCGTATCCTTACCAAAATTAGCTGTGTGTTTGTCTGTCAGTTACAGTATTAATCAGTGTTTAGATCAGCTCTGTGCAGGTGACATTAAAGCTGAATCTACACTGAGTGCTTCCTCTCTCTGAAATCAGTCTCCTGCATGCTGGTGACTTTCTCACCACAGTCTCCTCACTCAGATGCTTCTAGAGACGGGAGGTGGAGTTCTGTTCATCCGCGCTGACGTTCTTTTGATATATATGGAGTAAGTCAAACATGCATCCTCTGATTTGTCACTGTAGAATGTTTGATGATTTCCCCTTCTCTGTCTAATAAGGTAACAGTGATTGTGATTGGCAGCTGTGAGGAGCTCTCTCTCTCTCTCTCTCTCTCTCTCTCTCTATAGAGGGCTGAGGGGACACAGTTCCTTCAGTCTCTCTGGGGTACTGGAGGTGAAGCTTGTGTTTCCTGCTGAGTTGAACAGTGTGTGCAGGGCAGAGGGAGATGGACAGCTGTCTGACTTTAATTCTTCTGATGTCCACAGTCTCACTCACTACTGCTGGTAAGTACACAATAACGTTTAAATCGATTACCATATCAGATACTATAAATGTGACTCAACTCTTTAATGAATCAGTTAGTTGAGACAGTAGTGATCACCAGTCTGAACAGGCTGGATAAGCTGGTGTAGAAAGTGGAGTGTGTAGTGGGGTGAAGCCTGGACTCTCCACAGGCTGTGACAGAGAGGAGGAGGAGGAGGAGAAACTGCATTCAGTTCCTGAGCTCCTCCCTCCCTCCCCCACTGCACAGTACACTGGTAGAGCTCAGGAACTCCTTCAGTCCCCTTCATCAGGACAGAGAGCAACACTGAACGTCTTCAACCCTCTTTCAGACCTTCACTCCTTCACATTCTCAGTGCTAATGGGAGATGCCACCATTTCTTCTTGTATACACTTAAATGTAATAACATTGGGGTCTGCAATAGGGCTAAAACGATTCCTCGAGAAACTAAGTCGATTACTAAAAATCATTGATACAAAATACTAGACTCGCTAACAACAAAAATATGTCCGAATATCAAAACAGTAATAAAGCAAGGTAATATTGTATTACTTCTACTGCTGACAGATGGTTATGTTTAATTAAAAGCAGACATGGAGTCTAGCCAGTCCCAGCACTGCCATCACGCTTGGGTTGTCACTGCAGAGACAGGAGAGGTTCACGCAGCAGGGTGATCGGGCGGGATTCGGGTGTTATTTTACGGAAGGTTCGCTGGCAAAGTTGATACTGTTGAATTGTACCCGAGCGATTTTTTGGCAGAGGCTTCGAATTTTACATTTTTGGATCTATGTAGTCGGCATTATAATAAAAGGACTGCAGCAAGTTACGTTACATAGAGTTGTACTTCGAGTGAATGACTGAACTGTGTGAATGAACAAATACGCCATCAGGGAATCACCTTTTGTGCCCTGGGGAAGTAATAAACTTGTGTTCTGAGAAATCTAGTTACTGTTTTCAAAAACTATTTCTGCTTTCACACAAATCTAGAGGCCCACTGAGCGCATGTAAAGGTTAGGGAAAGTAGCAAATGGAAAATTACTTCGTCTTATGCGGTTTCTATTTTTCATGTGTGTAAAACAAAATATTTTGTGTTTGCCATTAATATCAACCGTCACTTAGCATTGCTACACCAACGACTCTTTCGCTCACAAACGACACCAAATCTTGAAGAAAAAAAAAAACCCGTGAAAAACAAAAAGGGCGCCTCTTAAAATAATTTTAAATATTTTTTATTTACTTATTTGTTTTTGCATTTCAGAAAATGTTTTATTCAAAATCCAGAATGTAATATGGCACTTAAATACACTAAAGTAGGTTTAGTTTTGACAAATACTGCATGTAATGTAAGCAATAAAAATGTTTTTAATTAAGCAAAATTATTTCTTGTATGATTTCTCGATTAATTGATGAAGTAATTGATAGAATACTAGATTACTAAAATAATATATTGCTCCATCCCTAGTCTGCGATAGTTTTATTGCCAGTATGTCACCTGTGCCTCCTGAAGTACAGTTCTAAGTTACTCACTCAAGTTGTTCACACTGTTCATTACTTGTACAGTCAATGAAGGGCAAAAACTGGTCTTTTCATCTAATGTACATAAACGACAACGGCACTTGTATTACAAATGATAAACATAAACATGAAACAATAGACATTAAACAAACACGATGAACATGCAAACGTTTTAACAATGAGGAAAAGAACATTAACACGCTATGTCAACAATGACCAACACTCTGCACACTTTGCCACAGGTTTATATACATTTAGACAAATGAGGTGCAGGTGTGTGCAAGTGTGGTTACAAACAAAACAGCCCTCCCACTGTACGTGGTGGGCCAAACCACGTGACTCGCGGGAGGCGAGCGCTCCGTGACAACTAGCAGGGTGAAAGTGCTGTGTATTAAGAGATGGACTGTATATTAATTCTAAAAAATAAATCTAATATTATTATTACCTAAAATGATTTTTAAAGTATAACACTTGTGTGCTCTGTTCAGTATAATAATTAAAATAATTTAATTGCACAGCTCACAGGAAGTCTAGACTTACTGACGGTCCTCACCTGTGCTCTGGGAGAGTGGAGGTGCTTCATGGAGAGGCCTGGACCACAGTGTGTGATGATGACTTTGACCAGCAGGATGCAGAGGTTGTGTGTAGAGAGCTGGGCTGTGGGTGTCCTGTGGAGGTGCTGGGAGCAGCTGCTTTTGGCAGAGGGGAGGGCCCGGTGTGGACAGGGGAGTTTCAGTGTAGAGGCAACGAATCTGAGATTTACTCCTGTCCAACAATATCTTCACTCAGATACAACTGTTCCCATGATAATGATGTTGGACTAACATGTTCAGGTTAAGTATAATTATTTACATCTTTACATATGTAATATGGTTAATACTGTCCCTTTATTTATATATATATATGTATATTTTATATATATATATATATATATATATATATATATATATATATAATGTGTGTGTGTGTGTGTGTGTGTGTGTGTGTGAATCATTTACAACTGAATGCTGTCACACTAAGATATCAGTATTTGCATGCATGTATAATGACAATAAATATGAATTGAATGCTGTTGCACTAAGATGACAGTTGTTTGTTCAGGATACACAGCGGCACGTCTGGTTAACGGCTGGGACTCCTGTTCTGGTCGAGTGGAGCTCCAGTACCTAAATGACTGGGGCTCAGTTTGTGGTGATAGCTGGGATAACAGAGCTGCCAGTGTCTTCTGTGAACAGCTGAAGTGTGGGAGTGCTGTGATTGTGTTGGGGGCGGACTGGTTTGGGGAGGGGAGTGGCCACATCTGGGCTGATATGTTTGATTGTCATGGGAATGAGACACACCTGTCAGAATGTCCCATCTCATCATGGAGTCGAACAGCATGTTCTCATAAACAGGATGCTGGAGTCATCTGCAGTGGTGAGCTCCTCCACTCATGTACACCACATTATTGATGTACAAAAACATAGTTTTCATTAAAAAATAAATAGCTTACTCATTTACATGTTTAATTATATTCCCATTCAGGTTCCTCTCAGGCCTTTCATGAGGGGCGAGTGCGGTTGTCTGGAGGGAGGGAGTGTGAGGGGCAGGTTGAGGTTTACTTCAGTCAGGACTGGAGGAGAGTTCTCCTGGATTCCTGGAGTGTGTCTGAGGCCTCAGTGATCTGCAGACAGCTGGGTTGTGGTTCTGTGTTGAACTTCTCCAGCTCCTCTCCATTCAGCCCTGAACAACACAGCCACATGTGTGTGATGGGTTTCAATTGTTCTGGGAGTGAAGCTCATCTGGGGAACTGCAGCAGTGCAAAACTGCTCAACCTCTCCTGCAGCTCCAGGGAACAGCTGTCAATCACCTGCTCTGGTAATTGTTACATTAACCTAAAAATAGCTAATTGTTAACAATATTATTAACAGAGGTACCTAATATGCACTACATTACCCTAAAAAAGTGGTTTACAATTTTAATATTACTAATAATTGATAACATAATAACATGGACACCTAATCTACATTAAACTACACCCGAATTATGTGATGATTTATGATTTTTATTTCACAGCAGCAAAAATAATAACTTCATGATTTTGGTAAAACAATTCCAAGTATTAACAAAAGCAGAGAGGTTCACCTGTCTGAACTATCTTGTACACTTAAGATGTGATTGCATATGTATACACAGTGTGTTTGTGTGTGTGTGTGTGTTTAGGTGTGTTTAACTCAGCCCACAGCTCCCTCAGACTGGTTGGTTCTGGGGGAGACTGTGCAGGAAGGCTGGAGGTTTTCCTCAACGGCTCATGGGGAACTGTGTGTGATGACTCATGGGATATTGAGGATGCCCAGGTGGTGTGCAGGCAGCTGCAGTGTGGAGTGGCCCTCAGTGCCCACGTACCAGCCTGGTTTGGTCCTGCAACTGGACCCATATGGCTGAATGAGGTGCAGTGTGACGGGAGCGAGACGTCCATGTGGAACTGTAGGTATCAGCTCTGTGGAGAACATGAGTGTGGACATCAAGAGGATGTAGGAGTGGTGTGTTCAGGTAAAGTGTGCTAACTTTTAGACTGATGTATCTGATTGAGCTTCAAAGTGTATAGTATACACTAAAGTGTACAGTAATAATAAGAATAATAATAATAATAATAATAAGAAGAAGAAGAATAGTAATGAATTTAGGTCTGTCACAATCATAAAGTATTTTGTGTTTTAATTTTATATAAAATATTCGAATAATGGTTTAAATATTTTTGTTCCACTGAAGTAAGCCTAATAACACTGTAACAATGAACTTAGGCTACAACTTAACCTATAACCTACAACTTTCCTAATGAACATGGTATACTGGCACATACAAATAAGTTTAAGTGGCTTTTCTGTAGTTTATCCACATTAGCAACAAAGGAACTGTCTCATTGCCCAGATGTCAAGAGAAACAAAAAGATTATTTTCTACATGATGATGTTGCTGTGCATTCTGAATGAAGGGATATAATCAAATACAGTCCACATGACCCACATCACATGATTAGTGTGTAGGGAATACAAAGGTAGATCATTTGGGGTTCCCTAGGAAATACCTGAATCACCATTTAGTTTACTGCGTGAAGAACAGGTGGTCCATCTGTGACAATGTTTAGATGTACTTTAAATAGTTCTAAATTGATTGTCTTGACAAATATGAGAGAAAATTAATATAATGAAAGAAATAATGATGCAATGAATAAGACATATCAACTGTTTGGACTGAATGCAGAGCAGTGCTAAGATGGACTGAACAGACTGAAATCAGGCATCAAAGTAACTGAGCTGTGGAATATAATGCCAAACTCTTCACTATAAACAAGGAAACTCACTCTTGAACATCATTTAACTGCTTGAGCCTTACAGACACATACACACCAAATTCACATTTTATATGTTGAAACTAAAACACATGATTGGCCAACATGTGAGAAAGTGTGTGTCAAATGATCATGGGCAGATCAAATAATCACAATGATTATAACTGTATAATTATATTGTATAATATACTGTATAATTATAACTGCTTTGTTACACAGTTATTATGTTATTACATTGTTACTACATAGCTACCCTTGACGTATGCAATATCTTGTCTTCTGGGTGGCAATTAAATACTCACATAGGCCAAGTTCTATTGCAAGGTCCTAATAACAGAGATACTGAAAGGATCTAGCTCTGACTGAAAGTGTTAGCCACGTGAGTTTGGAAGAGATTACATTTTTAACTGAATGAAATATTGCTAATAGTTTTTTTTAATTAATTATTGCTAATAGTTAATCTGGTTCATGTTGAGAGTACAGTACTAAATATGATGACAATAAAGTGTTCATTAATTCATTTAATAGTTTTCATCTTTCTCTACTTTTACCAGAATTCAAAGAAATGAGACTCAGTGAGGGGTGTGAAGGGAATCTGGAATTTTTCTATAATGGAACCTGGGGGAATGTGTGTGTGAATGGGATGAATGAAAAAACAGTAAGTTTGGTCTGTCGAGAGCTGAACTGTGGAAGAACAGGCAGTGAGTCCCCATCCAAAGCAAGAGTTGAATCATCTCCTAACTGGCTGGATCAGGTGAAATGTAGGAAGCATGACTCCACTCTGTGGCACTGCCCATCTGAACCCTGGGGACAGAATGAATGTGATAATCACATTGAGGTGGCTCACATTACCTGTTCAGGTAGGCAGATTGTCATTCCAGTTTGTACTAGTTTTATATACTTTTCCATACTGATGAGCAAACTGTGTAGATTTGTTCTCTATCCATTCAATGCTATGTAGATTACGAAATATATCTGACTAACATGGCTACAGTACTGGATGCTCTTGGAAGTTCAATCTCTGTCTTGCTCTACACACAGGAGAGAGAAATGATCATGTGCAGCAAAGTCATGTGAAATGCTCCTCCTCTTCCTCCCAGAGCCAGTGCTCCAGTAAGGACTCACACACAAAGAAGGTCCACATTTGACTCAGGAGAGCATTATTCACAAATGCTACATGTGTCAGTCCTCTCCTCACCATGATCAGTAATAGTCTCTGAATCAGACATGTTCAAATGACAGTACAAATCCATCACTTATTATATGGATTACTGATCTGTTATGATTTCCGTAGCTAGAGTTCTCAGTATGACTTTTCCTTCTCATGTTTTTTTTGGGTGTGTGTGTGTGTGTGTGTGTGTGTGTGTGTGTGTGTGTGTGTGTGTGTGTGTGTGAGGTAGATCACCTGCCTCTCAGGCTGAGTGGACCAGAGGGAAGCTGCTCTGGGAGGCTGGAGATTTATCATAACGCTGCGTGGGGCTCCATCTGTGATGATCAGTGGGACATCAGTGATGCTGAGGTGGTCTGCAGACAGCTGGGCTGTGGGAAGGCACTGAGGGCTGATGGGAGTGCTGCCTTTGGTGCTGGTGAAGGGGTGATCTGGCTGAATAGAGTGAAGTGTAGAGGGGATGAGATTCACCTGTGGGACTGCAGTTATTCACTGAAGAATCACACTGACTGCTCCCACAAAGAGGATGCTGGAGTCACCTGTGCAGGTCAGAAGTACATGGGGGAGTCTAGGATTTCTGATTGTAATTTTTTTTCCCCCCAGAATTAATTTCCATGTGATTCAGAATTGCTGTTAATTGCTAGTGAGAGTGTGAACACGGCACTGCCAAAAATCTGGAAGAGTGTGTACATGTGTTTTGTGTATGTCTAAATGTTGTGCTTCTCTATTTACAGAGCAACCTTTGCCCCCCACCACTAGCTCCAGAACAACCACCAGAAACTCCAGCACCACAGGTTCACTAGTTTGTTTTGTCTTGGTTTTTTGTTTATCTAAATGTTTCTGAACATATCATTCCATGTTCTACAAAGTTTTATTGTTTATTTCTTTGTGCAGTTGGTCAGAGGACAACAGCCAGTTGCCCACAAACTCTACCAGCAGCTGCTCTGTCCCTCCTTTCAGTGGTTCTCCTGGGAGTGCTGCTCTTCCTGGTCTTAGTGCTTCTCTCTGGGCTGGTTTACCAGAACAGAGTGCTCAGTAGAGGTGGGACACATTCACAAGTCATCTACAGTCTAGCCTCTGAACATCGTTAGTCCTTCAATCTGTCTGTCTTCTGTTACTCTGATGTGACACCATGTTTGTGTCTGTCTCCACCCAGTGCTCTTTAGTCGTTACACCCCCAGGTTCAATGTTCTATCTAATGCAGTCTATGAGGAGATCAACCACAGACTCATCATTAAAAGAACCAATAACTCTGCTCAAAGGGGTGAGTAGGATGTGTAGTGTTTAACATGAAGCTTGGTGAATTATATTTTTGAGATTTTGAGATTTTTAGATCTTTAATACACATGTATCAACAGGAAAGGCATTTGGAAAATATTAAATGGTCAAATGCAGAACACCTCAATGCACGCTCTGTGATTGATATAATGTTGGATATTTTCCAAATGCCTTTCCTGTTGATACATCTGTATTAAAGATAAAAAACCTTTGAATGAATTTAGACATTGTGCTAATTGTAATGAGTACTATATAATGACATAGAGGGAGTTTGTGTGTTTGCATGTGTTTTGTGTGTTAGTGTGGTGTCTGATTTACTTGCTGCATTGCATATTATTTCTGTCTTCCTGAAATCAATCCAGTTGACTATGAGCCACCTAAGTCAGAGGTTTGTGGTTGATTTGGTGTTCTGTACCTGTCATATGACTGTTCTGCGCTCCTCTAACAGGAAGTGTCCTTTCTGAAGCCCAGCATTCAGGATATGAGGATGTGGATCAGGAGCTTCTCTCAGGTAACAGTCAAACTCATTTACCTCTTAACACAGTAATCCCTTATTTACCTGACCCTCTTAACCAGAGGAACCTTACCACATTTATCAGTATGTGCGTCCTTGGGAATCAAACCCATAACAATGGTGTTGCTGGCACTTTCTTTATTTTGCACATTTAGGAAAAAAAAATTAATTCTCAGTTGTTATACATTAAATACAAAGTTGCAAATGACAAGAATAGTTTAAATTATTTAAATTGAGCCAAAAATTAAAGTTAATTGATATGGTAAGAGATGGCACACAAGAAAACTATGATGATGTCACCACTGCTGGATAAAATGCTGGTATTGTAGCAGGTGTGTCTCCATATTGAAGATTTTCTGTTAGTTTGATGGGTTGATACAACCTGAACCCTCATTCCTGAATACAGTGAACCAGCTACCAAACAACCACTCTCATGTTGACCAAGCCAGGATGCTACCAGCACACCAGCAAGAGTGCATGAAGAACCTAAACAGCTAAGGATGTGAGGAGAAGGAGCTGACATATTCAAACAGGGAGAGAAAAAGTAAAACTTAAACTGCTCAAAATAGCTTTCCCAACCAAGGAAGGATAACTTGAGCAAGAAGGAAATAGGAATCAGCAGACAGCCCTTGACATCTCTACCTGGATTACAGGCTTTATCACTCACCAGAACTCTGAACAAAAACTGAGCACCAGGGAGGAGTGAGGCTGTGGGCTGGATGACAGGTGTGGCTGATTGCCTCTGATTACTGTGAGGCGTCTCTATGCTTCCCTCTGGTGGCTGAAGATGGCCTAGCCAACAGCCCAGCCCCAGCCAGTCAGAAAAAAACATTAAATATTCTCATTACAAAAACATATCTGTTCAGTGGTTTGGGATACTTACAAGTATAAATATGTATAGGGAGCATTTTTATATTCTGATATCATCAAAACGTTCTGTTCAAAAGAGTAATTTTACACTTTTTTTAAATAGGTTTATTTATTTGTTTGATTGGTGTTGGAGAGAAGATGTTTCAATGAATAATAATGCAACTATAAATAGCCTAAAATACCTTGGTTATCTGTGTGGTTACATCACGTGATATGCCATGTTGCAGCCACAATTTATTGGCCCTACATGTGTGATACAATTAGAAAAGCGGAGATGAGTTTTGTTTAACAAAATTAAAAATTCAGAATTTAAATGGCATTCATGTTGGCTCATTGTGTCAAAGATCTCTGTCTTTGATTGTTTGCTAGTTTGGACATGGATGTGTTTAGCAATAACATGCTTTCCATTCTGTCGCATCATGTTGTCTAGCTTTGCAACTCTTTTATTCAAAACCTGATTGTCTTTCATAGTTGACTTTGCTGCTTATTAGCACCCGATTGTCTTTCATTGTTCAATATTTTAAATATTTATAATTCTTAAACTAAAAAAGCTAAGGACAGAAGCAGTGAAATGCAGTGCAGCTGTTATAAGCCTGATTAAAAAGAGCTGCAGTTTGATCAGCAGGTGATGGTGTAGCTGGTCTTTGAATATCTTGATACTTGTGCACCTTGTTAACTTGGTGCACCTGCCCCTTTCAGAGTCTCTGCATGGCCCTGGTGTAGAGGACGTAGCTGAGAATTATGATGATGTCATTACTGCTGATCAGGACTCTGCTGTTGTGACAGGTGTGACTTTTAAAATTGTAACCTCAAATATTTAAAAAATCAATCAGTGTTGAAGTACATGCTAATGCAATTGTATCTACTTCCACCTTTTGACAGAGGAGATGACAGAGAACTATGATGATGTTATTAGCACTGGACTAAACCTCAACATTATAGCAGGTAGGAATTTGTGAAAAAAATGAAAGCATTTTAGTGAGTAAGTATGTTTTCATTGTAGAACATTTATTTTAAAGTGAAATTAGGCTGTTAATATATGGGTTTTATTATGTTTTGACATAACTGATCTTTGCCTGTTGGTGTAGTGGACACACCAGAGAACAGTGATGACGTCATCAATGCTGGACAGGATGTAGGAGGTGTAAATGGTGAGTGGCTTCCCTTGTTGTGTTCTCTACTACATTCCACTTGTATGTGAGTGGGGAGGGTGGAGTCAGTGTGTCAAATAAAACGAGAATTTGTTCATTAATTTTTTCATTTAGTGAGTAACATGAGCTGAACTCTATCTTTATGGACATAACAAGTGCCTATCTTACCTTTCTTGGAGCTGTTTATAGAAGCTGCTCCAATGTGTATTAAAACAAGATAAACAATATATTTCAAGCAGCAAAATGTTTAATTTTGCACTTTTTACAGATCATGAGTACAGGATACAGAAGCTGCAGGAAGATGGAAACCTTTTCTGAAAACTTCAGAAAACATTTGAATTTCTTTGAATTCAGAAAATTTTGTGTTTAAATAACATTTTTTTTAATCTTTTCACAAATCAAATATGATGTGAACATGAATGGTTTGAAATTGGCTATTTTTCAGATACCCACATCTCAAAAAGTGTATGAACAGCTTGTGGGTAAAAAATCTCCTAGTCACTAAACTTCCTTTCACAATGTTCTTTCATTGTTGTTATATAATCAAACATTTATGGACACATCTCAGTGGTTAGGGTACTTGATTAAGCACCACCACTGCCAAGCTGCCACTGTTGGACCCCTGAGCAAGTCCCATTAATCATCAATTGTTCAAATTATACTTAGTCATATTTGGGAGCTGCTTTGGATAAAAGCATCAGATAAATGTACAACACCTTGAAAGCATTTTGAATGATTCAATTCTCAACATGTTTTTTAACAAGCAAGTTAATGACCAAACTAAAGAGCAATTAATAAATAATCCACTGATGTTTTCTGTAAAATGATCCCTTTTCATTTATAGTTAGTTTTGTTTATATATTTAAAATGTTCAAGTTTGAAAGTTAAAATAATAATAAATATTGTCAGTTGGTGGGTGGCAAAAATGATCATTCTGCTTTATTTCTGGTATGTAATTACTGGTATAGGTAAGTGCTGTGTAGCCTAATTTATATATGAGCAACTCTTAAAATATTTCATGATTAATAGGCAGTTTTAGTGTAACATGATTTCAGCTTTTAAGAGAGAGAAACAGAGTGGACAGTGCTTTGAATGAGGAACTTACCCTTTCTGACATACAGCACCATTATGAAAAAGTTTTGTTTGTTCTTGTTTTGGTCCCCAGTTTTTACCACCCACCCTTCCTTGTCTGAACCTGTGTTTCATCTTCCCCAGTCTAGTTATATATTTATATCCTGTGTCTTCCTGACTTAGTTTGTTGGTAATTGTAAATTCCCAGCATGAATTCTGTGTTTCCATAGTTTATCATGTTTTTTTTATGCTTTGTGTAGTTGTTTTCTGGTTTTGTTTCCCTCTCTTCCGGTTACTCAACCATTAACTGTTGCATGGATAATAAGTTTGGATTTGTCCTAAATAAAGCTTGCTCTTCTTGTGTTTGCATCCTGTCTTGCCTTGCTCTGTGTTTCATTATGACTGACCAATGTAATGCAATGCAGCAAGTGAGCAATATACTGGTATGGGTATCTTACATCAGTGGAAAAACTTTGGCTGCTTCTGTGGAGTCCAAACATTTTTACATTATTCTAGGTGTCTCACAGACCACTATGCTTAGGGGTTTGAAATGCTAAAATAAGAACTTATGTATCCTCTGTAAGCTGTTTCCATGCATGGCACAGTATGTATTTGGGAATACTGTTCCGATCCACTGGAGAAGTATAAATTAGGGAGTCCCACACTAAGATGGCAGAGGTAAGGTATATGATTGTAGTCTAAGTGGTGAACCACTTGGGACTGTTCACCTAGGTCCAGGGGTATGACAATGCAGTATGTCAATCCCACTTTTCCACCAGAAATCAGCACCTGATAGGGGCTTCTCCAGTGAGGTCCCAGCACCATACGGCTCTCTGTGGGCTTATTGAGCCACACCAAGTCATCTACTCACAGGCACACAATGCTGAATACTCACGCCATGAAACAGCTTCTGTTTCTCCTGAGCCTTGGCCATGTTCACTCTGGCAGCAGTGAATGCCGTCTCTAGCTACTCTACAAGAGACGACACAAACTGTGCATGAGACTCAAAGCCTGCAGTCTTCAGGATTTGGGAGGGCGCAAGCACATCTGCAGGAACCTGTGCTTCACATCCATGTATGAGGGAGAAGGGGCTGAAGCAACTACTGGCATGTCTGGATGGCCACCACTTTGGAAATGTCTAGGTCTTCCTCTTGCAATGACCTTATCTGAGAGCCATCATGTGAGTAACTTGACAAGGCCCAGGTTTACACCAGGCCCCTTAGGAAAATTAGATTTTTCAATTTTGATTCTTTACTTGAAATTTTATTAGTGAGGAATTAATATTTGGAGCATGTGATAGATACTGTCACTTAGGAATGTTAATCGGGTGCTCTGGCTGCTATTCCAGCGAGCTGGCCATTTGATCCAGTGGTCAGGGCTCATGTTTACTTCCTTTCAGTCCTGGTTAGGGTGGTTGCCTTCAGCTTTTGTACGTGGGATGGCAGTGAGGCCATTGGGAGTGTGCTCCAGGTTGATGAACCCACACCTGCTGTAAAGGGATGGTCAAGCCCAGTGTGAGGACCCCTGATGAAGGTCACGGGTGTGGCCCTGATGGAAAGGGCAGTTGTGTGCAGAGGGACACATGGACAGTGTCATGTGCAGAGGCACTCCCCAGAGGTGAAGGCATTGCAACAGAGACTGTCACTATCCAAAGGGGAGAATGGTGTGATGGAGACCGTCACTTAGGATGGTTAAATTGGTACTCTGGCTGCTAATCCAGAGAGCTGGTCCCATGATCAGAGGTTGGCTTTGGGTTCGAGTTCTTCAGCTTTTGTTACAGAGCAGCTTCTCAGAGCATGACTGTGGCATCACCAGCCGTGAGGTTCAGAGGAAGACCTTGTCCTCCCTCAGGGGTCTTAGAGATTTGATTTAATTATCCCTGATTGAACCATTTGATTAATTTCTCCCTGACTACAAGTACATATGTACCCAGCACGACACTGTTTCTTTTTGTCTTTCTTGCAGTGGAGAATAAAAACTCTTCTCAACTGCACTCACACCTCGCTCCCTCTCTGCGACCATAACAGCTCTTTTTCTCTATACCTTTTCTCAGCATGCAGGCATGTTAAGGGGAAAAAAGATTTTTACCATTTTATTCTAAGATTTTACTCCAGGAACTTCTGATATTAACAGAAGTTTGATTGTTGCTGCTTTTTGCAAGGCCTCCAGTCATTCATGATAAGGATTATATAAGCCAAGTGCCATAAAAATTAAACTGTTCATTCATTACACTGCTTTTTTTCCTTCCACATAACTGTCATAGACAGGATTTTACAATTTATATTTCTAAAATGTAAGGTTTTTATTGTTGTTGTTGTTATTATTGCATTGAAGTAATGAAAAAATATTGCACATCACCTGAGAATAAAACCCATTACATGCTGCTTCCCCTAATTTTCATGTTATTGATAACTAGATTATTATTATTAATTTTTATTTTATTGACTTTCTTGATAGTTATTATTCTGTGTTATATGTTAAAGTGAAGATACATTAAAAAAGTTTCTCTTTTATATTTCCAGTTGCATGGGAGAACGCAGAAGTCAAGACATCAGCAATGACATCAGCTGTTGAGTGACATGTAAGTCACAGTTGCAGAATGTATAATCCTTTACTGCCATCTTGTGCACTAAATATGAAAATTCACCATGCTTTTTGTAATGGATTGGTTAGGATTAAGTGTTGAACAGTTTACATAACTGGTAAATTAATTACACATTTTAAATTGTGATAAAAATTACAATTTTCTATTTTTCTCTTCCACAATCATAATTTCTTTATACTTTATACTTTCTGTGTGACCAGGTAATTAAAAACAAAGTCTTGTGTTTCTCAGACAAGGCTTTTAAAATAATTTTCATTTCAACAAGTATTGGATTTATTTTAGATTATTCTGAACACTAGTTTAATCTGAGTGATAATATAGTATTTTTTTTTGTATTTTATTCTAACCTAAAAATAGACTTGATTGTTTTCCTTTGGCAGTTATTAATCAGTGTTTAGATCAGCTCTGTGCAGGTGGCATTAAAGCTGAATCTACACTGAGTGCTTCCTCTCTCTGAAATCAGTCTCCTGTATGCTGGTGACTTTCTCACCACACTCTCCTCAATCAGACGCCTCTATAGATGGGAGGTGGAGTTCTGTTCATCCGCGCTGACGTTCTTTTGATATATATGGAGTAAGTCAAACATGCATCCTCTGATTTGTCACTGAAGGATCTTTGAAGATTTGCCCTTCTCTGTCTAATAAGGTAACAGTGAGTGTGATTGGCAGCTGTGAGGAGCTCTCTCTCTCTCTCTCTCTCTCTCTCTCTCTCTCTCTCTCTCTCTGTCTCGTTCTCTATAGGGGGCTGAGGGGACACAGTTCCTTCAGTCTCTCTGGGGTGGTGGAGGTGAAGCTTGTGTTTCCTGCTGAGTTGAACAGAGTGTGTGCAGGGCAGAGGGAGATGGACAGCTGTCTGACTTTAATTCTTCTGATGTCCACAGTCTCACTCACTACTGCTGAAAATTGCTATAGAAATAAATTTAGATTAACAAATTGCTATATTAGAAACTATAAATGTGACTCAACTCTGTCATGAATCAGAGTTAGTTGAGACAGTAGTGATCACCAGTCTGAACAGGCTGGATAAGCTGGTGTAGAAAGTGGAGTGTGTAGTGGGGTGAAGCCTGGACTCTCCACAGGCTGTGACAGAGAGGAGGAGGAGGAGGAGGAGGAGAAACTGCACTCAGTTCCTGAGCTCCTCCCTCCCTCCCCCACTGCACTTTACACTGGTAGAGCTCAGGAGCCCCTTCAGTCCCCTTCATCAGGACAGAGAGCAACACTGAACGTCTTCAACCCTCTTTCAGACCTTCACTCCTTCACATTCTCAGTGCTAATGGGAGATGCCACCATTTCTCCCTGGTTTGTGTACACACAGTAATATCTAATCACACAGATAATCAATAAAAATACCAGTCAATAACTGGTATTTTGGAGCTAGTGTTTACATTTGTGTATATATACTATTTATAGCATTATATGCTATTTTTTCATATTTGTGTCCTCTGTGGGCAGCTGAAGTGTGGCAGTGCTGTGGCTGTGTTGGGGGCGGACTGGTTTGGGGAGGGAAATGGCCGCGTTAGGGCTGATGTGTTTGATTGTCATGGGAACGAGACACACCTGTCAGAATGTCCCATCTCATCATGGAGTCGAACAGCATGTTCTCATAAACAGGATGCTGGAGTCATCTGCAATGGTGAGCTCTTCCACTCATGTACACCACATTACTGAAGTTTTAAAACATTAAATATATTTTGCATGCTAAAATAAAAACCGTTTTAATTTTCAGATTTAATTATATTCCCATTCAGGCTCCTCTCAGGCCTTTCATGAGGGGCGAGTGAGGTTGTCTGGAGGGAGGGAGTGTGAGGGGCAGGTTGAGGTTTACTTCAGTCAGGACTGGAGGAGAGTTCTCCTGGATTCCTGGAGTGTGTCTGAGGCCTCAGTGATCTGCAGACAGCTGGGTTGTGGTTCTGTGTTGAACTTCTCCAGCTCCTCTCCATCCAGCCCTGAACAACACAGCCACATGTGTATGACGGGTTTCAATTGTTCTGGGAGTGAAGCTCATCTGGGGAGCTGCAGCAGTGCAAAACTGCTCAACCTCTCCTGCAGCTCCAGGGAACAGCTGTCAATCACCTGCTCTGGTATGTGTTACATTAACCCAAAACATGGGTACCTAATACGCTCTAAAATGTATCCCTGTTGTGTGAGGATTTATGACATTTATCACTTAGTATCAAAAATAAGAACCTGAATCATTATTTTGGTAAAAACAATTCCATGTGTCTCTTTGTGTGCGTGTGTGCGTGTGTGCGTGTGTGTGTGTGTGCGTGTGTGTGTGTGTGTTTAGGTGTTTAACTCAGGCCACAGCTCCATCAGACTGGTTGGTTCTGCGGGAGATTGTGCAGGAAGGCTGGAGGTTTTCCTCAGTGGCTCTTGGGGGACAGTGTGTGATGACTCATGGGACATTGAGGAAGCCCAGGTGGTGTGCAGGCAGCTGCAGTGTGGAGTGGCCCTCAGTGCCCACATACCAGCCTGGTTTGGTCCTGGAACTGGGCCCATATGGCTGAATAAGGTGCAGTGTGAGGGGAACGAGATTTCCATGTGGAACTGCAGGTATCAACTCTGTGGAGAAGATGAGTGTGGACATTAAGAGGATGTAGGAGTGGTGTGTTCAGGTAAAGTGTTCTGACTGCTGCGGTTATTGATGCGTTTCCACCCTTTGTAGTTAACAGTTATTCAGCATGTGCACTAGTTTATACAAGCATTAACGCTTGTATAGCTTCTTGTGATAACAGAAAATATTTAAAATTGAATTACATTAGCAATTCCTATAACATACAAAACACTAAGTTTAAACAAGTGTTATTTAATCTTTTCATAAACTCTCCTTCTGCCCTCAGAGTTTAAAGAGATCAGACTTACAGAGGGCTGTGAAGGAAATCTGGAAGTGTTCTACAACAGAACCTGGGGAAATGTGTGTGAAAATAGACTAGATGAAGAAATAGCAACTTTAATCTGTCAAGAGCTGAATTACGGAACATCTGGCAGTGAGAATAGTGACAAACCAAGAGTGGAATCATCTCCTGACTGGCTGGATGATCTGAAATGCAGGAAACATGACTCCACTCTGTGGCACTGCCCATCTTCCTCCTGGGGGAAAGAAACATGCAGTTCGCGTGTGGCTCGCATTACCTGCACAGGTAGGGACAACCTTTCATTGATTTGAAATGAACTGATGTCTTTGCCCAGAAAATATTAAACTGGCTGAAATGGCAACAACACTGAATACCACTGGAAATTCAAAGCTTTAAGTATAACAGCTCAATGATTAATGAAGTACCTTATCACAACTGCAGAAAAGGAAAATATTCAGGTGCAGCGAAGTCATCTGAAGTGCTCCTCATCTTCCTACCAGAGACAGTGCTCAAGTAAGGAAATAAATTGACTATAAAGTCAATGTGTTTTTGGCATGATTAGGCCATTAATTACTGTTGCCATGCCTATTCATTTGTGTGTGTGTGTGTGTGTGTGTGTGTGTGTGTGTGTGTGTGTGTGTGTGTGTGTGTGTGTGATGTAGATCACATGCCTCTCAGGCTGAGGGGAGCAGAGAGAAGCTGCTCTGGGAGGCTGGAAGTTTACCATAACGCTGTTGGAGGCTCCATCTGTGATGATCAGTGGGACATCAGGGATGCTGAGGTGGTCTGCAGACAGCTGGGCTGTGGGAAGGCACTGAGGGCTGATGGGAGTGCTGCCTTTGGTGCTGGTGAAGGGGTGATCTGGCTGAATAGAGTGAAGTGTAGAGGGGATGAGATTCACCTGTGGGACTGCAGTTATTCTCTGAAGAAACACACTGACTGCTCCCACATAGAGGATGCTGGAGTCACCTGTGCAGGTCAGAGGATTTTGCTTGATTCTGGTGTTTCAAGTTCCATGCAAAAGTCTTTTCTCCCGTTGTTAATCTGCAAAAGGTTATTTTCATTGTCATTTTGGCTAATGAGAGTTAAATCGGTTAGTGCTTAAATTCTGCTCATCTTCTTGGAGAACATGAACATGTATTTTGAATGTCTGGGTTCTGGGTTCTGCTTTTATATTGACAGACCCTTATGTGTCTCCTACAACTGCACCCAGAACAACCACAAGCACCTCCACCTTTACAGGTTCGCTCTGTCTCTTGGTCATTTTCATAAGTGACTGTGGAAACATTATTGCTTGTTCTTCAGTTGTTGGTGTGTATTTTTCTTTCCAGATGTTCAGAAGACATCCAGTCCTCTACAAACTGCATCAGCAGCTGTTCCGTGCACAACCCCTACAGTGGTCCTGCTGGTACTGGCAGTGCTGCTCTTCCTGGCCTTAGTGCTTCTCTCTGGGCTGGTTTACCAGAACAGAGTGCTCAGGAGAGGTGGGACACATTCACACATCATCTACAGTCCAGTTTCTGGACATTCTCTGAACATCATTAGTCCTTGAGTCTGTCTGTCTTCTGTTACACTGAAGTGACACCATGTTTCTGTCTGTCTCCACCCAGTGATCTCTAAGAGGAGGCGTAAGACTCTGCCTGAGGCAGTCTATGAGCAGATCGACCGCAGATACATCAATAAAATATATTTTGTACATACATAGAATATATATTTATCTTGCATATATATATTTCACATATAGAGAATATCTATATTTCTCTATGCACCCATGTTTTCTTTTCCTCAGTTTGGACAGAGCACTCTCCACCATTTCACTGCGAGTTATACTGTGTATGACTATGTATGTGACGAATAAACCAAACTTGAACTTGAACTTGATAAAAGAACCCGTGTCTCCACCCGAAGGGGTGGGTGATGTTTGTGGAGTCTTCTAAATGAGGCTTACTGAATTATATTTATATTATAATTGAGAAGTTTCTTCCAAATAATCTAATAACCAAACACATCTGAATCCATACCCAGTGATCAAAACAATATTTAATTTCCAAAATTCTTTGTCATTTGTTATGCTGCGCAAATAATAAGAAAATTATATAATGTAACGGCATGGCCCCCTCCTCTTCAAGTCCTCCTTAAGTACGTGTGTGTGTGTGTGTGTGTGTGTGTGTGTCTTCTGGTGTGGGGTCTTAGGCTGCCCTCTACTGGCTGCAGTGTTATTATTTCCATCTTCCTGTAACCAGCCCAGTTGATTATGATCACATGAGTCAGTTTGGGGTTGATTTGGTGTTCTGTACCTGTCACATGACTGTTCTGCTCTCCTCTAAGAGGAAGTGTCCTTTCTGAATCCCAGCATTCAGGATATGAGGATGTGGATCAGGCGTTTGTCTCAGGTAACAGGGCCACTGCATGTGTGTGTCAAATTGGATCCCATTTAGAAATAATACAATGATGGATAAGCAATAAAATAATGTATTATTAAAACTCACCTAGCTGAACCTTATTTATAATATTCTGTGATGAATGGTTACAGAAAATGTAAAATTTTACCTAGCATGAAATATTTTTGTTCTTTTAGATTTCCACTTTGTCTCATATGAGTCTATCTGGTAGTGTGTGTTCCTCTTTGTTAGATGAATGAGAGCTTCTTTGTGTCAGAGTCTGATTTACTGCACTGGTTAAACATTTTATTCATCTGTAGATCAGAAGATGTTTTGCAGAAGTGCTTCCCCCATATTCTAACCAGAGTCACATGCAGTAGTTTACAAAAGACCTATCAGAGAATGACTGTTTGTACATCATTCTCATTACAGTAGTTTGTTTTAAGTTGTGTAAAAAACAAAGTTATCATCTTTTTCCAGAAAGGTCTGTGACTGTGGACCAGGCTGAGTATTACGATGATGTCACCACCACCGGTGACCTCATAAGTGAGTTCCTTTATTAACTGCTCATGTGATTCTACTTCCTTAAACCAAACTATGAAAAGATGGCTGGACTGTTTTAAAGAACTTAGGTGACATAGAAAGAGAGGACATACCAGAGAACTACGATGATGTCATCACTGCTGCACCCAGCCCTGATATTGTAGCAGGTGTGGTTCTGTATTGGGGATTGTCTGTCAGACAGAACAAACATTCTTACTAAAAACCCATAACTGTTCATTTGTTTGGTGTGAATACAAGTATGAATTTGTATGGGGAGCAATTTTATATTCAGTCATCATTAAAAACATCTGAGATCACAAATAAAATAAAAATTAATAAATAACCAAACAAATAAATCAATAAAAAAGAAAAGAGAATCATTAAATGATCTGTAAATGAATGATGCCTGTGCTACTTTTTTGGAGCTTTTCTCTGCTTTAAGAGCCGCCAGCTCAGTAAAATCTGTTTGTCGGTACATCTGTGTTTTGGTGTAGAGGACGTATCTGAGAATTATGATGATGTCATTACTGATGATCAGAACGCTGCTGTTGTGAGAGGTATGACTTGTAATGTTACAACATTGTAGCCTCATACATGAAAGCAGTTAATGAAATAAATGCTAATGTACTGGTATTTTCCTCTATATCTCCTCTATAACAGAGGAGATGACAGAGAACTATGATGACGTTATTACCACTGGACTAAACCCAAACATTACAGCAAGTAAGATTTTAATACGAGGCCATTTATGTCAAATGGAAGCACTAAATCAGAACAATAGGTTGTAATGTAACACACATTTTATTGATATCAGTATCATATGTCTTCTCCTGTTGGTATAGTGGCCACACCAGAAGACTGTAATGATGCTGGAACAAACCCAAATGTTACAGAAAGTAAGTATTTTTTTAAAATGTAGAAACTGTAATGCTGTATATATATATATATTCATTATATTTTAACATCATAATTGATCTTTGCCTGTTGGTGTAGTGGACACACCAGAGAACAGTGATGACATCATCACTGCTGGACAGGACGTAGGAGGTGTAAATGGTGAGCGGCTTCCCTTGTTGTGTCCTCCACTACATTCCACCTGTATGGTGGAGTCAGTGTGTCAAATCAAGAACACAGGCAGCACAGTGAAAACATGGTCACATTAGTGATGACATGAGATGGAAATGTAATAATGTTGATGCATGACAGAGGGCTCCTATTTATATATCAACTACAGTCTCCCTTCACTTATATAACAAGTGCACCCATATTTATACAAGTGGAGATGACTGAGACAGTACTGGAGTTCAGTGCCATCTACATCTGTCTAACTGTCCTACAAATGCTGCGTCTGTCTAAGTGTGATCTACAAATTATGTGTCTGGTACCTTGAATCATGCAAAGGCTTAAAACTAAACAGAGCTGGTTGTCATAAATGATAATAGGCTACATTTTATTCTTAAGATATTTTATTTAAGGCACAGCATTTGTACATCTTCATATATTATATTTCTTGGAAATCATAGAATTTCTTAGCACTGTAGTGGTGATTAGATAAACACTGAGGCAATTTCTGTTTTACTCACTCATTAACATTTTACAAGCTGATTTAATATGTGCATAATACAAAAATAAAATATTTTAAGCTATTTTAAGATTTTAGAAAGAAAAATTTGAATGTACTCTTTTTACAGACTATGAGGACATGAAGGAGGAGCCTCAGAAAGAGATGAATCACATGACCAAGAGACCACACCAAGTGCCTTTCCTCAGGAAATTACATTTGAACTTCTTCAAACTAAAAAAATGATTACTAGCATTTTTCACAATATGTAACATTTTATACATTGTTTATTTCAGCTTTCAGCTGGAATCACACCCAGGTATAAAAATACCAAAGTTTCTTTCGCAGCCAAGCGTCACCAATTGTTTCTCAACATTTTTTAAAATGGTAATATGTAGTACATAATCAAAGATGAAAAGCTTTATCTCATCTATGTCACTTGTTCTTCTGTTGAAATAAACACGTCATCTTTTGCAAGATCTCCACATTTAATCATTCTGAATACTTTGCTTACGCTATTAGAGGCCTAAACTTACATTTTCAATTCTCAACAATGTTAGCAGCCTAGTAAATTAACAAATAAACAAATAGCCTAAATAAAACTAACGTTTATTGGAAAAGGCTCCCTATTCCTTTTTAATCCGTACTACTTAGGAGTCGCATCATAAAAATACACATGAAATAAAACATTTAACGTTTTAGAACTTTTATTTTTAGCGAGGAAATGACACCTTAAAGGCATTCCGTACTATTTCTAAAAATGAATTTTACAACCTCTGTGATATTTTGTAGTATTTTATGTAATCCTACTTTTTTTTCTTCATCTACACTTTCACACATTTCAGAATTCGGTGATCTGCGCAGTTTCTGAGTTTAAGATAAAAAGGATGGCACAAAATGGCACAAAAGTTACGTGACGCGATTCAAATATCAGTCTTTTTTTCCCCCCCAAAACAAATAGAAAAGGAGAAATCACATATGGACAGCTTATTATATATCCTAAAATGAAATTAGTAATATAATCGTTTTTATAATTAATTTATAAGCGTAGTAGGGCTAAATAGATTTATTTTATATTTATACTAATGATAAATTATGAGTGAAAGCCAAGGACAATGTTGTACTATTAACTTATTGTTACACTAGAATAAGTTATTTTAGGTGTCAAAAGCATTGGTAGTGTCACACACAACACTCTTACATTTATGGTATTTAGCTGAGATAAAATTCAAATTTCTATTATGAATTTAAGAAACATAAATAAACTGGAGCCATAAAACCTACATGTACCACTGAGTATTTGTATTCTAGTGCAGCGCAAGTGCAGGACGTACAGACTCCCTCGACGGAGACATTTATTAACATACGAAAACACAACGGCACTCACATATAACGTCAACGGTGAACATGAACACACAACGACTAACATTACCGATGTGAACATTAACACAGACAACATGACCATCGTGAACGTGATCAATAACCGCCAGCGAAGCAGCGCCCCACAGCGGTGTAAGTGCACGCAGACATTAGCAGACTAACCACGTGCAGGCTCGTGCTCAGTACAAAGGCGTGGCTACAAACAAGACGACTAACGGCCACTGCACGCGGTGGGCCGTACCAGGTGACTAGTGGGGGCTCCGTGACACTATTTAATCAAAATGTAAAGACTTAATAACTGACTTCATTTATCATAACATAATATTCTAAGGTTTTGGCTAATATTAAGGGTAATTAAAGACAACTAAACACATGCTACACTGTATGAAGTGGAAGACCTTAGCGATTGGCATTAGGTAGTCCAGTCATCATATTAGTTTCCTCCAAGAATGTTTTTCAGAACTGAATGAATATTTTCGGCAGCAGAAAGTCTTTGGTGTGCAGAGGTTGCAATGAGCTGTGCTTCAATACGAAAATGTTTGACCCACCTCCTAACCATTTTATTTATTTATTTTTGTGTAGACAAATTATGTTGTATGATTGTTGAGTAAAGATAATTACTTCAATGTGTTTATAATCATGTAGGGTAATACATGAAAAAGTATCAATTTAATTATTTTTTTCCCCCCAAAAGTATTCTTGACTCATTACAAGCATGTAATTTTTCTAATTTGTCTGCATAGCGGAGACCAGGGTTGGTTGACACCCGGGTTGGTTGTCACATTACTTATATTCTGTAAACTATGGAGGTCTCTATAGAAGTATTGACACTGAAATGTTCAGATTTGAGGGCAGAAACCAGTAGCCATAGTTCTCTCTCTTCGACCCGAAGAGACCTGATGTAAGATCAGTTTTGTGATTTTTCATACCATAAAGTCTGTATTTTGCAATCATATATTGAGAGGAAACTAAAATACCTTGAAATCAACTATTTCACTTAAAACAGTGGAGACAGTGTTGTAGTAACAGTTATTAGTTTGAACTGTTTCCTCAAATGTCATTAACATGCCCTTTATTGTAACTGCCTTAGTGGTAGTGTTGTCACATTCATGATGAGGATGATGTCATCTCAAGGTGTGTCATTTCAAGGTGTGTTCTTTTTCCTTGAATTTATGGTGCAAATATCAATCAAACAATTTGCCACAACTGTAAATATTCTACTCGAAGCATTAGATTAAGTGAACTGAATAGTGTTAGATTCACTTCTATTGATATTTATTCACAGAAATATTTGGTAAATTTTTCATTCATTTCTCTTAAATGAGAATGAAATTTTGTTAAAAGGTGTTATTCTGTTTTGTACAGTCATTTATTAAACGGCTAATATAATTTTGTGATGGTGGCGGCACAGAGGGAGCAAGAGGTGAGGTTGCCAGAAAGTGCTCTTTATTCTCCATAGGTGAATGCACAAAAGTCTGGTAGCGAAAATGAAAATCAAGAAAGAAGAATGCTTTGCTTGGTATGGTTTGGTTTGGCTTGGCTTGGCTTGGCTTGGCTTGGTAACTCCTCTCACGGTAAGCCATTAATGCGCAGCATCCTCCCTACTGACCTGCGGGTTGAAATAGGTGATAGGAGAGACAAAGAACAGGTGCACCGGGTTAGTAGGCAGGTGATTGGGAACGAAGTAGGCGTTTCCCTTGTATCTCATGGTGAGTGGGCGTGGTTCCCCTGCGGAGAGGCCGACCCTTCGTGACAAATTTCACCATGACAACCAGCCCTATGCTGTGACTACCAATCCCACCATGCAGTGGGTCTTCACAAATGCACAACATGTATTCAAAATCTAATAGCTCATTATACCAATGGTGGAACTGTTAAGGTTTTACTCCCTTTGTGCAGGGAGACACTCTGCTAGTTCATGATGTCTACGTTTGTCTGATGGAAATTATACGATTGGGAGGTTAGAGCCATAATAAAAAATGTGACAACCAGCCCGTCTCCTGTAATTCAGATTACATGTAGATTAATGATGCTGATACACACTCACTTACTCAGATCCCTTTTTACTCCTTGTTCAGATTGCTTGCAGAATGAAATTTAAACAAAAAATGAAGACCAAAAAGTATGAAGCTGTTTTGGTTATTTTGCATCTTGGACAAAGTCATCATGTAACGTGTGTAAGAACAGAGAGACATAATGTAATGAGTGCATGATTTAGTATAATTACACTTTTACAATAACACATTATACATAAAAACTGCTTATTTCAGTTTCCTTTTTATTACTGAGTTAGCTCACCAGTGAGCTTGTTGTTGTTTACGTTACAGAGAATAAAGAATCTCATCAACTCCATAACTGTCTTGCTAACAAGGGGATAAACAGGACACGGGTGAGTACAATAAGGAGGCGGAGCACATGAAACACAGGGCACACACAATAACTAAAACACATCAATTACCAGGTGATGCTGTTGCCAGGAGAACCACCGAAATCTTAATCCAGAATACCAAAACTGCCTAATTCAAAGCCCAGTGTAATGACACTATAATGTTAAAGTAGGTTCTGGTGAGTAATAATATCAACATTAAATTCCAGAGACTAGCAGTGTTACGTAGCCAGACTGACTGATGGGATTTTTATAAAATACAATATTGCCAAGGCATTGAAAATGTTTATATTTTAACTTCACAAAATAATAGAAATAAACATTACAAAATCAATAATAATAATAATAATAATAATAATAACAGTATTACTATTATTATTAATAATAATATTAATACTACTACTAATAACAATAATACTACTACTACTAATAATAACAACAATAATAAAAACACTAAAACTACTACCAATAATAATAATAACAATAAATATAGATGCGAGCAGCACTTCCGGGGCCAAGCACAGTCTTGCCAGTCTGACATGAAGCAACATGGATGCAGAAATCACCTTCCGTGGACACATAACATTCTGACTGTGTCCACTATTTCCTGAAGATGCCGTACAAAAGGTGTTTGAGGTTAGGTGACAATGAAATAAAGTGTTTTGATGAACTGGAAATTTGATTGAGGAGCTTCCTAAGTTAATAAAAATGTACAGACATAGACATATACATGTATAGATTGGAATATCCCCTGCCCTCCATCCAGTCATTAAAGGTTTTAAAATGTATACAATAGCAATTTGCATATAATGAGAAAAGCTGGTGACTGAGTTTTTGATGATGGTCTAAAATTGAAATATTCAGTGCTGTTCTATTGTTTGTTGCACCATACTGGAATTTGTGGATGCCTGACTGGTTAGTTGATATGGAACTGAGTGAAAGGCTATATGCATGTGTCTGGTTACATCACATTTGTGAATGTTTTATGAAAACACCCTGTCTCTTTCCAACTGTCTCTTTGCAACCAAGACAAGTCAAGGTGTTTACAATGCACAAACTGGCATTTTGGGTCTAATGTGAATCGGTGGGGAATTTCTGAGTTTAGTTTTGGTGATAGTATAAAAACATAAGAACTGTACCATGTTGCTGTTATAACCTGCACTGATTATATGTTAATATGACTGCAAGTACAATTAGGTAGCCCTGTTTACTGTGATGTTCTATATGGTATGGCATTAAACTTCATTAATTGTTACATTGTAGCATATACATTCATACCAGTCTTACTGGAGGGCTTAAAGAATTTTTTGTGAACAAGTATCTGAAGTCTCTTGTAGGTTGAGCCATGCACTCAAACATTGCAGGCAACATCATACTATAATTACATGTTTGATATAATTGCAAGTATTGATGTGAACTACTTTTATTGACTTCTGCCCATTTAGGTTTAAATACAAGTCCTGTGAAGTGCAAAGTAGGTAACTGTGCACTGTAGAGCCTCCCAATGTCATAACTGGTTCATTACATGTGTGTCTGTCTGTATGACTGTGTAGGAGTTATGGACTTGAATGCGTTTTCCCTACTATTCCCTACTCCCTACTAGTTTGTCCACCCTTCCACCATGACTCTCTGTCCTCTCTCTCTTTGGAGGCAGTTACAGATTCTTTCATTTTTACACTCTCCTCATCAATGATTCTTCTGTGCTCTCTCTCCTATAGACCTGTAAAGTCCTCCCCACATGCCCCCTCACCAACAGAAACACTCCGCTGCCACAGGAGAGAACTAAGGACTGCAGAGAGGTGGTGGAAGAAATCTCACCTAGATTCAGACCTCAGCTTATACCAGTCTCTCTTTTCCAAGTTCTCATTGGACATAACATCTGCAAAGTCATCCTACTACAGAGGAAAATTTGAATAATCAGCATCTGATCCACGCAAGCTCTTCACTATTTTTCTTTTCTCCTTAATCCCCCCTCCCACTCCTTCCTCATCTCTTACTCCTTAGGATTTCATTACCCTCTTTGAGGAGAATGTTGCAGCAATCTGCCAGTCCTTTTCCTCTGTTCCCACTCTTCCAACCAGTGTGCATTCCCCAACATCCAACTCTCTGACTTATTTTTCTCCTCTCTCTTCAGTTGAAATTCTTCAACTCCTGACTTCCTGCAATCCATCTACATGTCCACTGGATCCAAGTCCTTCCACTCTGTTCCAGACAATCTCAGGAGATCTGCTTCCTTTCATCTAGTCAGTCTGGCTACAAACAGGCACATTCTACAGAAACAGCCCTCATAGCAGTGACGGAGAAACTTCATGCTAGAAACAGCCCTCATAGCAGGGACGGAGAAACTTTAAGCTGCTAAAGCTGCCAAACTGTCATTTGGTTTGATTCTTCTCTGTAGAATAGTGGCAACAGGAACAGTGGAGTAGGTTTGCTTGATGACTTTTTTCTGTCAGGGGTATAAAGGCATTAATGTCTCTTGAATTTCTGTAATTAATTTAATCTGAATTTCTGTGCAATTAAGACAGTGTTGTCCAAACCTTTTAAAAGCAGGCTTTATTGGACCTTGTACCTACATGGCCCCTTGTGAAAAAGTGATTGCACCCCCCCCCCCCACACCCTGTTAAAACATAAATTAAGTGTGGTTTATCACATATTTGGAAAGTGGAGTTCAATTTCTCTAGCCACACCCAGGACTGATTACTGCCACACCTGTTCTCAATAAAGAAATCACTTAAATAGCACTTGCCTGACAATGTGAAGTAGACCAAAAGATCCTCAAAAACTAGACATCATGCTGTGATCCGAAAAAATTCAGGAACAAATGAAATACAAAGTAATTGAGATCTATGAGTCTGGAAAAGGTTATAAAGCCATTTCTAAGGCTTTGGGACTCCAGGGAACTACAATGAAAGCTGTTGTCCCCAAATGGCAAAAACATGGAATAGTGGTGAACCTTCCCAGGAGTGGCCAACAAAAATTACCCCAAGAGTGCAGCGATGACTCATCCCAGAGGTCACAAAAGACCCCACAACAACATCCAAAGAACTGCAGTCCTCACTTGCCTTAGTTAATGTCAGTGTTCATGACTCCACCATAATAAGACTGGGCAAAAATGGACTGCATGGCAGAGTTCCAAGACGAAAACCAATGCTGAGCAAAAAGAATATAACGGCTCATCTCAATTTTACCAGAAAACTTGATGATCCCCAAGACTTTTGTGAAAATACTCTGTGGACTGATGGGACAAAAGTTGAACATTTTGGAAGGTGTATGTCCCATTACATCTGGCGTAAAAGTAACATAGCATTTCAAAAAAGGAACATCATACCACCAGTAAAATATGGTGGTGGTAGTGTGATGGTCTGGGACAGTTTTGCTGCTTCATGGACTTGCTGTGGTAAATGGAACCATGAATTCTGCTGTTTACCAAAAGATCCTGAAGGAGAATGTCCAGCCATATGTTTGTGACCTCAAGCTGAAGCACACTTGAGTTCTGCAGCAGGACAATGATCCAAAACACACAAGCAAGTCCATCTCTGAATGGCTTAAGAAAAACTGAATGAAGACTTTGGAGTGGCCTAGTCAAAGTCCTGACCTGAATCCGATTGAGATGCTGTGGCATGACCTTAAAAAGGCGGTTCTTGCTCGAAAACCCTCAAATGTGGCTGAATTACAACAATTCTGAAAAGATGAATGGGCCAAAATTCCTCCACTGTTCAGTAAAATACTCATTGCTAGTTATCGCAAACGCTTGATTGCAGTTGTTGCTGCTAAGGGTGGACCAACCAGTTATTAGGTTTAGGGGGCAATCACTTATTCACACAGGGCCATGTAGGTTTGGATTTTTTTCCCCCTTAATAATAAAAACCTTCATTTAAAAACTGCATTTTTGTTTACTTGTGTTATCTTTGTCTAATATTTAAATTTGTTCGATCTGAAAGATGTGTGACAAACATGCAAAAAAAATATCAGGAAGGGGACACACTTTTTCGCACCACTGTACGTACTTCTTTTCTTGCCTGACAGGTGTACATGACTGGAGGGGTTCCTTGGCAATGGAAAAATCTGCTTTGGCAATATAATGCAGAGACTGTAAGATCTGAACTCAGAACCTGGAGGCCTAACCCTAGCTGTCCAGTGCCATCAGTCTTTTGGTGAGTGACATGTCACCTGCTCAATGCGATTGATCTGCGTGGTGAGTGACACTGGCTGTCCAATGCTAGCATGGCTTTTAGTGAAATTTCGTTGGTTGGTCATATAATTTACAGAAGATCTAAGGTCAAGAAAGAGCTGTGCTTGACTTGAAGCTCAGAGAGTCACACACGTTCTGCTGTGCCTTGTTGGTATTTCAGAAGCAGTCATGTCCTGGCCTCTGACGTCACGTGGACTGTTCACTGTTTTTGTACCAAGCAACAAAGCTTTCAAATCAACATCTGTGAGTTCAGTCATACAGACCATCAATCATAAAATTACATATACACTACTGTTCAAAACTTTGGAATCACTGCATCAGTGTTCTCAATAATCCACCTTTTTGTGGATATGTACATAAAATTATTATAATGTGATACTAGAATTTAAAAATTCATGAATTTTCCAATAACTTTTAGGAAGCACATAAATACACAAATAGTTTTGTCCAGAATTATGTAGAATTGTGCAGATGACTCCAAAATGCTTCATAGACATGTATGGAGAGAGTTAATAATAAAATTAATATCCAGAATACTTCACAAAGGGGTGGAAAGCAATGATCAAATCTTGAGGCAGATTATTTCAGGAGAAATTGCATTAAATTCAATTTAATGAATTATTCAATAGTTAATGACCTTTAGTTCACTAAAATACTAAATGATAGTTTAGAATGACATATCTCCATACATTATTTAGACCTACATTGCATAAAGTTGCATAAATATGGGAACCCAAACTTTTGAAGTAGTAGTGTAAATGATAAAAAAGTGCAAAACACATCCATGTTACACACACACACACACACACACACACACACACACACACCCATGTGCATCGTACTGTTCTGCTGCTGCAGGTGAAAACTCTGGTGGCAGATGGAGCGAAGGCCCGATACCTTGTCAAGTTGCACAGGGTCGCCGTGGAAATGAACTCTGACACTCTGAAGAATGGAATACTCTATTACACGCTGACAGGGAAAACTGCTGAATCAGTAACTGAGGTAGGGGAGTGTGTGTGTGTGTGTGTGTGTGTGTGTGTGTGTGTGAGGGAGGGAGGGAGAACAAAAATTGAATATTATAGAAATAGCACTCTCTCACTGTCTCTCACTGTCTCACTGTGTCTCACTGTCTCTTTCTCTCTTTCTTTCTCTCTTTCTCTTTCTCTTTCTTTCTCTCCTAAGTCTGAGCAGGTTAAAGTCCGTATCCATGGCAGCCGTAGGAAAGGCCTGCTTCTGGAATCCAATATTATTCTTTCGAATGGAGTGATCCACATCACTGATAAAATGATGGACACGGTCCATCAAGTGACAGTCAGGTGTGTTTTTCAGACAAGCCTGATGCTTTTAATAATACTGACGTAAATCAGGAAATCCTTCTTTCTGAGTTATTAAGTAAAATAAAACTCTTTTTTTTATAATTTGCTCTTTGAATTCAGGAAAACCTGATGAAGATTCTTTCTGACAATGGAAAGTTCTCCCAATTTAAGTCTTTTCTTGAGATATCGGGACATTGTAAATGTGCATGTATGAAACTCTAAGTCTGTCTCTTTGCATCAGAAAACCAACATGGTGGCTGTACACAGTGTTTGCTCCAACAAACACCGCCTTTTCTTTACTGAAGGACGGTTACCTATACTACCTTGTGTCTGATGAGGTGGGTCTGCACTGCAAAATTTCTGCAGTATTTTATATTTAGCATCACTTAACTGGAAACAAGTTGATCTTTGCCTTTATATTTCTGTTCCTTTCATCTCTGAAGGGCAATTCAAAACTACTGGAACTGATGAGAAACCATATTGTTTCCTCTGCTCAGGTGAATGTTTCTGCTTGGAGAATGTAGTAGGAATGTGGTGTTCCTTCTGTATAGCATATTGAATCTTTTCACATGATGCTACCAAACGTCTTTTTCTGTAATTACACTCATGTTTTATTTTCTTGCATTGAAATCAGCTGAGTGTTAGCTACATCATCTCAAGTGCGCAGACTGTGTCCATGGCTAATCAAGTTCTAGCGTTTAACGTCACCCTTGTTGTGAGTACTCAAGAATTTTCACACTTCATTTTATGTAACACTTCACCAGCAAATGTTGGCATTGCTAAAATGTATGAGAAGGAGTCAGTCAACAAACACACACATGCTGACCACCTCTAGCTGAATTTACAGTTATTCAAATAGGAATGTGGTCTGGTACACTGTGTGATTAAACATACTGTACCATCCAACAAACACCACAAAAATGTAGAAAAACTATTAGCTTTTTGTCTGCTCTGGCATGTCAGTTATTCCCATTTATTATTGCCATTTATTATTCGGTCATAAAGTCTCTGGCTGATTCTCATTCATGTTTAGGTATGTAAGTAGTGTTTGTGTTGGATGGACATTTCCCAATATGGTTTCTGCTCATAATCAGGGTCAAATTTTGATCAACGGGGTAGCAGTGGTTGAGACAGATGTTGAGGCAAAGAATGGACGTCTCTATTCGCTGGATGAGATTCTAATCCCGCCCACCATAGAACCCGTCCTCCCTCATCGATGTGACGTTACTGAAAATGTTAAATATAAGGTGAGTTTAGGCCATGCATCTAGAAGTTACTTTTCATTTAAATCTGCAGAATGCCTCATGTCATCTAACAAAAAAAGGTACTGTTGCTTGTTGGAGTGAGAGCTTCTATGGAAGACCATTTTCTCTTTTGCCTCCAGGGTCTGTGTGTGAGCTGTTCATCAGTCACCAGATCTACCTGTCCAACAGGTGTCTCAGTGGTCAGGAGATGCCTTCTTCATAACTTTTATTATTATATGACGACTGAAGTCATATAATTCAAAAATATTTTACCCTTAACAGGTTTACAGAAGATTTACAAATACCTAGTAATCAGTATAACTGCATGTTTGTTTGAGTGATGGAAAAGAGTTTAAGGTTGATTGTGTTTGAGGTTTTTAGTGTCTATCTCGAGGTGCATATCTAAATTATCTGTGTATATCTACATTTCTCTCCCTTGTGGCCCTTGTGTGAAGAGCACATTTTCCAGGGGCTGTGTGTACATGAAAAAGACTCTAGGCCTGAATGTTCCCGTTCTGGGCTGCAGCCTGTATTGCAGTGAGAACCGTACTGTGAGTATGAGAACCAACACCAATCACTTCATGTGTTCCAGATCTGCTCTAGCATGCATTGCACCAGCCTTATAGGAGCTGGTCATCGAAATGTCAGTTTCAACAATAATACAATACAATACAATAACCCAAAGTTTCTGGGACTGGTGAGACTGGGTTCATTATTAGGCTTTACCTCCACAGATTCAACATGCCAACTTCTTTGTTTAATTTCTAATAAGAGAAAATCCAGTCAATGCATGTGCAGTAGTTCGGTCTAACACACTTACATATACTCAGGGCACAAAGTCACACTGTCATAAAGTAAACCTCCAGTAAATACGTTTATCCCTGAATCTTGACACTAATTACTTAACAGCAGAGTAGATTTGTACATTGTTCTTTATACAGCATTTTGGGTGTTTTGTATTAAAACTGAAGCTAAAGTAGGAGATGATGTCTCTCTTTCTCCATGTTGTGAAGACCCCACAATGCTGTAAAGGCTTTTTTGGATCAGACTGTTCCCCTTGCCCAGGTGGATTCACTGCCCCCTGCTCCTCTCATGGCATGGTACACACACACACACACACACACACACACACACACACACACACACACACACACACACACACATACACACACACACACGTGCACACACGCACGTGCACACACGCACACGCACACACACACACACACACGTGTGCACACATGCACACCCCACTTCACAACTCTCCCTTTGTTTCAGTGCTTCGAGGGTATAGATGGCAATGGCACTTGTCAGTGTGAGCCCAACTTCAAAGGGTCCCGTTGCCAGTACTGTGCTGACCCCAACAAGTACGGCCCATTCTGTGACCAAAGTATGACTCCAGAAGCATCGGAGTACCCTCCCATATCCATAGATCAGATCCATCTTTGTCAGCCTCGACTGTCATAAGAGCTTTAATCTCCCTTCACCTCTCTTTCCTGTACCCCAGCCTGCGGGTGTGTGCAGGGCGTGTGTGACAACCGCCCAGAAGCCCACGGCACGTGTAAGTCAGGCTCCTGCAAGCCAGGTTTCTCTGGGCAGCTCTGTGATAAACACACCCAGCCCTGCGGGCCCAAGCAGCCGTGCCACGCCCATGCCGACTGTGTCTACAGCGAAGGAGAGCTCATGTGAGTGCCTCGCCTTTGCCCTGTCCTTAATCTGCTCTTAACCCCGGTTTCGGTTAAGATGTAGAAGTAAAACTGATTTTTTTTTTTATTCACTTCATCATATGGTATGAAGATGTGAAGGAACAAATTTTTCCAGTCAGGGAGAGGTGTGTTTCATTTTACTTGTGTATCTTTGTTCAAGGTGTGTGTGTAAGCTGGGTTTCAAAGGGAATGGATTCCTGTGTGTGGAGAGCGACCCGTGTACTTCACCTCCCAACGGAGGCTGCAGTAACAACGTAGGTCAAGAATGCATTTGTGTGTGTTGGTGCCGCGCGTGCATGTGTGTGCGTGCGCGCGTGTGTGTGTGTGTGTGTGTGTGTGTGTGTGTGTGTGTATGTGTGAACGCGTGTGTGTGTTTCTGAATGTCTTTGTTCTCTCTCTCAGGCTAGGTGTATAAAAACTGGACCAGGCACCCGCAGGTGTGAGTGTCTGAAGGGGTGGAAAGAGGATGGAGATGAATGCCAGCCTGTCAATAACTGTGTGGAGCCCTCTAGAGGCGGGTGCCATCCCAACGCGTCATGCGTCCACGTAGGCCCAGAATAGGTGAGACGGCTGCTGCTTAACCCAGACACTTAGTCCAGCACAGACTCTAGACTAAGGGCACTTGCACAGCATAATGTGTCATGGATGTTGCCTTAGAGCCACTTTTGCCTACTCTACATCAGTCCTTTGTACATCTCCATTGTTCCATCCATCCATACATCCATCCATCCAGACATTAATTCAGCCTCTTTGTTTGCTGAGCTCTACAGTCATTCTTTCTGTTTTTTTCCCAGAATTACTGTATGTGCAAGAAGAATTACCGTGGCAATGGGAAAGATTGTGAGGCTATCAATCAGTGTGTAGATCAAATGGGAGGATGTCATCAGCATGTTAGTGTGACACACACACACACACACACACATGCACACACACACTTTCAGATGAGTTAACATCATAATAGCATACCACCATTACATGAGATGGTCATGCCATTATTGTGGGAGTTAAATGATCACATTATTCCTCCAGGCTTCTTGCTTGTATGGGAATCAAGGGAGGTTTGAGTGTATATGTCAGATGGGTTATTCAGGAGATGGGAGCATCTGCTATGGAACCCTGGCACAGGTATGACAGCAGAATACTACACGGTTTGTTAGTATTTCAGTGATTTTAGATAATGCTCTGCCATATGTTAGACTTCACAGAATTTAATCACACTGAATATGAACACCTGAACACTGAGAAACCTGAATATCCTCACATAAACAGGATTATTTACATTTTCTTCTAAAGGAAGTGGAAAACAATCCTGATCTGAGTGAATTCAATACGTGGTTGACTGTAAGTTTCAGTCTGTACTTTTTTGAGAATTAAGATATAAAGTCTATCTAAATAATTGATAAAAACATTTTGTGTAAGTATTTACGAGTATTTTATGCAGATTGTGTTAATAATTAATATGTTCCTAATTCACTTTTTGGAACTGATCTTTGAAGGACTGAGGCAAAATGTATATCAGAGGTAAAGGGTAATATGTGTGCTCTGTGGGGAATTATTATGGGTGTTCAGAGTGTCTCCTCTGGAATGGGCTGCAGCGAGCAGACCTCAAGGACATGCTGACCGAAGGCCAGAACATGACTCTATTTGTGCCATTGGAACAAGCCATCAGCAACCTGAGCAAAGAGGACCAGGATTACTGGCTGGCTGTCAGCAACCTTCCAAGTCTGGTCAAGTGAGTTCACTATCACAGTGTAATCTGCACTAGTGTAATCTGGACAGTCACCTTGCCACATCTCTTTGGGTTGCATACACAGTTCTTCTTGGTGTAAAATCAACAGTGGTCAGTCATGAAATGCAGTGGAATGTCATATGATATTTAATGGCTCTTAATGCTTGCTCATAATTGGTGTGTTAATTCTGTCCTCAGGAGTCACATGGTTTCTGGGTTCTTTGCTTTGGCTGATCTCCGGAGTTCACCTTCTCCAGAACTAGTTTCCCTTTTGATAAAGACACTTCCTGTTTCCTGGACCAATGAGGTAAAAGGACTGTGGGGATTCTATCATTCTATCTTTATAGTCACTCACACACACACACACACACACACACACACACACACACACACACACCAACACCTACACATTCCAAGCAATTTTATTTTAAAAAAGGCTGTAATGAAGGGGATTTTCTCACTGGGTATATTCTGTATTCTTCATTAGACCACCAGAGTGGCTGGAGCTAAAATTGTATCAGGAGACATTGTTGCCAAGAATGGATTCATTCACATGATCGACACAGCAAGTGTTAAAAAAAACCATCAAAAATGCAGTGGAATCCTCTTACTGTTATGTAGTGGAAATGATAGACTGGTGTTTCTTTGCCAGGTTCTCATCTCTGATCGTAAGATGAGCTAAGGTTTACTTGAGGTGCTGAACCAGAGACCACAGTTCTCTCTTTTCAGGGACATGCTTCTTGTGGGTATCCCCTAATGCTCTTCTTGTAGGTCTGTCATACTGCCAGTCTCTCACAGGGAAGGATATGATTGTCTCTCCTTAGGTTTTATGGTGTAAGCATCATTATCGTGATTAAATTTAGCTTTTCTGGTGCTTTAGAAATTCAACTTGACTGAGGAAATGGAGAGTGCCTCTGGTTTTACATTGTTCGCACCTACGGACAGTGCTATTACTGAATATCTGAAAAACACCGGTGAAAGCTCATTGGTACTGTACACACACACACACACACACACACACACATACACACACACACACACACACACACACAAACACACACACACATGTTTGGTGTTTGTTTATATGTGATAGTGTGTGATTTCTCCAAACTAGGACCTGAATGTGACACGTTACCACATTGTGCTGGGTGAAACCCTGAGGCAAGCGGACCTGCAGGATGGCCTGTACAAAGACACCATGCTGGGTTTCTCCTGTCAGATAGACATTTTCTGCAAAGACAGTAACGTAGGTCGACTCTTTACCCCTGTGAACGGGGAAATCATAGGAACATATGGGATGTAGGAGAGATGTGCGTTAAACCACCCAGTACACATGAGAACAGCTACTCTGTTCCCAGTCAGCTGTGGAAAATGGAGCCTAAATGCTCACAGACATGCAGACAGACACTCACAGACAGAGACTCAAAGCCACTCACAGACCCACACAAACATGTCTCCGTCTTCCCACAGTAACACTAGTGAGTGAGGAACAGTCGAACCCTTTCATACACAGAGAGCATCGAGAGCCGCACACTTAATAAATCTCTCTCTCTCTTTCTGTCTTTCCTTCTCAGTAGTAGGTGAATAAGGCTCTGGTGACTGCTACGGACATTTTGACTTCTAAGGGGGTCATCCATGAAGTGTCTGCTGTACTGAAGGTGCCCAGGAACCGCTGTGACACAGCGTCCACCAAGATCGTCCAGGTGATTCCCTCTGCTGTGCACAGCTCTCCCAGACTCTCTCACCTGCCGCACGCCTTCACAGGCAACAGGGCAGAGCCACTTTGCTGAGCTGTTTGTCAGGCATGAGTTTGTGATCTTCTGGAATAACACTGTATGCAGGGGCAGTGCATGGACTGCTTTCACCCAACCGAGAGCCGTTGTCCCCCTGGAACCCAGCAAGTATTCACGGTAAAATCGATGACACGTCTGTAAAACAAGCTATTCATCTAAAACACACGCATTAATTACTTTATGTGCCACCATTTACAACCTTAATCTAGTCAGTTTAACCAAACATTAGTTTAGCTTTTTAAATCTATTCAGTGCTCATTTGGGAGTGTGGCTGTGTTTCATAGATGTGGCTAATGGTATTTTTACATTTACTTTACATTTACTGTTTTTACATTTAAATTTCCATTTTTACATTTTTGCATTGAATTCAATATTATGTTCTTGTTCATATAATTTTGTTTTTATCGGTGTCACTATTGTTAATAAGACTTCAGTCTCAGCTGGGTTTCTGGGTAAAATGAACATTTAAATGGAGCAGACTGACATGTCCTGATTTTGTCTCTTTTTTTTGCCCAAAGTCCATAAAAAGGACCAAATGTGCATATAGCAGGAGGAAACACGGGATGTTCATTGGCTGTGAGGCTTCCTGTCAAAAACGGACCATCGTACGTGAGATTTTTAAATTGCTTTCTTCTGTAAGTTGTTTAAATGATGGTGCTGAATTTTGCACTTGTTGGATTCTGTATGTTTTAACACTGATGTGATTTTACTGTTATTTTGTCATCATTAAGTTTTGATTGGAGGGAGGTTCCCTCTCTTGTTTTCTCTCTCTCCCTCTCTGTAGGTAAGGAAGTGTTGCGAGGGCTTTTATGGTGTTAACTGTGAGAGCTGTCCAGGGCCAGAAGGCCAGCCCTGTTTTGATAACGGTGTGTGTGTGGACGGTATTAATGGTACAGGAGCGTGTCGGTGCAACCCTGGCTTTAACGGCACAGCCTGCGAGTCCTGCCAGACGGGAAAGTACGGCATCCACTGTGACCAAGGTATTCCGCTGTGGAATCTACCTTTGTAACGTACCTTTGTAATGTACAACAATGTAAGTTCCCAATACACTACAGGTAAAAGCTTGTTAAACCTCCACATATTTCTCTCAGTCGTATTTGTTCCCTTTTTCCCTTTTTCTCTCTTTTCCTCTCACTGCAGACTGTAAGTGTGTGAATGGTCACTGTAATGATGGTCAGGAGGGGGATGGCACCTGTGAATGTGACGTTGGATGGAGAGGAATACTCTGCTCTATAGGTGAGGAATTACACACACACACACACACACACACACACACACACACACACACACACACACACACACACACACACACACACACACACACACACACACACACACAAATTTAATTTCTTTTTTGTGGTGAGAAAAGAAACTTAGCTGTACAGGTACATACTGTACAGGTAGGTAGTGGTTTAAAGATTTGCCCCCTGTCACGTTACAAAGTGAAGTTTGAAACTTGGCTCTGTTTGTATTTGTGTGTGGGTGTGTGTTTCCTCAGTGGTGAACGCTTGCGTGAAGGATAATGGCGGCTGCTCCTCCAGCGCTGTGTGTAAGATAACTATCCCAGGACGCAGGAAATGTGTGTGTAACCCAGGTTATGCAGGGGATGGAAAAGTGTGTGTGTGTGTGTGTGTAAGTCTGACATGTCTCAGTTTCAGTGTATGTGCATGCGCATGTGCAGCTGTGCTTGGTTGTCATATGTGTAACCTAGGGGTCATAAGGGCAGCACAAAACAATCAAAACCCTGCCATTAAGCAATCTAACAAGCAGAGCATTACAGGCTAAGGACACTAGAGAGTGAACATAAGACTTAAAGCTTAATGCCAAATACAACAGGGGAGTATACAAGCAGTCAATGGACAGCTAAAGAGGACTACTTGGAGGAGGAGTAAAGAACACCTCCCAGGAGGAGCAAGGAGCCAAAACCAAAGCAGGAGGTGTATGGTTAGGCAGAAAGACCAGAGAGGTGCCAACACCAAAGACACAAAAGACAGAGGAGATCCTGACAGAATGCTAGAGTATTGCTTTTTAGTAGATTCACAACAACAACAACTACTACTACTATTACTACTACTGCTACTACTACGACTAGAAATACTTATTCTAATACTAAAACTAATCCTACTACTAGTACTTCTATTAATACTAATACTACTACTATTATTAATACTTACACTCACTAGATATTAGGTACAGAGGGTTATCATGCACAGGAGTGTTGCCTGGGGTTTTTACATGTGGAACTGAGATCCACCAACCAAAATTAACCAGTCAGCTGCAGCCTTGTAAATCATACCATTAATCAAGAGTTTAATGATGGCCAACATAAACTATGCATAGCAACCGGATATTCAGTCTCTAACTGTGCACTGGCCGTTTCTACCTTAAAGTGGCGATCAACTAACTAACTGATATTTTAGGACCTCTCCTAAAGTGTTCTGGATCATATTAAGAAGTCTGGAGTTCCTTTTGTCCAGATAGGTCGTAATGAAGGCAGCTGTAATGTGGAATCCCCAGGGATCTGTTCTTGGTCCACTTTTATTTAAGCTATACATTCTCCGATTAGGCCAGTTCTACAACACAATAAGATTTCCTATCAATGTTATGCAGATGACACACACATATACACTTAGTTCTCTCACTGGATGATTATCCTAATAGACACTCTGTCTCTGTTTGTAGCACATAAATAACTGAATGACAGAATTTCCTGAAAGTAAATAAAGACAAAACAGAGGTTATGATATTTGGCAACAGAGCAGAGAATCTCTAAATTGTTCCCTATCGTGAATCTAGGGATCTAAAAATGTAGTAAGAAATCTCAGCATTAGAAAGTTCTTGGAGATCTAATAGACCCAGGACTGACCTTTACTGGCCATATCAAATGAATATTAAGAAACTATAAGGGTATTAAGAAAGGCTTAATGTTCCAACAAGACCTTGGACCCTTTTGCGTGATTTTATCTCCAACCAGGTTGACTAATACCGGTTGACTACTAGTATATATTTTGATGACTTGCTCAAGGAGTAAAAACCCAGTAGGTCTCTGAGATCCAAGGATACAAGGCCCAGAATGTGGAGCCCAGAATTCAAACCAAACACGGAGAAGCAGCATTCTTTTTTTTTTTAATACATGACTGATAATAACTCCAAGATGAATTTAGATGTGCCACAAATCTTTTTAAATCGAGGTTAAAAGTGTTACTGGTCATAATTGAGCTCTCTGTATTAATTTATATCTGCAGCAATTTATTTTATCATTATATATTGTTCATATTTTATTTTCATGTATTAGTTATTGCTGTGTAAATCAGATGTAAATATTTTTCACAAAAGCTTCCTGAGGTTATAGATCTCAGGATGAAAAACAATAAAATTATTTCATTATTTTATTTCATTCACTATTTTTGTGTGTTTCTCTGACGTGCTTTGAATTGGCACTGTGTATGAAAAGTGCTGTACACATAAACTTGCCTTGTTTTGCCTTCACCTAAAGTAGCTGGTGTATGCATGTAATCTGGCATCACAGGGTTTGGCATGTGTGACTGCACTGAGCCCTAACGTAATAAATTAATGTGAATAGCTGTAATCTTTTCATCTGATCCTTGTCAGAAAAATGGAGGCTGCCACAAGCAAGCCATCTGTATGATGACAGGGCCAGGGGAGAGGAACTGCACCTGTCGCAAGGACTACATGGGAGATGGGATGACCTGCAAAAGTAACGTCATGCAGGTGAGAGCCAAGGAGCGTTCTCTCTCTCTCTCTCTCTCTCTCTTGCTCTCTCTCGCTCTCTCTCTCTCTCTCTCTCTCTCTCTCACTCACACACACACACACACACACAAACTCTCTGCCGTCTCATTTTCACTAACTTAAATGTGTCTCCCATTGTGCCTTCAGTAGCTCCGAAACATAGAGCTGACAAGTTTCTTCTACAGTGTGTTAGTGAGTCATTGTATTATTGATGTGTTTTTTAATCATTATTTTTCTGTTTTCTTGAACCCTGTGTTACAAAATATTAGTTAATGCAGGCAGGAAATAATCAGCATATGTTTATGCTTTCAGTGGTCTGATGCTTATTTCCTACAAGGACGTGGACCATCTCCTACTCGGAGGTAGGCGTGCTGACCTCAACAGAAAAGAGCCACTTCACTCCCTGCAGTCCTACCGAGATATATAAACTGTGCTTTGTGTGCAGGGCTCGATATATATCAATAACAAGGCCAAAGTGGTGTACAGCGATCAGGAGAGCAACAACGGGATTTTCAACGATATCGACACGGTTGTCATCCCCCCCAGCTTCCAGAAGCTGAATGGAATGAATAAGTCTGCCAGCCTCATAGGTGTCGGCATTTATCTTGAGACTGTCTTGTGTATGGAAGATGCAAACCACTAGTTCAGTGATATTATCATGCAGCAAAGTAAATACCCTTAAAGGTTTTGCCTCTTTTGACCAACTTTTTCAGACAAATCTCTTGATCTAATGTTAATGGTGTGAATAAATCCAGGTTTCCTCATCTATGAAATGATGCTAAGAATTATTTTGTTATTATTTATTAAAAAAAAAAACTTTGAAGAAATGAGGTTTCACATAGCAAACCCCTGACCTCAGCACCTGTTATTGCCTCTTTTACAGAAGTAGCTTCAGAGGAAATTTAACTTCCACTGTTAGATTAAGTCACTTTAAACTACTGAGAGCACAGGAATGAAGTTTAGATTCCACATGTTCCCAAACATAGCAAACAACACCAGCTGTACAGGGAGTGCACTTAGAGATTTATTCAAAAACACCAAATGACCTCTAACCTGGACTTTATTTCACCATTTATTTCTGGCAGCCTGACCTCAAAGATGTAGCAAATGAACACGGCTTCAAGACATTTTTCAAACTGTTGGAGATGCGTACAAGTAAAATCAAATCAAATCACTTTTTTTTGTTGTCACTTTAGCACAGATGTGAAAATGAGTGAAAAGCTTGAGTAGATAGTCCCCCACAGTCTGTAAGTACACAATGTATACACATTAAATACAGAATATATACACATTAACATACACCCTTTATGCTGTGTTTCCAGAAGGTATAAATATATAAGCTGTGAAATATACAGATGTACACATTTCTATTATAGAATATATGGATTATGTTCAAATACAAGGTGTGGATAGAGTTGTACATGACATAGTTGTGTCAGTAAAGGTTTAGATGTACTAGAATTGCATGGTATGATCTGTTCAGAAGTTGTCCCTGTATTGTACCATACACACGGCAGTATGGACGAGAGTGTGATGAAAGCTACAAGTCAAAGTTGGGAGTCAAGTTCATTTGTATTTGTTTGCTTGCTTTGTTTGCTTGTTTTGTTTTTATGGTTTGGTTTTATCAAATGGTTCTGGAATAAATTTTATTTTGAGCGTTCAACCATGTAAATGGACCACCCAAAGTAAATCAAAACCTTCCAAAAAAGTGTGTTGCTGGCTCCTGATCTGCAGAAAACACTCCACACTTTTGTGAGTTGATCTGTTGTTGCCAGGACATGGAGGTGATGGAGCGGGTGCAGGACCGCCTCCATCAGCCTGTCACGCTCTTCCTCCCCACCGACTCCACCATGGCTGCCCTGCCTCAGGAGCAGAAGGACTTCCTGTTCGGCCTGCAGAACTGCGCCCAGCTGAAGGAGTACCTGGAGTACCATGTCCTCCATGATATGAAGGTAAGGCAGTAAGTTCATTCTGTGCAGATGGTAGTAGGTTGGACCCAGTTCAGACAGAGCTCCGGAGGACCTACGTCACTGTTTAGAGCTCCACATGCCTGCTGTGCATTGTGTTTCTGATGGAGGTTCCAGCTATAGAGGAAACTGAAGCTTGTGCCCTTGTAATCCTGAGTATATATGCAATGATTTTGTATGTGTCTTGTTTAGATGCAGTCTGCAGAAATGATTCATTTCAGTTCAATGAAGACCCTTCAGGGCTCTGACATCTCTGTGAGCTGCGTCGGAGAGGACCAAATAGTGAGTGATGGAAAAGTCTTGGACTCAGGAGAGGAGCTTCAGGAGAGCAAGGACCAATCAGGGAACAGAGAGCACTTTCCAATCTGTAGTTCAGTGTTGTGCTGTGTGTCATCTGAATGCATTTACAGTGTCATCTGAATGCATTTCAATAAGTAAACCAAAGGTATGTTTTCTCTGTAATCACAAATCCATGCCCATTTCACTATGTACACATAAATGACTACCTTTCTAAAAAATCATAAATGCTTCATCCAACTCATACAAACACTATGTGAAAGATATTACATTTGTTTTATATATATTTTTCCATGAAGATCTCTCATTTGAGTATGTTCCTGTAGTTACCTTAAGGCTAATCATTTCTATATGTTACATTTTATTTTAACATGTTTTTGGAATGCAGTCTATACAGAGGTGCGACCTACCCAGACGCTTCTCATCTGTGAATGCTGGATGTCAGTCTGTGTGCACCATGGTCATATGGAAGCCCAAGTGCTGCTCAGGTTACTACGGCAGGGATTGTCTCGGTACAGTAGTCCAGACTTCATTCACATTTTACTAAAACTCACTAATCATGTTCTTGATGTCAGCTATATTTGGGCCCTTCTGGGTTCTTAGACATTGTTGCTTTTGCATAATAACAGTGAAAGTGATGGTGGCATTGTGTGTGTAATATTCTCACTACAACCTGTTCTCCAGCCTGTCCTGGAGGGCCAAGATCCCCCTGTAGTAACCATGGACAGTGTGATGAGGATCACCTAGGCAACGGCACCTGCACATGTTTTCCTGGGTACCAGGGAGTGGCCTGAGAATTATGCATAGATGGCCACTTTGGACCAGAGTGCAAAGGTCACATTCTCTACTGAACATTTAATAATCTAGTTGAAAAGTGTTTGCAAAGCTGAATAGTGAACTACAGCGTGTGAATTTATGTATGCATCTTACTAGACTTTTTGCTAGTATGAGACAGTTTCATTATACATTCAGCTTTCCACACATGAATGACACAAGCACTGTGCCATAATCATATCCATGAAAAGCTTTTTCAGATGGAGTGGAGGAAGTGGAAATTCTATTGAATGTTTTTTCTCCCCCTCACTTCCTGTCCCCACAGCCTGTAACTGTTCTGAACATGGATCTTCTGATGAGAGTCCAGACGGCACAGGTTCCTGCTTCTGTGATGAGGGCTGGACTGGTCCACAGTGTGAACACAAGCTGGGTACGGCACACACCCACCACATCTCCACATTGTTTGTACAGCATGGGGGATGTGAATGTTCCTTGTATCAATGCTGAAACCCTCGCTGCCTTTCTGATGCCGTAGCCGACAGCCCTGTGCGCGTCCCTGCTTGCCATGCAAAGGCGGTGTGTGCCAAGAACAACTCCTGTGTTTGTAAACCATTTTACGAGGGAGGCGGGCTCACCTGCACAGGTAAACACTACACTTCTCCAGTCTGGCCTCAGCTCTCGTCCTCCTATAACCACTCCTTCAATGCAACTACTTCTCCAGAAAGGAACAACCTGACAGACAGAAGTAGTGGCTTGTGCTCCCTTAGTCTTTGGTCTGTGTAGGAAATGAGATGCGATCGAGAAAAGCTCGACCTCTCTTTCAACAGACATATCGGACCAGCGGAGATGATGGCTCACTTGAAACCATTTTCCAATCTCTCTCCCCTGCCTCCAGTGGCTGACCTGTGTTGGTTCTGGAATGGAGGCTGCTCGAAGAATGCCAAATGCTCCCAGAAGGACGAGAAGGTGAACTGCACCTGCTTGACGGGCTACTCTGGAGACGGCCATTTCTGCTCGCCGGTGGACCCCTGTGTTACGGATGATAACGGAGGCTGTCACGAGCATGCCATCTGTACAATGACTGGAGCAGTGAGCAGGCTTCTCTTCCTCTACACCTACACCTTCCTCTACACCTGCACAATGAACTGTATATTTTTGATATGCTGTGTGTGTGTGTGTTTGTAAAACCCCAGAATAAGAAGAAGTGTGAGTGTCAGCCTAACTACATTGGTGATTGTCTGGAGTGTGAGCTGAAGGTGCACAGCTCTCTCCACATGAGTGTTCAAAACATGGCCTCAGGTCAGATGACACAACCACAAAGTTAATCACTGACCTTTGGCCTAAGGTGCTCTGATAATATGTACACTTATGAGCAGCCTTGTGTTCAGACTTTGTCTTTGTTGTACACCAATCATGGATAGTACAGAAGTCAAATAACATCCCACCTCTTGCTTCAGATTGGGCAGAACATTTCTCCCAGTCACTCCTTTCCAGGTTTCCCAGTCATTGCCTACCATATTTGTTTTGTAATAAAATACTGTCTGTAATACTGTTTGTTGAGAATATCAACTTTCTTTGGTTTGTACTAGGGAAACCCTGCAAGAATGAAGGTTCTGACATTGTTTCTCTATTTGAGTGAAATATAAGTAACTATATGGAAAATTGTTTATTTCATGGCCATCAGGGTAAAATTGTAGGGTTGAGGCTAAATGTGTAATCTACACTTTATCTGCTTTACCTCAGATAAGACCGTTGGCGTCTTCCACTACCGTTCTCCACTGGGAGTGTACAAACTCAACTACACACAAGCCCAGGAGGCCTGCAAGCAGGAGGGAGGCACTATTGCTACATACACACAACTGTCCTATGCTCAGCAGGTGGGTGTAGATGCAAGTAGGCACAGTGAGCATCTGAGCAAGAGATATAGATGGCTGTGCGGTATGTTTGACGTCCTATCTGTGGGCCACGCAGGCTGGGTACAGTCTGTCTTCTACCGGGTGACTTGAGCAGGAGCGCGTGGCCTATCCCATGAGCTATTCCCACCCCAAATGTAGCTTTGGTCACGTGGGCATCGTGGACTACGGCAAACAAACTGACCTGAGCAGGACCTGGGACACGTTCTGCTACCGGCCAAAGGGTAAGACCATGCAGCTTATGACGGTGTATGACAAACATAAAACATGTTAAACATGTTAAACCCCATAGTTCAACTATGACTCCAAACTCAAACCATAACCTCAGCCTAAAACCATAATCCCAATATTTAACTATAACACCAACCTTAAACCTTAATTCCAACTTCAAGCCAAACTATACTGAGCCTCAAGTTTGCATTTAATACAACAATCCATGCTGTTAAATATAGATGGTGCGTGCGTGTGTGTGTGTGTGTGTGTGTGTGTGTGTGTGTTTATTTATTTGTTAACATTATTGTTTTACCAGATGTGAAATGTGAGTGTAAGATGGGCTACATTGGTGATGGATACACTTGCACTGGAAACCTGCTACAGGTTCTCTCCTCCAAGCCCAACTTTTCCAACTTTCTGTCAGTGAGTATAACAGCTTACAAGCTGCATGAAAAACATGTTCTGCACTTTCCAAACAGAATCCCTGGAGTATTAAAGAAAACACTCCTGAGTAAACTGCATTACAGCCAGTTTGTTGTTACCAGAACATATTAGTTCTGCTTTTATCAGAGTAGTTCTTAAGGACTAGCATTCTATGCTGTGTACTTGATGCACTGATATCAGATGCACTCATATCAGACTCTTGCCACCAGATTTGGCTCTGATGTTTCCCAGTAACTGACACTGACTGGTCTCATAAATTGTTCCCATCCCCAGCAAATCTTGAATTGCTCCAGAACTTCAGCATCAGGTCAAGAGTTTGTGAGGCGTCTCAGCAACATAACCACCCAGTCCACCCTGTTTGTGCCTGATAATGACGGTCTCTATGAGAACGAGGTAGCTTGGTCCTCTCCATACCACACAGATGTCTGCATTCTTCATGAGTCAAGATTAAAGGTGTTTCACACTCCCCCTCTCTCTGGAATAGACACTGTCCTACAGGGATTTAGAGCACCACCTGCTGGATGGGAGAGCTCTAGTGCTGCAAGCTCTCATTAACGTCAGCCATGTTCGAACACATCTGGGACATACACTCAGTGTGAAAGGGGTTCCTAGCCTGCAGAGCCCCCAGACACTGGTAAACATTTACCTCATTTAAGCTGCATTATAGTTAGTGGATGTTCTAAACAATTACATTTACTTCAAGTCTAAATCAGGCATGCACAATGTCTCCTGAAAACTGTGTTAGTGGATGCAAATAATTACCAACAAAGTTTAACAGATCCTTTCTGCCTCCAGGCTTCATTTGGATATGTCAATGACCATTACATTATCGAATCTGACATTTTTGCATCCAATGGGATCATCCATGTGCTGCATGGACCACTGAAAGCTCCACCCCCTCCGGCCCCTTCCCTCCACCACGCCCACAAGGCAGGGATGGGCATCGGTGTTCTGTTACTCGTCATCCTTATCGTGGCTGGAGCATTTGTGGCCTACCATTTCTACACCCAGCAATCCAAGCCTTTCCAGTTCCACTACTTCAAGGTTAGTGTGGACATGGTGTGTCACAAGATAGCAACATGTTTTTAATATGCAAACAGAAAAATTAATCCAAACATGTGAAGAAAGATTTAATAAAAGGAAAATGAATTAGACTGTTATAGTGTGTATATGCAGTATGCAAGTATGTGTGTTTGGCTTTCAGGAAGATGAGAATGAAGACAGCAGCCCTTCTGGATCAGCCCCGTACATCTCCAACCCCACGTATGAGTCCACACCTGCCCCCACTGACCCCCACCTCCCAGCAGATGAGGTAAGTAAAAGAATTAGTTACAGATTACAGTTATGCATAATTACAGTTACAGACTGAAACAGAACAAAACTTTGTGCTGCCCGGTTCTAACACTGGACTGTGTTCCAGAAGGATGATGAGCAGCAGGTGGTTGCCAGTGGCCCTTATGATCTTCTGCAGGATAGCTGAAGAGATGTGGGATCTCACTCAGACACTCTCCGTACAGCTCAGAGCCTGAACTGCTGTAGAGCAGCTGGACACTCAAGTGCTGCAGTACCTTAGCAGACCATAAGAGGGCCGAAGAAAAAAAGAACAAAGATTGAACGGCAGTTTCATAAAGCTGAACTGAAATGAACTGGACATTGACGACCCAGTAAAATGGGAAGTACTTTTGTGATTATGTGTGTAAAACTGTTTACGTCTCTGTGTGCATGTGTTGTGTGGTTGAATGTTTACATGTTTGTTGGCCTTGATTATTCCTTTGGTATAACAAGTTTATGTTCATGTTACCACTACATGCACAAATAAACAAACAAAAGCATTTGTATCAGTTGTGATTCATAAACTCTAAGGTATATTTCACTGAACACAAATTTCTAATCAGCTGGATAACTTGAGACAAAAGTCGAGGCTATAAAGTGCCCCTAGCCCTTCTGCCACTGTCTTCTCATAGGTGTAGCCTGGTCCAGAATCCAACACTGCACACAGTCTGTGATTTGGGAACAAGCCAGAATGGTGCAAGTTTCAGATACTCTGGACTGGGTTATAACAGGGTTATAACTACAAGTCTTATCTGATAGAAAAAAGTGTGTATTTAGTCTTTGATGCATTTTGAAAGAGCTGTATTCAAAATCCTTTCAGAATACAATAATACTCTCTGTGCCAGTATCACTTGTTCTCTTTCTCTTGGTTTACTTTAAAAAACTGACCATTGAAGAATAGAGCATTTCTTATGTGTTTTTAGTGAGGGCGAATTTTTCTCTCTTTTTTCTGTCAGTAGAATAAAATATCTGTTTCACCGCCGTGATTATAAAATTTATAATCCTCTTCTCCCATCTTGTGGCTGAATTATGTATTACAGTTATACGGCAAAATGATTTTGTCGCAACTTATCATTTATCTATGTAAAGGTTTTTAAGACTTTTAAATTGAATTGTAATAAAACATATATTCTAAAGTCTTTATTAAATTATCTACTGTTTTTCTATTTTGCAGTCATAATTTCATTATTATATGCTTCCTTTCAAATAACTGAAAACCAAGCGTCATCTTTCTCACTTTAGGCTATTAAAATATAAGTCTTTGGATGTTTTTCTATTCAATTCAGTTTATGTCGAGTGATAAACTAGTGCTTTGAGTGATAAACTAGTGTCTTTCTAAATCCGTATCCTTACCCAAACTAGCTGTATATTTGTCTGTCAGATACAGTATTAATCAGTGTTTAGATCAGCTCTGTGCAGGTGGCATTAAAGCTGAATCTACACTGAGTGCTTCCTCTCTCTGAAATCAGTCTCCTGTATGCTGGTGACTTTCTCACCACACTCTCCTCAGTCAGACGCTTCTAGAGACGGGAGGTGGAGTTCTGTTCATCCGCGCTGACGTTCTTTTGATATATATGGAGTAAGTCAAACATGCATCCTCTGATTTGTCACTGGACAATGTTTGATGATTTCCCCTTCTCTGTCTAATAAGGTAACAGTGATTGTGATTGGCAGCTGTGAGGAGCTCTCTCTCTCTCTCTCTCTCTCTCTCTCTCTCTCTCTCTCTCTCTCTCTCTCTCTCTCTCTCTCTCTCTCTCTATAGGGGGCTGAGGGGACACAGTTCCTTCAGTCTCTCTGGGGTAGTGGAGGTGAAGCTTGTGTTTCCTGCTGAGTTGAACAGAGTGTGTGCAGGGCAGAGGGAGATGGACAGCTGTCTGACTTTAATTCTTCTGATGTCCACAGTCTCACTCACTACTGCTGGTAAGTACACACTCAATTATACAAACATTCTCAGATCAGTAGGAACTAGTCAGTTAGTCCTGCACAAGGTAAAGACTAATCATGGAGAGACAGTGTTTAGCTCTTAAAAGGAGCCAGTAGACACAGAGTATTAGACGAGCCCTGATACTAGATACTTTTAAGTCTGTACAACACCCCTTTAATTTTAAGACTTCAAGTCAGATTAGTACACAGCACTTTTGGATTTAATTTAAAATGTTTAAATTAATTTTCATAATTAAAATGCACTTTTATATTTTATATTTTCTTTATTTTATTTTGTCTCAGCTCTTTACATGTTTAATTTGAAATCTTTTAGCATTTTAATTTCTTTTAGTAGTAGTTAGATGTTCATTTGAAATTTGTTCTGCTTAAATCTATTATTTATAAATGATTATGATTGATTATTGTTACTGTTTATAATTTTAATCTTTTGTGTGAAGCACTTAGAATTGCCACTGTTTATGAAAAGTGCTATAGAAATAAAGTTGGATTAACAAATTGCTATATTAGAAACCATAAATGTGACACAACTCTGTAATGAATCAGAGTTAGTTGAGACAGTAGTGATCACCAGTCTGAACAGGCTGGATGAGCTGGTGTAGAAAGTGGATTTGTAGTCAGGTGAAGCCTGGACTCTCTTCACTCCTTCACATTCTCAGTGCTAATGGGAGATTCCACCATTTCTCCCTGGTTTGTGTACACACAGTAATATCTAATCACACAGACGTCTGCAGGAGTTTTTATCAGTAGGTCATCTGTGTCTTCTCAAGAGCAGTTCTAAGTGACTCATGTTCCAGTACAGTTCAGTACATGTGAATACTCTCTGTTCATTATTTAAACAGTTAATAACTGGTATTTTGGAGCTATTGAATACATATGTATATATACTATTTATAGCATTATATGCTATTTTTTCATATTTTTACATATTTATTTATTAGTTTGTGTATCTATTCTGTGTTTCTCTGATATACTTCACATTACCTCTGGAAATTAATAATGTTCATTTTATCTTCTTTTATCAGAGTTAGAATCAGCAGTGTTTATTGTTCCTTCTTCTAGATGATGTTCCTGGTATTCCAACCATGAACCTAACATGCTAAATCCCCCCCGTCTCTCTCTCTCTCTCTCGCTCTCTCTCTCTCTCTCTCTCTCTCTCACACACACACTTCTGTCTCCTTTAACAGACAGTGTGAGGCTGGTGAATGGTGGTAGTCGCTGTGCTGGCAGAGTGGAGGTTCTTCATGAAGGACAGTGGGGAACAGTGTGTCGTGATCGCTGGGATATGAGAGATGCTGCAGTGGTGTGTAGAGAGCTGGGCTGTGGGGAGGCTGTAGATGCAGTACGTAATGCTCACTTTGGAGCAGGATCAGGACCAATCTGGATGGATGATGTGGACTGTAGTGGATCAGAGTCTACACTGAAGAACTGTAGATCAGGAGGGTGGGGGAAACATAACTGTGGCCATCATGAAGATGCTGGAGTAAAGTGCTCAGGTAAGATTTAAAAAATGCATACAAAAATATTTTTTAAATATCACATCAAATATCACAAAAATATCTTTATCATACCAATTTTATTTTAAATTAGGTTTTCAGAATTTTTCACTTAAATCTAACATTTAATCAACATTAAAATAATTTAATTTAATCAACTGTTATTAAAGCAGTTCTTGCTCATATTTTTGGTTTCTCATACAGTTATTAGCAAAAAATGAGCCAAACATTTTTAACAGAGAATATTCACCACCACTGCAGCTCCAAGGCAAGAGTCAGAAAAAATTAACGATGGAATAGAATTTGTATTTTTATATCATTAACTTTTTATACTAATTGTTATTAAAATGAATATTTCAAAAATATATTCAAAATGAATAATGAATCTACATATCAGATTATATAATTAGCAGAGAGTCCAAATTTACAGTTTATTACCTGTGCAGTGAGAAGTGTTTCACGGCCTTTAGAGGTGATTCAAGACAATGATACTGATTATACATTATTATCAACAATGAATCTAATGCTAGTAAAAGAAATTAGTGAAATATGTCAATTCTTGTGTGCACTACTCAGTGTAATAATTCAAATCAATTAAATGCACAGCTCACAGGAAATCCAGACTTACTGACGGTCCTCACCTGTGCTCTGGGAGAGTGGAGGTGGTTTATGGGAAGACCTGGACCACAGTGTGTGATGCTGACTTTGACCAGCAGGATGCAGAGGTTGTGTGTAGAGAGCTGGACTGTGGGCTTCCTGTGGAGGTGCTGGGAGCAGCTGCTTTTGGCAGAGGGGAGGGCCAGGTGTGGCCAAAGGAGCTTCAGTGTAGAGGCAACGAATCTCAGATTTATTTCTGTCCAACAACATCTTCACCCAAAAACTGTTCCCATGACAAAGATGTGGGACTAATATGTTCAGGTTATATGACAATATTTATCTCTTTCTTGCTATTTACATACCATGTATGTACATTTGCATACATGTATAATGAAATAAATATGAATTGAATGCTGTTGCACTAAGATGTCAGTTATGTGTTCAGGTTACACAGCGGCACGTCTGGTTAACGGCTGGGACTCCTGTTCTGGTCGAGTGGAACTTCAGTACCTCAGTGACTGGGGCTCAGTTTGTGGTGATAGCTGGGATATGAGAGCTGCCAGTGTCCTCTGTGGACAGTTGAAGTGTGGGAGTGCTGTGGCTGTGTTGGGGGCGGACTGGTTTGGGGAGGGGAGTGGCCACAACTGGGCTGATGTGTTTGATTGTCATGAGAACGAGACACACCTGTCAGAATGTCTCATCTCATCATGGAGTCGAACAGCATATTCTCATGAACAGGATGCTGGAGTCATCTGCAGTGGTATGCTCTTCCACTCATGTACACCACATTATTGAAGTTTTAAAACATTAAATATATTTTGCATGCTAAAATAAAAACCTTTTTAATTTTCAGATTTAATTATATTCCCATTCAGGTTCCTCTCAGGCCTTTCATGAGGGGCGAGTGCGGTTGTCTGGAGGGAGGGAGTGTGAGGGGCAGGTGGAGGTTTACTTCATCCAGGACTGGAGGAGAGTTCTCCTGGATTCCTGGAGTATGTCTGAGGCCTCTGTGGTCTGCAGACAGCTGGGCTGTGGTTCTGTGTTGAACTTCTCCAGCTCCTCTCCATCCAGTCCTGAACAACACAGCCACATGTGTGTGATGGGTTTCAATTGTTCTGGGAGTGAAGCTCATCTGGGGAACTGCAGCAGTACAAAACTGCTCAACCTGTCCTGCAGCTCCAGGGAACAACTGTCAATCACCTGCTCTGGTATGTGTTACATTAACCTAAAACATGGGTAACTAATACGCTCTAAAATCTATCCCTGTTGTGTGAGGATTTATGACATTTATCACTTAGTATCAAAAATAAGAACCTGGAGTCATTATTTTGGTAAAACAATTCCATGTGTCTCTTTCTGTGCGTGCGTGTGTGTGTGTGTGTGTGTGTGTGTGTGTTTAGGTGTGTTTAACTCAGGCCACAGCTCCATCAGACTGGTTGGTTCTGGGGGAGATTGTGCAGGAAGGATGGAGGTTTTCCTCAACGGCTCTTGGGGGACAGTGTGTGATGACTCATGGGACATTGAGGATGCCCAGGTGGTGTGCAGGCAGCTGCAGTGTGGAGTGGCCCTCAGTGCCCACGTACCAGCCTGGTTTGGTCCTGGAACTGGGCCCATATGGCTGAATGAGGTGCAGTGTGATGGGAACGAGACGTCCATGTGGAACTGCAGGTATCAACTCTGTGGACAAGATGAGTGTGGACATCAAGAGGATGTAGGAGTGGTGTGTTCAGGTAAAGTGTGCTGACTGCTGCTGTTTTCAATCAGCCTGATGTGGCTGATTGTCTTTCAAAGCTCTGTATATAATGATCACTATAAAATAGGCTTGTCAGAATCATGATTTTTTTTAATCTTCATTCATTTTTGTATAAAATATGACAATTATTTAATTGTTTTGTTGCAGTAAAATAAACCCAATAACACTGTAACAAGAAAAAGAAGAAAAACATGGTATATTGGTACATACAAAGACCCTTAAATTTGTAAATGGCTTTACAGAATTATGCTATATTGTTATTGCATAAATATTACATTGTGTTATTACCCTGTGTAACTACATTGCTGTGGTTCTAAGTGGCTAGCCTTAAAATGTATGCATTACCATTATCTTTTACTTGGCTGACTTGCTTTTAAATACTCGACACTGTCTCTGACTGAAGGTTTTAGCTGCTCAAGTGTTTGGAAATATGCTGGGTCATTATGGGAAATGTAGTACCTGTATTTAATTTATGTGGTGTTAATGCTTTGGTGCATGGAAACATTTTACTGAGTCACTTGCTATAGCATTTCTAGTGATGCCCCTGTTAAATAACAATTTTGAGGGAACAGTATTATTACCATTATTGAATGAATAATTGCTAAGGGAAAATGCAGTGACTGGGTACTCTCAGTTTTTTGTCTTACTGTGTGTTTTGTCTGCCTGTTTGGACACTCGAGGCATTATTCCTCTTTGGGAGAACTGAACTTTTGGAAATTGGTAGATGATGCCAACTTTATACACCTGATAAACTGAATTTTATCCCAGTGAAGCTATCCCACTGTTACGAACTCCTGGAACCACACTCATCCCCGCACTGCCACGCCTACCTCTTCTCACCGACATCTCTGATCTGGTTTGCCAGAATACTAATTACACACCTGATAACTATTCTCCTCATTACTCCCCTTATTTAAGCTCCCCTCCCTGTCACTCTCTTTGTGAAGTGTTGCCATTCCCATGTTGCATACCGACCCTTCCACATACGTGTTTGTCTTCCTGGTTTCCGTATCCTGCCTGTGTTTCAGGCCTCGTCTCCTCCATGACCCCTGGTTGCCTGTTGACTCTGCCCCGCGTTTTTGACCTCAGATCCACCTGACTACGAGTACCCACCTGACTCCTCTAACCTGCCCCGTTTCTTCAATAAAACCTCTAGCAACTGGATCCTCTCCTTTGTGTTTGTGCATTCATAACACCCACAGTGGTGGAGGAGGAGGCCGAGGAGGGATCGGAAGTAAAGGAGAGATAAAAGAGGAGACCTACATGCTAAGCTACATGCTAAACCACATAGACCAGCTTTAAGAATGTCAATTTCCCAACCGGAGGCAATAATATACTGGACCAAATCTACACTAACATCCCGGGGGCTTACAAAGCTGCAGCATCCGCACAGCTCAGCATGTCTGAACACATTGTGCTAGAATGAACCCCTACCTACAAACCTCTTATCTGTAGAGGCATTACAATTATTACAGAGTACAAATGCAGCTAGATCCTGACCAGCAGATGATCGAGCACTACCTGACTCCCTGAACAAGCATTAAATGATCATTTCTGGGTATTTTCAACCTCTCACTGTATCTGGCTGTAGGGGGGAATTGTCCCACAGATGATGCCATAGTGCTCCACACAGCACTGTCTCACCTAGAACCTCCTAACATATGGTGGTGAGAATAGGGGACTATGCATCATCTCTGCTCATCCTAAATACAGGTGCACTGCAGGAATGTATGCTTAGCCTGATCCTCTTCTTCCTTTTGACATGACTGTACCCCCATCCATGCTTCCAACACCATTGTGAAGTTCACAGATGACATCACAGTAATAGGTCTCATAAAGAATAATGATGAGACTCACTACAGAGAGATCTCTCACATTGCCAGATGGTCCTCAAGCAACAATCTGGTTCTGAACACTACCAAGACCAAAGAGTTCATTGTGTTTTACAGAACAACCAGAAGAACAGGGCATGCTCCATTATTCATGGAAGTGGAGCATGTGGACAACATAAAAGTACCTAGAACTCCACATTACAGCCAGCCTTACCTTGGCATTGAACATCTCCCACCTGGAAAACAACGCCCAGTAAAAGCTCTTTCTCCTGAGGTGGTTCAAGCATGCTGGACTCTCCCTCAAACCTCTATAGAAGCACCACTGAAGGTTTTCTCTGTCTCTGTATGACTGTATGGTATGCCAGCTCTACAGCAGAAGAAAGGAAGGACTTGGCCCAGGTGGTGAGAGTAGCCTAGAGGATGGCAGGATGCCCACATTCCAACCTGAACTCAGGATCATGGGATTGCGGGATACCCGCTCACCGACCTGAACTCAGTGTATGCTGCCCACCTCCAGAAGATGGCCTGCGGCACCAAGACCACAGATTGTTTGTCCACCTGCCTTCAGGATCAAGATTTCCAAGAATAAAAACCAGTCGACTAAGGAACAGCTTTTTCCCCAGAGCTGTGAACGCCATCACCCATCTGTACACACTCACCTCAGTCTCTAGACACTGACACACTTCAGTTGCACCCTTGCGCATGCACCTATTTTACACATTACTGTACTTTATATTTACCATAGCAACATATTGCTGTGTGCTTCTGTAATTGATTATGTGTTTGTTTGTGCTCTTGCATATCTTATTATTTAATGTTTTCTTGGTCATGTTGAGGGTACAGCACAGAATTTCGTTGTACTATATGCAATGAAAATAGTGTTCATTCATTCATTTAATAGTTTTCATCTTTCTCTCCCCTCACCAGAATTCAAAGAAATGAGACTCAGTGAGGGTTGTAAAGGGAATCTGGAAGTGTTCTACAATGGAACCTGGGGGAATGTGTGTGTGAATGGGATGAGTGAAGAAACACTAAGTTTGGTCTGTCGAGAGCTGAACTGTGGAAGAACAGGCAGTGAGTCCCCATCCAGCGCAAGAGTGAAATCATCTCCTAACTGGCTGGATCAGGTGAAATGTAGGAAACATGACTCCACTCTGTGGCACTGCCCATCTCAACCCTGGGGGCAGAACAGCTGTGAAAATCACAATGAGGTGGCTCACATTACCTGTTCAGGTAGGCAGATTCTCTCTCCAATTTCTACTAGTTTTATGTACTTTTACTGTACTGATGAGTAAACTGTATAGAGTTGTTTCCTGTCTATTACTTTGACAATAATCAATGCCATACAAAATGAAATATAACTGTCTAATATTGCTACCAACCTACTGTACTGGCAAGGTAAGATGACAAAGAACTTTTGTAATTTGCTCTGGATTGTCTGCTAAATGCCATAAATGTAAATATAAATAGCTACAGAACTGGATGCTCTTGGAAGTTCAATCTGTGTCTTGCTCTACACACAGGAGAGAGAAATGATCGTGTGCAGCAAAGTCATGTGAAATGCTCCTCCTCTTCCTCCCAGAGCCAGTGCTCCAGTAAGTACTCTCACACAAAGAAGGTCCACATTTGACTCAGGAGAGCATTAATTACAAATGCTAGAAGTGTCAGTCCTCTCCTCACCATGATCAATAAGTCTGTGAATCTGACATGTTCAAATTACAGAAAAATCCATAATTTACTATATTACTGTTCTGTTATGATTTCTGTAGCTAAAGTTGTCAGTGCAGCTTTGGCTCCTAATGTTTTGT